>NC_089647.1:18430000-18743000 GCF_037042795.1 Molothrus aeneus | reverse complement strand
CTGCCAGGTCAACATTCCATGCATCCAAAAGACTTCATAACAAAACTAAAACCAGATAATGACTCAAGACCTGAGTCAAGGTCTCTGAGCTATTCTTGTTCAGTATCCTTTACTATTACTTGAAATAAATAAAATGTCCATAGCACTTACAGCACTCTCAAGTGACTCTTAACTGAAAACACAGAAAATTAAGCTCAGAAATCAGAACATTTGTATTCAGCCCTGATCAACATTTTGAAGCCTATCTGCCAGTTTTGAATTTCCACAAGCATTTTTACTTAGAAAAAAACTTGCAAAAATTACTCTTCACAGAACACAATCCTTGTCAGTAATACTATAAAACCAAAAGCAATATTCTCCTATGCAACTAGTCTGTCACAAAAAAATTCAGTAATTGAATTTGGTGTTTATACTCTGAGACCTGCACATACTAACCACATCACATACAAAATCCAAAAACCTGAAATTTGAGTGTAAATCTGCAGGAACTGGAGAACAGCAGAATTCTCCCTTCAAACCAACTGCCCACAGTGGTTACCCCAGCCTTAACACTAGCTTTGTGGTTATAATATCATACCAGAACAGCTGCTCCCAACAGCCCCCTTCAAGTCAGCATGTTTGGGACCGTCACTTATCCTATGTCTGCTATACACTGCCTGCAAAAGGTCAGGAGTATGTTGTTAAACATTTGCATTTATGAGTACTAAGCTTACCCCAAATACATGTCCTGTCTTGTTTTTAATTATGTGCAGAATAGTACCAAGAAGATATGCTACCTCCCACTTCCCATTTTGGGCCAAATGCAGGTCAGTGACAGCATGGGCAATTGTATGAGAAGTGCTCCAAATGCCACTCATTTCATGCCATTTTTAAATGCGACCCCAAAAATTTAGAACCCCTTCTTTAAACTACCACTTCTACTTCAGCTTAAAAGGTGTCAAACCCTTCAAAAGTTATCATAACTTTTCCCAGCATGCAGATTAAAAAAAAAATTGCTGTGTACCTGAAAATGTGGGAATACTAGTAAATTAGTCACTAAGATACATATTTTAAATTGATTGGTATCTGCATTCATCAATGCCAAAAGTAAAAACAGTGACACAGAATGAGCATGGATGGAACTCTAATTAGCTCTCAGTTTACATGTTAAAACTGAACAAACTCCTGTTGCATCAGCATCACAGTTCTGGTAAACTTGTCATTGATTCTTGACCTTCAGAGTTTTCTAATTACCTATTCAGTTTACATTCTCAAACTTTTCTATCACTGAATTTTAAAAGGACTTTACATGCTCATTACATTTTCGACCTGTGTGTTACACTTTGCATATTCTAATGTTACTTTGGTCTAAAACTTTTGCCCTAAGTCAATCAGCTGGTTGTCTTTACAAAGTTTAAGGGAAAAAACCACCACTAAAAAAAAAATAAGCAAAGAGAGCTCTAAATATGCACAACCTTTTAATTTCCAGGTTACTTGGAGGAACTCCTACATACAAACTTTGTATTCTAGCAGTAGCTATTAGCACCTGGAGAAGACATGTTTTCTGAGGTGCTAAAACCAGAACAAGCATCTTCCTCATATAAAGTGGCAGCACGAGGACCTCTATCTTATCAACAACAACCAAGTTCTTTTTTCATGTGTACAGCTCACATACTTACCCAGAAAGGCAAATGGAAATTACAGACAGACGAAGATGAAGCTGTCTCAAAGTCTTTGTCATGTGATAGTGACCTATAAAGTATCAAATAAAGGCACATCATCAGCACACCATGATTTTACAATATTGCAACTCACCACATCGCCAACAAGAGGAGAGATCCCAGAACTTGAAACTTGCTTCCTCCTCACCCCCATCCCAGCTAAGCTGTCATTAAAACAAGATGACAGTCGCAGGAAACCGTAAGGAGCAAACAAAAGATGCACCGTGTCTTTAGAGGGCATTAGGAGTGGGCAAATGGAGCAAATCATCTGAGTGTGCATCAGCAGGGTGGGTTGTTCTTCCTCTGTCTCTCTCTCTCTCTCACACGGATGCATGTTTATGAGCGCGCACAGACCCACATACATACACACAGAGATGCATCACGTAATTATTTACACGCACACACAGTGATACTCGCATGTACTATCAAAATAAAAGGCAGAAAGTTGACCACCATCTGCAAGGAGGCATACATAACAATAACCCCCGGGAACTTACACAAGTGAGCGATCAATCCCCGCGCGTGGATAAGCCAAACAACGCAAAAATTACCAAGAAGAATAAGCCGTCAGACCGCAGGTACGAGAACGACCAGGGGAAAGAGACAGACAGACCGAGCGACGGACGAAGGCTGCAAGGCTGGAGCACAGTTTCAGGTAATGCCCGCTGCCCCCCGGCAGAGCCCAGCCGAGCCGCCCGGAGTGCTGCGGCCGCCCAGCCGCCCCTCCGCCACCGCAGCCCGCGGGGAGCGACCCCCGGCCGCCGCGGGGGGAGCGGCGCTCGCAGCCGCCGCCCGCCCTCCGCCCACCCTCGCCCGTGCAAAGTGTAGGGCCACCGGAATCCGGGCTCCGGGGTGGGGTGGAAAGAAAAGGTATTAAATATGGAGAAAGACCGCCGTGACCCAGGGTTTTCCCATCTCCCCTCCTCGCCCCCCGCCCCCGGTCACCATCAAGTTTGCATCCTAGTTACAAAATGTCGATCTTGAAGGCTGACAAGACACAGGGAGAGGGGGAGAGAACGAGAGAGAGGGAGAGAGTGAGTGAGAGAGAGAGACGAGAGAGTCCATCTTGCTTTGAGGGGGGAGGAGAGGAGCAATAATGCAGCGCATAAATCTCACCCTCCCGGGGGAAAAGTCTGCACAACACCTTTGGGGGCGGGCGGGCGCGCAGGGAAGGGGCGGCGGCGCGGGGGGCTCCCCGGCCCTCCCAGCTGCCCTCCCCGGCGGGCTCCGGCGAGGCAGGCTGGCAGCAAACACCTCCCTGCTGCTCCCCTCCTCCTCCCCGCGGGCCCGGGCGATGATCCCGCTGCTGCCGCCGCCGCTGCCACCGGGGAGGAGGTGCCGCCGCCGGGAGAGCCCACATGGAGACCGGCACCCCGTCCCTGCCCCGGCGGCCGAGCCGGGCCCCTCCGCCGCCCCGCCGGGTTGCGGGACTTGGACGTGTCACCAGCAGGACGGGCAATGGTTTCGGCGCCCCAGGCCCGAGTGACCACCGCCGGCCTGGCGGCGCCCCGGCCTCCCCGCACACACTCACCTCCGCAGAAAACTTTTAACCGCGGGCCTTCCCCGGAAAAAGTGGCGAATCCGCCCCGCACACGGTTAAAGCCCCGCGGCCCCCCGGCTCGGCTGGCGGCGAGCGGGGGAGACCCGGGCACGGTCCTTCCCCGCCCCGGCGGGGAGGGAGGGAGGAGGCAGCAGGCAGGGAGGGAGGGGGCGGGCAGCCGCCTGCCGGTGCCTCTCGCCCCGCCGCCGTGCATGTCGCCTCGGCGGCTCTCGCATCGCTTCGTTATACCTTCCTCATTCAGCGGCGGCAGCGGGCTGCCACCGATATTCCTAACGCAAACCTGCTGCCGTGCGGCGCCCGGGATTAACGCGACTGCCTCCTTCTCCCCTGCCTCCAACCCTTCCTTCCCCGTCCTCCTCCTCCTCCTCGCAAACCCACACTGGATCGGCTGTCCTCACATCCATGCAAGTTTCATACATTGCAAATAAACCCGAGAGGAGGAAGAGCGAAGCGCCTGGCGGGGAGCGGGGGAGGAGGAGGAGGAGGGCTGCTTTCTGTAATTTACCAGCGACCCGATCTCGCAGCAGCAAATAACAGCCGAGCACCCATCCGGCTCCCGGCGGCCGAGAGAGACCCCCCCGAGGCAGCCGCCCCCTCCCCAAGGCGCCCCTCGCCAAGTTTTCTGTCATCGCGACCACCCAATGTCACAACTTACCTTCAGAAATAGGACTTCGCGCGGCCGAGGCCTGCCGCCACCTCCCCCCGGCCCCCGCCCGCCTTCCTCCCTCCCTCTCTCCCTTCCTCCCTCTCCACCTTAAACTTATTGACACAACATAATCCCGCATCCACGCGAAACTCCGGCAGGGCCGCCCGCCAGCCCGCCCCCCCGCTGCCCACCGGGGCCGCCGCCGCCCCGGGTGCATCGCCGATGACTACCGGAAAACGCACAGCCCAACTCTCCGGCCGAGCCCGGCCGCCGCTGTTGTTGTCGGGGTCGGCGCCGGGGTTTTTCCTCCCGCTCCCCGTGCGGCCGCTGGATCGGCTGCTTCCCCCTCTCCGGTTTTATATCCCCCCCGCCCTTTCTCCCGGCGGCGCGGAGCCCCCCAGGCCGGCGGCAGCCGATACCGATCCGCGCACTCTCCCCCGCGCCTCGCCGCCCCTCGGGATGAAGTTTCGTTTCTGTCTGCCGCGATTTCCCTGTCAAGTCCCCCCGGAGGAACGCACCGAGCGGCGGCCGGTGGCCATCCCTCCTCCTCCTCGCCCTCCTTCCCCTTCCTCTCTCCGCCGCTGCTCTTGCCTCTCTCTGTGGCGGCGAGAGGTGCCTGGTTTCAAACGCAGCCTGGCACTGGCTGGCCTACCCCCGCCGCCTCTCGGGCTCAGCTCGCTGGTGTTTTAAATGCCCTGCGCTGTACCGCGATCCACTTGGCCCCCTCCCCGTCACATACCCCCGGTCACCCCTACCCTGCCGGCCGGGCGGAGGGCTGGCGGCACCAACCCACCCGTCCTCCGCTGCCCAAACTTTCAAAACGAAGGCAGGGCTGGCAAGAGGGAGGAAAAGTGACTGGGAGCCGCGGCAGCCGCCGCGCCGGGCAGGGGAAGCTCCGCGCCTCCCTCCCGTCCGCCAGCGCCGCAGGAGGGGTGCGGGGGGCTGCTCCGCCACTGGGGCGCGGAGCGTAAAGCGTGGGGCGAGGGCACCCCTTTCCCTATCTCTCCCTCCCTGCCGCTGCCCATCTCCGCCCGCCTGCCCGGTGCGGGTCTGCCGGCGGGGGCACTCACCTCGGCGGGGTGCGCACCGCGCCGCTGGGCCGGACGCGGCTCGCAGCGCAGCCCCTCCGCCTCGGCGCCCGCGGAACGCGGCTCCACACAGAGCCATGCAACCCGGGCAGCGCCACAACACTCCCCGCGATATAAGGCGCCCCGCCATTGGCCGGCGCGCTGAGCGACGGGCCCGCCGGCCACTCAGCGCTGCCGTTACACCCGCGGCCCGCGAGGGAGCCGCCGGCGCACACACTCCCCGCACACACACACAAAGATCGCCGCGCTGCCCCTCGCAGGGTTCGCGGAGCCCCCGGCGGTGGTGCCGCAGCGGGGTAGGGAGCGGGGGCCGCCTGGGGCAGCGCGGAGCCGTGGCGGCCACAGCGCCGGCAGCCACTGTCCATTGGCCGCTCGGGCAGCGCCGCGAGAGTAAACTACGTCTGCCCTGGGCAGTGCCGCGGGGTAGCGGGGTGCGGGCTCGGCCCGGCCCGGCGCACCCCGAGCAGCCTCCCGATAACTTACTCGGCTGAGTTGGGCGAGTTTCATTCAGAGGCCACGGCACGGCGAGCCAGAAGTTGCGGGAGGCAGCAGCGCATCCGCGCAGCCCCTGCTGGGGCAGTAAACACGGGCAGGCACCCCCGCGGCCCGCGGGCGGACGGGCCGGGCCGGCGCTGCCCCCTGACCCGGCGAGGGGGATTCAGGCAGCGGCGCCGCGCGGGGATACGGCGGAGCTCCGGGCGGTGCCCCCTGCCGTAGGAATCCTCGCCCAGGCGTGGCGGAGAGGCCCTCACCGGGCCAGCATCGACAGCACGGCCGGCTTCACATCGGCTTCCCATAGAGATCGCTCTGTTGGCAGAACTAGCCGAGTATAACGCTGGGGTCCGCGCCACGCTCCGTGTCTTGCCCGGTCCTCTGCCCTGCACTCGCGGACCGTGCCTAACACATGGATGTGAAATTCATTTGAGAATTTCTGTGGCTGACGGGCTGATATGCACAAAGCGACAGTGTGAGGCCAGCAGCTTTTGTGTGGCTGCATGGCGATTGTGCTGATGGCTGTTGGAAGTGTAGTCCAACTTTCTGGGAGAAGCTCCTTACCATCACAGAAATGAAATACAGTGTGGAAGCATACAGCGTACACTGACCCTGTGTATTAAAGTTCGCGAGGGCTTGAATATATGCAACGTGAGACCCTCATGGTTTTTACACAGAAGACACATGGCATTTATTCTTAGAGTTAGGAAGAACTAATTTTTTTTGTGTGGCTCTGTCTCTAGGCAGGATGCTGACTTCCAGTCAGCAATTGTGATATTAAAAAAAATAGTTCTAATAAGAAAATAATAGTTAAGTTTATTTAATAATAAGTTAAGAAATAATAGTTTATTTAATAATAAATTAAGAAATAATAGTCATAATAACAACGGAAATGTAGTCATTTTTTTTCCAATAGGAAAGCAATGTTTGTGTTTCATTTTGACTACACATCCAAGGATGTTGCAGAGTTTATTCCATATGTTCTCAGTCCTGAGCTTTTTTCCAATGTAATATGGTTAATTTCAGCATCTTTCCATGGCTTGTCTACTCTTCTGTCCTTCCCCAACCCCTTTTCTCAGTATGGCAGAATTATGTTAAATAACCGTGAAATAATATTTCTTATGTCTGAATAATGCAGTGCAGTAAAGTATAAGCTCATATTAGAAAACTAAATTGTATCCATGTTTCTGAGAAAGCATTTTAAATTAGCCTGCACATTTTTTCTTAAGATGTGACAAAAGTATTGTAAATGCCCCACCCTCTTGTTTATTGTAAGCAGGGGTGTGTTTGTCAGTGCCTGAATAATATAAAAATAACAGCATAAACATATTCTTGTAATTAATGCATTCTACTTCAGTATTTCATTTTCATTGCTAAGAAGGCAGATCTGACCATCTATCCACTGGAAGTCAGGTGCATGTCAGGTGTCAGAGGCTGGGACACTGGCAAGTGAAGGCACACACATTTCATTAGTCACATATAAAAAGGTTGGCCTAATTTTTAGGCAGAGCTTCCTCCTATCATTTCCAGATTGTGCAGTACTTTGCAGTAGTGGGTAAGCAGCATCTTTTCTGTATGCATAAACAGTTGCTGGCAAGAGTAAGAGGCCTAATGCAGATAGTTAAAACTTCCATGGTGTAGTTTCTTACATGTCAGTATTAGTGCTATTAGTGTCCTGGATTCTTTTAGCCATATTAATAACACCGCACCATGGAGCCTCTCATACCTCTTCATTGCTAAAATCCTGTCAAAGCAGGTAATTACTGAGCAATATAAGTGATGTAGGTACTTGACAGTATACATGAACCTCATTTTAAAGGTTGTTTTATTTTGTTGTTAACAGATCTCTCTATTACACTTGATACCTTTGCTGGCTCTTTCAGAAAAGAGGCCAAGATAAGGACACCTTGCATGTAATGTAGTTTTTTACAGCTGTACAAAATGGATATACAATGCTCCTAAGTAGAACAATTGTGTTTTGTGTCTGCTTCATACAGTTACAAATGGCTTGTGAGTTGGTTGCATGGCAGGCCACCTATTAGGTCCGTAGAAGCACAAGGATTTTTTCACCCTCTAAGAGAGATGAGTAAGCTGAGGTATGCTAGTATGTTCAGAAAACAGAATGTTTGCATTTCCACTGCCTTTGATTTATTCTGTCCATAGTGAAAGAGAGAACTGTATTTTCTTGGGTTGTCAATACAGAACCTTTTGCCAACACTGAAGTCATGAAGAGAAGAGAGGGAGAGGATAGTAAATATTTCTGGGTTTCTATTTTTTTTTGTATATGATTTCAAGCAAATTAATCTCTTTTTATGCCCACTTGGAGATACTTCTGGCTTTCATCAGCCACTGTTATCAAGAGTTTTGAGGTGTTAGCAAGTGTCTCTGAGGAATTTTTCAAGGGACAGCAAGACAGCAAGTGCTGAAATTTTTTTAGTTGCTTGCTGATTAGTATTTTAGAACTCCACACAAGTTGCATTTCTAGATTTTTCTGCAAAAACTTGTGTCATGAGATGGGACTTTTCTGTCACTTGTGTGTAATTCGTATTAGTTTTTGAGAGTGATGCCCTGACCCTACCTTGTGGCCCGCTCACATGGGCTGCTGTGCACAGCCAGCCTGCACTAAAGTCGGTGCAGTTCAGCTCAGATAAAGCATTTGCTCTGTTGCATGCACAGTGGGATTTGGGACAAGTTGCACGTCCATGGAATTTGTGTGAGTTCATCTGCACACAGGTTTGCCTGCTTTGCGCTCAACTGGCAGCAGAGTATCTCCCTCTCAACTGCATGTCCCCTCCTAATTAACCCATGGCAAACCATGAAAGACGTGTCTGTGGTCTATCAAGAGAGAAAAAATATTTCCATTCACTTTGTTCTTATTTAGGGATAACAGGAAAAAATAGTAGTATTAAAATAAATAATAGTAATTTATACCATATATATATATTTTTAACTCCCCTCCTTTGTGACCTGCCATGGAGCTCAGTAGTGTTGGGGAGGGAACCGAGTTGGATCCTTAATTACCATCTTCTCTTCTTCTCCTGCCCAGGGCAGAATCTACCTGCTGCCTGTGGAACTGACCTGTCCACCTGTAGCTCTTCTGGACTGAGGTAGATGTGTGTTCCATGGCCAGTGTAAATTTATTCCCATAATAAAAAGGAAGCTTGGACTAGCCAGCTGCAGCCTGAGCCTGCAGGCCCTGGATCCCTTTGAGCTGCTACCATGGCTGACTACAAGTGACGGTTGTCATGTGAGCAGGGAAGGAAGGCCATAAGGCAACTCTGGGAGCATATGCTTTATCTGCGTTAAGCTTTGCACACAGCCCGGGGAGAAGCATGGGGAAGAAAGGGTGAGGCAGATGCAGCCTTATGGAGCATGTCCCACCTCTGTTGTTTTTTTCTTGTGGCCTATGCCCACCCACAGTCCATGGAATAGCATGGCATCCTCCAGGTTAAAAAACACTGGAGAAGGACAATGCATTAGTGGGCCTATTTTCCTTCCCAATGCACTTGTATAACATGGTAACATTAATAGCAATTTATGTGCAAGCAGTGAAGGGAGGAAGCATTTTAGCTGAACTAAAGCTGCAGAATATTCACTGCAGAGTAGGAACAGAGCCACAGGATCAGTGCAGGACAGCCATTCTTCAAGAAGCACACTTCTAGGAAGTCTATTGTTCCAACCTCAGCTCCACTTTCAGTTTCTTGAGAACTCAACAGAAGTTTGTTGCAGTCAAAGAAAGGGCCAACTTGTTCTGTTGGTTTCTCTGTACGAGGACAGTTATAGTCTGACTATATTTCTTTGTTCCTGTTCCTTACCTCTGTTCTTTCACAACATTAAAATAATCAGGGTACTTTCTTCATAATTTTGAGATTCTGCTTCTGAGTGTTGTTTTTCTATACTAGTGCATCTAGTTATCTAATTCCTACTGTCTCCTATCAAGTGGTTTGTTTGGGTTTTTTTTAATGCCTCTTTTTACTGGAGGAGCATTAGTAACTGCAACCCTTTAACAGAACCAGACATTAAGAGCATTAGATCCTACAAGCAACCTCTGGCCTAAGCTGCTACCACTTTCATTTGACAAATTAGACACAAGAGTAGGAAGGGGAACAGACAGGTGAATGACTTACCAGGAGTCGCACACTTTGGAAGCAGCAAAGTCAAAAATCAAATCTGAGCTTCTAAATTCCAGTGCATTGTTGCATCCATTTCTTTCTCTGCTGGTCTGAGATTTCTTTCATAGTGCCTCCCTTTATTAGAAAAATATAACTACAACTTGAGGAACAATTTCCCATTTTTTCCTGTTTCAGAAGGAATGAATAATAGGCTAGCCAGAACATCCACATCCATTTGAGTCTATCATCTCTGTAAAAACCTCCATCTGACCCTGGAAGACATATAGGTATATGTTAAAATAATATATATTAGCTAACCATTTTAGTGTACATGAAGTATACAATGTCGAGAATAGTGAAGCAATTGTCTGCTAATTGCTAAACTCAGTAGATTTTTCTTGTCTTTACACAAGTATACTGCAGTACAAAAATATGTAAATCAGGTCAGACCTGCCTGCCTGATGTTGTGTAGCCTTTTGAGTTAGTCTAGTGCAAGCAAGTCAGTTTCCATAGCCAATGACATACGAAAGCAGTGGGTCTGTCATTCACACTCAGTAACATGGGATTCCTTCCCTGTTAAAAGTGCGGCCAAGGCATAGCAGCTTTCCCACAATGCCACACTTCCAATTTCAACAATTCTGCTTTAATCCTCATGTAAACTGCAATAATATTTAACTGCTTTGAGCATAAAATGTAATTGGAACTCATATTTCAATTTTAGATTGTTTGCCCCTTATTACATTTTAGTGCCATCAAGTAGGTTTTTTCCTCTTCCACCCATGGGTCTCTTTTTCATATTTCTGCTTCTGGTATTATTCAAATATTTATTGGTTTTGCTTATTATTCCTTTTCTAAAAATGTTCATGGTGTTTTAAAGAAACTACAGCTCTGTTCTAGTGTCTTTCTTCAACCTCCAGAGTACCTCCAGAGACCTCAACGCTACCTTACAAATATGTATTTACTTCTGTCTAGAAGAATGAGGACAATCAAGGAGCAAAAACTTCTTAGCCTGGTAGCGTCACTGCTTAGCTGAAGAGGATGTTGTTGAGTCTGTGCTTGACAAGTGCCAAGTGCCTGTAGTGATTCAAGTGAATGAGTAGCACCCACTAGGTCCGAGCATGAATCCTTGTAGCTTGGTGAGGTTCCCAGACGCATGTCTCACTGCCCCCCTGCCACGCCTGGAGTTATGTTCATTCTGAGACCACAGCATGCTTTTTTGGCCACACAGTGTTGCTACCATTTGTAAAGAAAACAAAGCAAGTGACCATTTGACCCTGAATAACAAGAGCATGCATTAGTCATTGTACTACTCAAAGACAAGATATTTGACTCTTGTTATATCTAGGGAAATACAGAGCACCGCAAATGTAGCATTATGGATCTTGTTCATCTCTGCAAGAGAGAGGAAAGAGGCAGAGATCAAAATTTTATTCCTTCAGGTGGTGGCTATGTGACACAGTGAAGACAGTGGACACCGTGAAGAAGTCCTGGCTCAGCTCCTAACAAAGAGAAAAAATCACCCAATCCAGAGGAATGCAAAGACAGAGATCCACATCTGGTGTTTCCTTTTAGAAGCATTGCTTTTGGAATTAAAATTTTCAGCTTTAAAGAAAGATGTTGGGTGGAGGGCAAAACTGGATGGATCTTGAGGCCTTCTAGAGAAAAAAAAAGGAAGGAATAAAAATTCATGTCTTGGACTAGTGACACCTACTATAAATATTCTTACAGGATCAAGGCTGTGCCCTGCTTCAGTGCATCCAGGTGAGAGGCCTTGTGAGAGGAAATTAAATCAGAACGTTGCATTATTTCTGTCCCACTAGGTTCAAATGGAGAAGAAGGTGAAACTTTAGAAGGGCACTTTCTCCTGCTCCTCCCTGTTCCAACATGAGAATTGTTGGCAGACCAGCCTGTAAGAACTAGCTCTTTTGGAAATATATGATGTGCCTTCCTGTGTGCCTTCTTAATGGGGCTGTTTCCTGAAGTCAGCAGGTTCCTGTAGCTTTCCCCAGTGCCAAGTGCTGCAGTAAGGAAGATACTTTACTCTAGAAAGCAGGCAAATTCCACACTGTCTTTCTGTCAGCCCTACTTGGTTTAGCCCTCAAACACTGGTGCTAGATGTGCATTTCCCCCATTCTGATTGTCTGCAACTCTAGCTTAAGTGCTTGATTGTGTTGAAATCTCTGTATCACTAAGAAGTTAAATCCTTCACTGGTTGTAATGCTGTGTCTCTTTATAATTTTGTAAATGTAAGTGGAGCTGATCCATATGTTAAATTTTAACTCCATCAGCAAAAAACCAGTTTGATAGTACTAGGCCATTTCTTTTCAAATGGTGAGTTTTGTAAGTTGCTGGTTTGGAGGGGTTATATTTATGTATTTATGTCTGTGAAGGGAAGGGGAGGTAGAAGTACCTATATCTGCATGCAAAAGTTTAAATTTTCAAATGATTTCAAATTTAGGCATTTTCATGTTTCAAAATTTAAAAAAATCCTTAAAAATGCTCCAACCAGAAACATAGCATTTTCATGGCCTTCAATGTCAATTTTCAACAAAAAATTTTGAAAAATAATCAGTCCAGGATATCACAAGTGATCTGTTGTATTTTTTTTTTTAACTTCTAGCACTTTGAAAAATCAGTGGTTTTTGTTGCCATGTCTGCATTTTTTTCAAACTGAAAATTTGAAAATTTGCCTAGTGGAAGGCATGCAGAGATCTATGGTGAGATTTCTGGTCTGTGATGAACTGGGTGTTCATAAAGAAACCTTAAATCTGTGCCTCTATTGAAGTCCTACTGAGAAGAACTCAAGTCATGCATGCTCAGCAGTGCTCAGATTAATAATTTTTTCCCCTTCATTCTTAAATTTCCACATGACCGTTGCTTCCACTCCACTTTTTCTGCACATATTAAAACCTTATTTTTAAAAGTACTAGAGCTCCTTACGTTAAAACCTAGGTCCCGGGTAAAGGGAGGTTTATATATCTTCTGTTGACTTTGAGGGAACTGTTCATGCATATGGGCTTAAGCCTATGCATGATCTTGGTTCTTCCAAAAAGACCTGCCCAGAAACAAGTGACTTTGACCTCAAAGGTCTGTCACTTCTTCATCTTTGTTGTGAAGCTGGAGCTTTGTGTTGCGACACACTTCTTGCTTCAAAACTTTACAGCTGGTGAGCAAAATCCTGGCAGTGTGAAAAGCAGTGATAGAGCTCATTCACTACTGCAGAATCTTCTCTTGCTATCATGAGTTTGTAAATACTTGCCAGGATCTCTTATTTTGCAATACAGATGGCAACAGCTAGAGAGAAGACCTGGTCTGAGATTTCTCATTCAGCCAGTGTTACATACCAAATTTTTGTTCATGGAAAGAATTGGGGATTTAGTTTGTGTAACATTTGCTTATATAGCTTTAAATTTATTATAATTTTTCTCGTTGTGCTTCTGAGTGCTTGTATGCAGTGCTCTCTTTGCTTTCACTATTTCATAAATAAGCCCGAAATAAGATGCTGAATTGTCCACAAAGGTGAAGCCTCTCCCTGGCTGCCCCCAGAATCTCAAAGGCAAAGAAGCAATGCTGTGTGAACCCATTCTAAGAGGGCTGCTGTACTAAACCCTGAAAAAGTTCTTGGAAAGGATCACATTCATGTCAATCAATGCAGAGCAGTCCTCAAACTCTGCCCTTCTGCTGGCATTGGTACAATTTAGATCTCAGCATCTTTGTATCCTCACATGCAGGTGTAACAGGCATGTGTAGATGAGTGGAGCAGAAGCTGTGACCATGCACCCTCTTCTGTTTCCTTTTCTTACCACACAGAGTGTTGACTGCTGTGGGAAGTGTTGGTTCCTTAAGGAAAAATCCTGCTTGTATTTTATATCATACTTGACAGGAACCCCTGCACCTTACAATTTCATTAGAAATTTTTCTTATTTCTTATGCAACATGTGCCAAGCAGAACGTTTATCTTTGTTGAATTGTTTGAATTTGCTATCAAAATAAGTAAATAAAAACATTAAGTGTAAATGACATTTCCCTATGGACATTCTCATAAAAACAAACAAACAAACAAATGTGCAAACAAACAAAAAGCAAATAAAACCCAAGCAGCTGTCTGGCAAGAGGAAAATTGTATGGGTAAAAATATCTGCTTGCTTGATTCCGCATGCAGCTGTTTTTCAGGGAATGGAAGTGCTTCATTGTGGAGGCCTCTAACCTCATACAGGCAGAACCTGATTACACGAGGCTGGATTGTGGAGCTGTAATATGTGTTGGCAAGCACTTTCTCAGCAGGTACAATGACATAAGTAAATGCCCACCAGCACAGAAAAGGTCCTCACAGTTCCACCTGCCTGTTGATATACTTACAGAGCTAATACTGGACTGAACTCCATTGTACACACAAGTGAACAAGTAGAAAGAGCTAAATACATGGAAATGGAGTAAGCATGCAGGTCTGAATACAGATTATTGCTGGGGTAAATTCAGTTACACAAAACATACATTCTTCCAGCATGTTTGTCGGGTTCATCCCATGCACACAGGGCTGAACATGACCAAAATAAAACAGTTTTTTGTAATTTTGTGCCTTTCAAAATAGGAAAGTGCATGGATTAAAACCAAATATGTCCCTGAGGATTCAAACATTTTATTGGCAAACCTATTTCCAGAATGTTTTATCATGTTTTTGAAATGGGGCAGGGAAAACAAAGACACCATTAAGATATGGTGTACACAAACAGAAATGTGGACTGAAACTATTGGACACCAGTTATGGTTGGAAAAAAACTTACTGGGAGCTAGGACAAGAATAACTTCAGCTATCTGCTAGTTTAATAATTTGAGATGTCTTACAATAATGAATTCTTGAATGGAGTATCGCCAATCCAAATGAACTGGCAGCAATGGCCTCAAATCAGTGCCAGGTGGGAGAGCCTTGTTCCACGGGTGCCTCCCTGACCTGCTTTGAATGTCAGTGCCTCTACATGGTTCAGCACCAGGGTACAGCACATACCTGGGAGGCTTGGGCTTGCATGGCCCTCGCTAGCAGAATGGCTGGAGAATAAGACCTCTCCTAACATTCAGGTTAGGCCAAGTCTGTCTGTAGTCCTGTAAGAAAGTAGCTTTTAGGAAAATGAGAGTGCAAGGGCCACCATATGTCAAAACCCTGTTATTGAAGTAAGTAGTTCGTTGCTAGGTTTTTTTATAGTTCTTCTTTTGCAAGTGTTGCCTCTGTATTAACTTGGTTTGATTTCTGATCAGAAGCATTGCCCTCCAAAGGAAAAAGTCTTGCTGACTGTTGATATGTTGTGCTTTCTGCTGAGTTGTTCCATCACGGTAGGAAAGGCTGGAACGCCCCTTGTCCTCCAAGACACATTCAAGTAGGAATATGGGGCACACTCTTGTATTATTGTATCAAATTTTATTATTTTCACCACCTTCACTTCCCTGTCTTTTCTCTGCATTGGTTTTTTACCATGGTCATGCTTGGGTGGAAATTGTCCATTGTTGTTCCCACATATTTGTTTTATTGCTTTTCTTATTTCAGAATCTCTCTTTATGCCAAGCACAGCCTCTGCCATGCTTTCAATCAAGGAAAAATGAGTTTATTCACATTTATACTCCTTTATGATTTGGGGCCATTAACAGATAGAGAATCCTTCCTCAAAAGTAGCTTTTATATAATCAACTGCAATGGTTTAATGAAAAGGCCCAAAAACTTTTTAGGCATTTTCCTGTTACCGTGAATAGTGGTGCACTTTCTGTGAGGGTAGTATTAGATTTTGGCTAAAAAATTGCATGGTTGTTACCTTCCCTGTTACTGTCCATCACCTTCCCAAAAAAAGGCCTAGCTGGTAAAATCTTGTTGTTTTTGTTGGAATATAACCTCTCATTTAAAATATTGCTTTGACCTCTTGTTGTCCAGCTTTGTTCAGAGCTTTTACAATGTCACTGAAGAAAGTCCAGAGTGTGATTTTGTCAGATTGTTATCCCTGCAAAGACATCTGTAGGGGTAGCCTGCTTTCCTTGTGGCAGTAACCAAATACATATGTTGACAATGGAACTAATTTCTTTCTTTTTCAGAACTTCTGTGTGCTTTGAGAAATTTTGTGTATTGCTTGCTAATCAATTTTATGGTGAACAGATATGCGTGTTTGTGTGAAAAAAGAGGGGAATAACATCCCACAGTATTCAAAAGTTTCAGTATAGTAACTGTCCTAAACCACTTTTGGACTCCTTAATGTATGATGTAATATTTTAGCATTATAATAAGACAACGGCCAATTTCTTTAGGTGTTCTTTTAGAAGCCCTCATTTTCTCGCTGTCCATGGATTCAGAGATAATACAAACAAGGATGCTAGCACAGACTGTTTCACCACTTAGCCTTTCACAGCACATGGCACTTGATAATAGCATCCTGTTGATCTTTGTCCTCTGTATTAGGCTCTGTAAAAAGCTGTTAGGAAACAGTTTTAGTGCTGGGGACTGATGAAGGCATAGGATGCTGCTGTGTCTTTGTTTCAACCACAGATTTTATGGAAGTATTAAAGGATTATTTCTTATCTCTGGCTAAATCTAAGGTTTCATTCCCCAATGCTAACAAAATAACACCTTTCTTTAGTATAATACATACATGCCTTCACAAATATTTTAAAAACAGTCATCCATCATGTGTTGTAACAGAAAACTAACCATCAAGAAACAGACTTCCTAGCTTATTCTCCGAGGCTGGAATTTAATTATGCAGAGGAACCAAACAAGGTTTATGTACCATCCTAGTACATAAGGATGTATGTTTGTGCTGACTTTTTACACACGGGTAAACTCTACCACAAAGAAACAATTTTTGGAGTACCATAGTCAATTAAATTTTGTCTGTAGGAACCCTGTCAGTATTGTGTATGGAAGATAGAAGATTTGCAGAGTGGATTTTTATGCCCACTGGGCCTGGCTGATGCCCAGCTGAAGTCAGGGGAACTTTTGCAACTCCTTCCAAAATCAACAGAATGGCTCCTTCACTCACTCCCTATTTCTCTTGCTAAGCCAGTTTTCTAATATTTTCAGGCACTCATACTCTCCAGCTTGCAATCCCCACAAGGTTGGGTTTCATAACAAAAGGCATCCCTCATTCTTTTAAATCTGAATAGACAGAAGAGAGCAAGGTGAGTAATATTTTTTTCCTTGCTAATCTTTTTGGGATGCTGAAGGTATGCCAAAGATTACTTGAGGTTTCCATGGATAAGGTGTGAATGAAGACTGCAGCAGTTTGAAGTGGTGTGAAGCAAAGCAGTGTGTTGGTTTTGTAGGTTTTTCTTCTTAATTCACTGGAAAGCAGCATTACCCTAGTACCACTCCCTCAGTTATTTGCATTTTAGCAGTGAGTGTCACCTACTTAAAAATACTTAATATTGTCCTCAGTAAATGACCTCTTGTAGTCCAAAGCAATGTGTTGTTCCAGAAAGGTTCCTATCTCCTTATAGAGAGCTTACAGCACTTTGCAGACCCGACACAGAGCCCTTGAAGTAAACAGGAAGTCTCCCAGTTACCTCAAGGGTTTAGATAGGGCATCCTGTGGACTGGACAAGACAGGTAACACCATCAAAAGCACCTAACTACTGACAGTCAGTAGGTCTTCATCTCCAAATCACTTGGATGACTCTGAAAATATTTGTCCCAGGGCTGGCTGCATTCTCAGCAGTACAAAACAAATAAATGGTACTCAATGATAAGCATAAAAATTCTTCTAAGTACAAAAATATTTCTGTTTAGGATAATTATAATTTTATGCTTTTCCTTTTTTTTGGTCAATATCTTTGTAAGCATCCCTTTAGTCATAGTATTTTTGTAAAGTACCAATATGTACTATGTGTCAAAATAAAATATTTATTGAATACATTTACTTTGTGTCTGTTGAGTTATGAGAGGACTCTGAAGTGCTTCTTTGTTGCACCTGTTGAGGCCATTTTACATTCTCTCTTGGCTGGAGACAATGAAAATTTGAAGCCTCACAGTTCTGCAAAAAGAAATCCTTGAAGAGAACTTGAATTGAAATTGAACACAAGCATTCACTGTTGCTGGCACTCCAGGAACAAGAACAGAACCACTTAAATCCTCAAGGTGTGGACAGTTGTCTCTACCAGACCCAGCCCTCATTTGTGTGTGGGATGATATGAAACAGTACTGCAGACTGATGGGTCAGCTTGTCCAAAGATGCCCGAGGTGATCTATGGCTTTCCTGATGCCCCCAGAGGAGCCAAAGCCCGGGGATTGGTTTCTTTGCTTCTCTCTTTCTTGCAAGGAGAAAGAGTGTGAGACAGTGGAGGATGGAGACTCTCACACCATGACCTGCATCTCCCAAACACTAGAATGTTTTTTTAGATGACTGTGACATT
This sequence comes from Molothrus aeneus, assembly GCF_037042795.1. Taxonomy (NCBI): domain Eukaryota; kingdom Metazoa; phylum Chordata; class Aves; order Passeriformes; family Icteridae; genus Molothrus; species Molothrus aeneus. The sequence goes on along the minus strand of NC_089647.1, from coordinate 18,725,016 downwards.
ACTGAAGGTATGGACCCCTATGACCTCTGAGAAGAAAAGGGAATGTACCTTTCCCCAGCTTTCAGGAAGCTTGCATGGTAGCTAAGAAACTGAAGAAAATTCAGGCATTGGCAGAAGTTCAAAAAATCAGCCTTCAGTCCCCTCAACTGGTCCTTTCTGTCAGAGAAATTTACTCTGGGGCAAGGAGCTGGTCTGCAGACACGGACAGCAGCAGATACTCATACTGGGTTTATTTCATAGACAGTGGTAGGTTGATGACAGCTCATCAGAAAGCAGGCGAGGGACCCTCCCAGAGCCTCAATGTCCAAGTAAGCACCACCATAGTGGACGTGGGCATTGGAAGCTCAGACCTTAGCTTCATGTGCAACTCCCCCTTGAGATGCCTGGTGCTGCAGCTATTGCCATCTTCTGGGGCTGCTTCACAAGATTATCCCATCCTCACTCCATGGCTTTCCCTGAGTATCTGTTAAAAGAGGTGAAGGACAAACAAAGGCATTGTTATCCAGTTATGTGCTGTAATTCACATAAAAATGTTGAACTTTGGGCACAGTTTTTTGAGGAGAATCTATGAATGACTAACTAGGCCTGTGTACAGATTCATAACTAAAGGGTTTGTGAATGGGGAGATTAAGTTGCATTGTAGCTCTCTTTGTTAAGTGATTGGGTCCTTTAAATACATAAGCAGTAGATTATAAGGCCTAGAACAAATAAAATTAGGTGGTGATTCACTTTAGGGTAGATATCCTTCAGCTCTTACTATAAGTGGTGAAGAGACCTACAGGCTCCCCTTGGACCTGCACCCACTCTGGATTTCTTTTGGTGGTTGCTCAGCTCCCCTTACTGTCTACATACAGAATCTGATGAGAGTGTCTTTTGTTAGAGTCATGTACGTGCTTGAAGTGAGTGGTGTCACAGTTCCATTTAGCTTTCCTGTATAAAGATTTAGAAGAACAGAGAACCTAAAAAATGCTAATTTCCTGCCTACCATATTTAAATTTCCTATCTACTGGATTTAAATTAAGCATACAGGGATGACTGCCTCAAATAATCTAATTTATACAGTACAAGCACATTCTTCAACCCAAGACCTAATTCAACAACTATTTTATTTCCTCACCCTGTTACAATCATTGCAACCATCAATACAATGCAATTATGCTAAATCCAACACAGGACACTAGTTACTTTTACTGATACAGTGGGATATTGACTGCCAGAGAATAGGAGTGAAGGTCTATCAAACAGAAGAGAGCAAATAACAACTGGTCCTTCAAATTATAATTCTAATTTTTGAAAAAAAAAAAAAAGAAATATCAACCCTTTCTTTTATCTTTTTGTATCATATCAAACAGAAAGAGGTCTTGACATTCTTTGAAAGCTGCTCTGAAGCTTCCACATGAGTTATGCAAAAAGAGATGCAGCTGACACATAAAAATTCTTTAAAAACAATTCTGCAACTGTGGCTAGATCCATTGGGATTGAATAAGGCAGTCTTTAATTATAGCACCCCTGAAAAGCTATGGATAGGCAGAATGTTTCCAGAGTTTGGCTGGACCTTGAAAGCTCTTTGTGAAGACAACCCTTTCATGTGTTTTAAGTGGGATTTAGCCTGTTACAGGGATGAGCTTATGCAGTTGCCTGTATGATCAGAACCAAAGTCCCTGCGTGGTTGATTTTGAAAAGATTTAACATATGCGCACACTTTGCAGGCAGAGACCTAATATTGAAATAAATAAATCTCTGTGAGGTGTAAGCTCAAGTTAAGCTTGTCCACAAGCTTTTGCAAGAAGGGTCTGATGCTGTGAATATGTGCAGGAAATCTGTTTAGTACCTCCTCAGTTTACTTCAATCAGGAACCATGTTAAAAAGTCTATCTGCATTGCTGTAGAATTATACTGTAAGCTGTATAAAAAATAATATTTTCTGGCAAAAAAATTCCTGTTGTTTTAGCAGATTCTTTTTCCTTGACAGAAAATGTATTGATCTGATCCTGGTAAAGTGAATGTAGTACTCAACAGAACAGTTCCTGCCATATAATTTTGATGCTCATAAGGTTGTGTCATATTTCATATGAAAAGACTCTGTCAACTTCCACTGAATGTTGAATCTTAAAATGATTCATCCACACAAATATATTTTTCAGGAAAGCTTCTGAAGCAGAAAACTGATTTCATTGCAAAATAACAATTTAATTAAACATATGTTTATTTTAGAAGTATGTACATCTCTATATATGTTTATTTTCTCTTTTTTAATTTTTGTGGCTCCTATGGAAATACAATGTTTAACATAATATGGAAAAAGAAATTGACTGGAAATAATATATTTTGAAGAATAAACTTGTAAAAGCATATATTTCTTTATTGTAACTTTACTGTTTACTTATAACTAAAGAAAGTTATTATGTGAAATAGTTATAATTGTCAACATTTCTCACTTCTGAATCATTCAAACTTTATATTTCCAATAATCTCAGATAAGTTTTATCTTCAGATTTTCATCTCAGAATACCTGAATCGTTTTGCCAGCCAGATTTCCCATGTACCAATGTAAAATTTGATTTCTATTCCTGCCTTTTACAATTTCTCTTGCTCTTCATGGGAGGAACCATCCATAATAAACTCGGAGGGAAGAGACTGGTTCCACTGCCAGCAAATAAAGCTTCTCCAGTTAGTTCCATGAAGTTAGAGGTTTCAGCTTCAAGACATAATTACAGGTAAGGATGGCTGTGTTGAGAGGTTGTTGGTGTTAGGCCATTGGCTTCAGTGGGGACACATTTCTTCCTCAAATGTTCAATTTCAGCAATGTTTTAAAGTATTTGTGTGATTAGATGTATACAGACATGCACACACAAGAGGTTCCTCTCACTCATGTTTAATATGGAAGAACGCTCGGTATGCCCAAAGTAAGAGTGCATGAAGATGGTATTCCTTGGTTGTTTTTGTATTTCTAAATACAGATATAACTTGCAATGAAATCTTCACCTTTTTTCACACAGATTAAAAAAAAAAAAAACAAATTAAAACCTTTTTCACAAAGAAAAAGAGTTTCCCCAGCTTGTCTCTGACTGTGTTGTCAGGACCACTGTCTCACTCATGTGTGATGTTATATTTTCCCATGAAGCTTGATAGGATCTAAACATAGAAACTTTAATTCATTTCTTAGTCCTACACCAGTCAGTATTTTAGAAACTTACGGTCAAAATTACTATTGAGTGTTACAAAGGTCATTGTTTCATAAAGCCGCAATTTCTCTAGAATAGTTTTATTGCTATTTTAAAATCTTCCAGCTATTAAGCTAAGCTTACAATTTGGTGACCTGCTGCATGTTCACATGTTGTAGTACTCAATTTAAAACCTGTGCAGACTGGAGATGAGTGCAATTCTAATGTGCCAATCCAAGTGAGACCAATTTGGAAAACTTTTCCTAGAAAAACCAAAATCATAGAATAACTCAGTTTGGGAGTGACCTCAAAAATGTAGGCATGTTTTTATGTCTGCTCTTAAAGAACAAAAGAAGGCCCAGCACAAGTATTGTATGTCACTTAAATATCTTGACATTGTTAAATTGGATTTAAAGTGGTGTAGAGACCTTGAAACAATCTGATTGACTTCACCTTTGCTGACACTGACACTGAGCTATGGATTTTCAAAATGAAGCATCATAAACATCTGCAAAGCATGAAGACCTGAAAAATTTAGCAGACATTTTCCATGAAATGTCTGCAGATTGAGACAAAAAATATCCTGTAATTATTGGTGCACAGACAGTCTAATGGTGATGCAGTAGCTGGATGAAACTAGACCCACCACATTGATATGGATTCTAATCAATAATAAGATGGAGCAGAGAAATATATCCCAATACTGACTGAGCCCTTCACTGTATCATAGATACAAAAAACTTTCAAGAGAGTGATGCTACAAATGAGACACCTCAGAAGCACTGACATAAAAAAAGATACTCCTCCCCTAGATATAACTTTTGAGGTTTCTTCCTTGTTTAAGGGCTATTTTCCCTGCCATCATTCTAATTAGTGCCGAGCAAAAGTGCTCTGTTGCCCAAGAGGAAGGCAGTAGCTTTTTGCTGAGTGCAGTTGTTGTAAGCAGCTTCCGGTCCCATTGAGTAGTTACATGTTGTCTCCACAGACTTGCTAGGTCGTGGATGCTCTTTGACTATGTTCTTTTATTTTCAGTTGCTAAATCAGTTAAAAGAAGGAATGATATAACACTGTCCTAAGATCACTATTCCAAGTGAGCAATTGCTGCTGTAGTTGCCATAGGGACACTGAATGAATGCAGATGAGGTAGGAGATATCCAGAAGGCTCTGTGAACATGAGTTTCCCTTCAGCAGCCCAGTGTGACCAAAGGATGGGAGATTTCTGCAATTCCATAACGCTGGGCTGAAATGGCCCTCTGGCTGTCAATGTGCTCCTTTGGCCAGAGACGTGGTCACCTTGCTCACCATTAATAGTGGAACTTGGCCTCTTAGGTGGTTTTGAAAACATTACCACAAGCTTCCTAGGAGCGATACTTAGAAATCATTCCTAGGAGTGATACTCTTCACTTACTTGCTGTGAAGACTAAAATACCACCAATACTGCATTCGTAATAAATCCACCAAGGAGAAGAGTGGAAGCTGCATACATATAAGACCAAGTGGTGTATTTGGGGACCAAGAGAATCTAATTTTAATAAACTAATATTTGCAGAGCAATAGCTGCTCAACAGAGGAAGGAGCTATTGCATAGAAGGTGTTCAACACTATGACAGAGACAAACTATCTTTCCATGCATAAGAACTGATAAGTGAGCTGCCTCTCAGTTCAACTTATTGATGGCAAGGGGTGAAAGTGGTCAGCTGCATACACAATGGTGATAATTTTTAGTGTAGCTGTGTATTTGCTTCTATTCCAAATAGGACTGAATCAAGGCACTAGTTATTATGAAAATAGCCTGTAAATGCAATTACTGACTTGCCTAAATAACCTCAGAAAACACTGGTGAACTTACATGATAACTTCATGACACACACTGGCACTCACAAACTCTACCTTTGGAGCACCATTTACTCCCCACCTGCTCATGGAAAGAGATGGATCTTACAGCCTTGGGCTCCTCAGATCTATGCTTTCCACTGGAAGCTGCAGAGGAAGACTGATGATATTTATGATGAAAAGAATCAACTCTGCCCTCAGGTGCATATTCACAGTTGTATGTAAGGTCTGAGTTAAGTACTACATTAGTTGGTTAAAAAATACACAAATAAATACAGACTCAGATTGTACATTTTTGACATGGACACAGGTCTTAATTATTATGGCATGACTAGAGCCTTGGCTATTCTGAATGGATGTATTTCAGTTGTCTCCAGAGAAATTGTAGTGGTTTGCTTCAGGTCACTTAGATTATCAGCTCAGACTTTCAGCTCCCAAAATGCAAATTTGTGCTGGGAAAAAAACACTCTGGCTGGGTGTAGGCTGCAAATCTAATGCTATTTCAAAGTGGTGTTATCCCAAGCACTGTGCATTGGATGTATTAACAGAGTAAGATACTCTTGAAAGGATAATCTCTTGATGGTATACCCAAGTTTGAGCCAGGATAATTAATTTGAAAAAATGAAAGGTAGGAATGGGATTTTATGAGAACAGGTGTAAACATTCCCCTACTAAATGGAATGAATAAGCAGCCAAAGGGTAATCAGAAGATATGTGGTTCACTGATAAATACACAAAATCTAACATGTCTTGCTCAAGAGTGAACTAGATGGCAGTAGTTTCTCTATTCCCACTCACCAAAATACTGTCTGTCCCTCCTATTCACAGCACCTCTAAGCTTAAAGCTCTGCAACTTCTAAAATGTCCTCCCCTTCCTCATTTTTAGGTATTTTATGGTATTATTAACACTATGAATTAGTACCTTTCAAAGCTGTCTGATGGAGGTTAATTAATCCCTTTTAAACCGCTCAAGACTTAATTGAAAGAAACAAACATTATCATATCTATCTTCCAGCCGAAGGAAATGAATCACAGAAAAGTTAAGTTGCTTCTAAAGTCATAAAACAAGTAGTAGGCAAATCAGGAGGAGAGGTAAGCAGCCCTGGACTTCAAGACTCCCACTGTAATGATTACATTAGCCTGACTTCCTAGAACCAGTATGTCTGAATGAGATAATTTTATTCAAAAGAGTTCTCAATTATAGTCACATTTAGGCTTGATTCCAGTATTGCTGTAGCCAGTGGGGAAACAGCAGCAGAAGATTTTGGTGCTAATGTATCCTTTTCAGTGAAAGGGAAGACTACTGTGAGACAGTGTGGGTGAAATAATTTTCCTAATGGGGTATTTTTTTAATGTTAGCAGGTGTTAGTATTATAAGCTTGCAAGAAAAGCCAGGTGCTGTCTTCCAGTCTGATCTCACCTTCCTTGTAAACGAGCCTTTAACGTAGCTCTGATTTCCGAGGTCAGGCACAGCTCCCTCCAGCCACTCTCTGGGCTGCCCAGCCCGGCTGCATCCATGGACATGCAGAACAGACCGGATGCAAGAAGGGTCACTTGGCCCTTCCTTGCTGTTGCTGCGGAGCCTCCCCTGCTTCCCAGTGCTTCGTGAAGCCAGGCGGGTCACAGAGGAGAGCTGCTGTCACACATGGGTGATGATGCAGCTCCTGCCTAGGAACTGATGGAGGGGAGAAGGTCTCCGAGATCCGGTGGTTGTTGCAAGTGACCCCAGCCAGCAGCAAGCAGCGTGTGCTGCAGGTTCTTCAGGGACAGTGGCCTCTGCAGGATTTAGGCAGAGTACCTAGGCTCAAACCAACCTTGGGGCTCCACAATAAATTGAAATAACATGGGCAACAGCTTTCTGAGAGATGCTGAACATACCCTCCATCACCCCAAGGAACAAAACCATACCAAGGCAGGTCTACCAGGCCTTCCTCCTGCTCTCTCCCTGAGGCAATGGGATAACCATCTGTGCACGTCTCTGATATGTCAGCACTAAACACCCAGTTTGTACATGACACCCAGTTTGTAAATGGCTTTATCTGCCATTCTGTACACAGCCTATTGACACATGACAGTGGCAGCAGGACTGCAGTGACTTTCCTGATTTCTCCTGTGTATTCCTGGTTTCCACTGGCACAAGAGAAATGGATCATTGCTAGGCAGCTTTTTACAGAGTGACTGGACCAGCAGTGGAAGGGGAAAGAGCTCACATTTAATTTCTGCTTGAAAAACATCAGTGATAAAAAGGCCTTGTGCTAAACTTCTGTGATGGTAGACTTTCAGCCTGCTGAGAGTAGTTCAGACCAGACAATTGAATAACTCTTACTATTAAGAGCAGATTTAAAATTTCTTAATCAATGCAATCATACACACAAAAATTTCAGTGTAGCTGTAATCCTCATTAGCACATGACACCATGCCTAATTTCACCTGCAATTACGTGGATAGACCATGTAATTACACCACATAATTACTTGTGCGTTTTACAAATGAAGTTGTGTGTCTGCAGCTCAAGATGATGCAGCTCTTTCATGTCAACCAAAGTCTTCTGGTGTATTTTCTACCATATATGTGTTCTTGTTATTTAAAAGAAGTTGAAAAAAGTCAACCAAGAGTGCAAGAAAAAAAAATAAACTTTTTGGTTTAGGCAGTGAATTTTGCTTTAGGAAGTTAGGATCAATTGATGGAATTTATTGGCAGAAGCTTGTTTAGAATCTGTAAACTATTATAAATTAAACTTGTTGTGGTTGATATCTATCAAACCTCTTAATATGCTCTAGGCTCTCACTGAAGGCATAAAGAGATGAACAAATAGGAAATTCCCAGGCAGGAAAGAAAGCCAGGCCATGTTCTCAACTGTATCTAAATCTACTCAGTGTAGCAAATAGCAGGAATTACACTGGTGTCAGTTATAATTCCCAAATACATTGTGATAAACTGTTTCAGTCTCCACATAGGTTTACAATAGAGACCTTATCATAGTTTACACTATGGAAAAGCAAGACTACCTCTAGAGGCCAGCTGTGTCAACTCTGGCTGCTGGACTCCTGCCCAAGTTGTATAGGCAGTGCAGATATCACCCATATGGACAAAAGGCCTGTTAGGCCATTGCCTTGTATTTTACCCTGCCCTCTAATAGTATTTGTTCAAACAGAAGCGGGTATAAAATGCCACAGGTCTGACTGCACTGGTTGGCAGTCCCATGTAGGGAGTGAGAGGAGAGCCTTACTGGTGCTGCATTAATTTTTCATTAAAAAAAATAAAAATCTCAAAGAGAACTATATTAAAAATATATTTCATATGACCTCACTCAAAAAGTTTTATTCTGGGTTAGCATATTTTAATCATCTTATTGTTTCTTCAACAAGAAGAAAGCAGTTTTATAACAAAAGCAGTTAGAGAAAAGAATTCTGTTGGAATAAAACCTGCCAAGAAGAAATGCAGTCATTCAGTAATGCCATGAAACAAAGTCAAATTCACACCATGTTTTCCTCATCCCAAACACAAAGTATGTGCCAAAACAAATTTAGGTGCTTAATATGCTCACCAGTAGTGCCAGGTCAGCTTTATTTTTAGTTAGTAACATAGCCATTAAGTTCCTACAAAACAAAGCCCGTTGCAGCAAGTGCAAGCTCAGCCCTAAACACATGGGACAAAAGGTAAGGTAAATGGAGAGGGAAGCCACCTACAGATCTCTAATCCCAATGACTGCCTCAGCCTTTAGAAAATTAGGCAGTTCTAATGGGTGCACTTTCCCTGGAAGGTGTGAGTAGCCCAGTTGTTCCTTCTAATGGTTGCAGGTAGCTGCATCTTGCTCTCTATTGGGGGTGAGGATATTTGGACAAGATAAAGAGAGAAAATATACAAAGGAAATGCCCAGAGACAGAAATTGCAATACCTTGTCTATACGCTGTGACAGTTAATGTCAGTCTAGAAATCTTAATATTTGGCTTTGTGTATGGGGTCTTGGTAGCCCATTAAAGAAGAATGAAGAAAGGTGAACCACCATCATTAGTTTTCTCTTGGGTGCTAAATCAGACCAGAGTCAGCTGAAACCAAAACTTCTTTTATTAAAAGGATGTTGTGGGAGTCTTAACTAGTCAGTACATTCTCAAAAATATTGGTAACATATTTGTAGAGACATAAAAATCTTAGGCAAAGTATTTTGCCATTTTTTGGTGAACTTATGCTTATGAATTTATACTTATGCTTCAGAATTACTGTGTAATTTTGCTCCTAATTTCAATTGCAATTTGCTTTTTTTTTAATAGCCAAGGCTGATATTTTAAAAGGCATTTGGAGTGTTTACTTCTTAAACAGCTTCTAAAACATATCCAAGCTCCTGTTTTTTCTTGTAGAAATAAGAGTTTTCAGTATCATACTAGATAAAGTTTACTGGATTTAAAGTTTAAGTCTCCTGTGACTAAATCTGTGGCAAAGTGACAAGATCTATTTCATGCAGTAATTTAAATTTGTAGATCTCAAAGCCCTTGAAGATAGGGGCTGTAATCATCAACACTGATGATCACTGCTGATGGGAACCTCAAGAGATAAAGGGATTCAGTGAAGGTCATCCAGCATGCCAAGACCTGAACTGCACCCAGCTCTGCTTGGAGCTAGGCCAGCACTCGATCCCATGGGTGCTGCTGCTTTCACAAGCTGATATATATATATTTTTTGCTTCAGGTAGTTTGGAGCTAAGAGTGCAACATTCAGTCAGAGTGCATGCACATCCTCCCACCCTGTCCCATGCTGTCTTTTTTCCTCTCCTCCCATTTACTGTGTCTGTGATAATTTTTTTTTACAAGGATTTGCTGGAAGCGGTGGTTGCTAATGGAAAGTACTCTGAAGACTGTAACAAACAAAAGCCATCATTTGAGTTTAACTGATGTATTCATCACCTTGCTTTGCATAGAAATCCTTGTGTCTAGCTTTCTTCTATCATGGGCAAACAGGTCATACCATCTCTTTTATAAATGTATCACTTTACTAGATAGTTTTCCTTTCCTCATCTTCCTCCTGGAGGGTTCCTCCAGAGCCTTTCTGATGCAGGAGGTACAAACTGTCTGTTGTCAGCTTACTCATAGCTGACAAAAATCCAAAACTAGACCTCGTGTTTCCATGCCAGCATTACCCTTTGGGTTAAACATGCTCCTAAGTTATATGTATCTCTGAATATATGCTCCCCACAAGCCTAAGTTTGCTATACTGGGAAAGAGGAGATATATAATGTGTTAGTCTAATGAATGCAGGGCAAAACCTAATTTCCTTCTGCTTCCTTTATCTCTAGCTAAATACTATTTAGATGGCTTAAGTGAGATATAACTATGTAGTGGTGGCTCTGTTGTGCTGTGCATGGACTGCTTAGATCTCCATGAGAGATGGCAAAAGGGAGATGTTGCAGGAGTTTGGGATTATCATGATTGTCATCCTACTCTCTGATTAGGATTTTTTCAGGCTGAATCGGTGTCCTTCCTACACCACTCTGACACAAGAATGGATCCCTGTCTCCCCTGGATTGCCCTCTGTGGGTCATCACAGTAGTTAAATGCCACAGCCCCTTTTATAGGCTGCTCAGTGGAGGCTCTCTGAAGCTAACTTGGAGATCCTGCTGCCTTGAGATGCTTCAGATGCATTCTGAGAATAATCTCCAGTCATTTCTCTCTCCTTTTTCTCTGGATGGCCTAAGAGCCTGTGAAGCTATCTGCTATGCCATTTTTTACAAATTTAGTGTATCTTATTAGATATAGTATTTTCTTTGAGAAATTTGCTTTTGAAGTTATTTTTTTTCTGTCTATGCCTTTGATGGATTTCTAGCTCTCTTTCTTCTTCTGCACTGAGATAGAGGTAAATTTTGCACAGAGTGTCTGCAATTCTGCATTGGAGAACTGTATACTTTTTCCTGACCACATTCTATGCAAACAGGTGAATATATCTTCCTTATTTCTTATTCCACTGGACATTTCCTTGACATTGCAATGCTGATGATGTGATTTACTTCTTGTATTCCTTCTGCCTTCTAATAGCATGTCTGAGTCACAAGGGAAGGAGTCTCCAGTCTGCTCTTTGAAATAACTGGCTATCCACCTCATGGTGTTGCTGAGCTCTCCTCCCATCTTCTTTGGACTCCGCCATCAATTCAGTTTGGATACTGCAAAGCACAAGTATTGAACTACAGAGTCCATGACTATATGAGCTCTGTCCCAGCAAATTGTTAAGAAGTTACAGATAAACAGAAAATTTTGCTAAATTAGAATTTGCCTAAAGAGAAATTCAGAATTCACAAAATGATGAATCACAGGAAAACATAGATAGGCCTGCCTTCTTCTTCTGAAGAGGCTGGGAATTATTAAAGAGCAAATGTATTTTAGAATTTTTATGCTTTCCAGCATAAATTCCTTCCACCTAGTATACAAATCCAAGCCATCATTTGTCCGACTAACCTATCATCAGATCCTTGGTAGATGGAGATTTGTTTTTGCTCTTTATTTTCAATTTATTTTTTAGCAGCATTACTAAGAGGAAGAATGAAAAAAGAAAAAAAAGGTAAAAGGAAAAACACATGTAAGAAGCAATTTTAAAAATACCTCCAACCATCAAAAGATACATGTTGCTCTTAACAGTAAAGAATACTTGGGGATCAATAAAAAAAGTTTTTGGAAAGCCACACTGCTGTTATGACAAGGTTATCAATCTGAGGGAGGACCTATCTAATATTATATAGATATCTGTGGTGTAGGTATCTCAGCTGTAGGTATCCACAGCTTAATAAGTCATTCCAGGCTTCCTCTGAGTCCACAGAGGGCAAAACAAGCACACTGAGGCTGTGATTCATTGCATCTACTGTAGGTCTAAAATAGGTGATATAAATCACATCTTGTAAGTACCTGATTCCTTCCACTGACTGTAGAGAAAAACTAGTCTAGATGTAGGGATCTATATCTTGTAGGCCTTTGAAGATACATGGAGTGGGTGTCAGGTCAGACTCACAATGTGTTTAAGTACAAGGAGATTCAAAAAGAAAATCTGGGGGCAAGAAAAGCAATCAAATACAGGCAAGAAATGTTAGAACAGGTAGCTGAAGACATGATCAGGTTGATCACAGATTAGTCAGAAAAAACACATAAGTTGCAAGGCATTGCAGCTTGGACCATCTGACTGTACAAAATGAGTATGATGGACATACTGAAGAGACAGAAGAAGAGAGTTAGTAAAAGACTACAAAACAAGCATCTCCCTAATTTAGTCCATGTCCATACATTCCTTCATACCTACAGCCATACTTTTAGCTCGTTGTTTGTGTGTTTAGCAAGAATTAACTAAAGTCTGAATTTGATCCTTTAGGACTAAATTTTGTATCTCCACTGAATCCGCAGCTGATCCACTGCAAGTTAAACCACCTCACATCTAAATGGATTTAAAATGTTCTGATGTTAGTGAAGACACAGTTTTTGATCTGTGTAAATGCCCCATGGTCAATTTTTGCCTTGACATAGGTTCTTTCCTCATTTGTTCTCCAAAAGTGGTTCTGCTTCTCTTAGGGTGGTGGAACCAGAGAGGTCCCTTTGGAAGGGAGACCAGCAAGAAGGTGTTGATGTATGTGTCACACGGTCATAGAGTTCACCACTGAATTTAGCCCCGAGTCTGAAAAAAGAAATGGGTTATTAACTATGGAATTGTCTTGCAATTTACTATTTCACAGATAATAACCTTAGCAGGGTTCTAGAAATATTAATGCAAACTACCAGACTGTTTTTAAATGTCTTCAGATCATCTGCACAGATGTCATGTAACATACAAGTTCAAGGAAGCTTGCATTTATCTTGAGATTTAACTTGGTTTTGCCCAAAAAGTAAAAGCAGTCACAATTTTAGTCAAGATTTAGACAAGATTTTTTTCAAGAAAATAATAAACTCAGTCTTAATTTGTGTTTCTGTTTGGACTGATGCCTGTTTATTGTGTGTTATTTTCTTTAAAACCTCTCAAGGAATTTCATAATTCCAGAATGGCTTTTTTTATTGACACCCATTTTCCCAGACTACTCTTTTCTTCATTATTTGGCTCCAGTTCTACATAATTTATTTTTATTGACAGTGAGACTACTCCATTTGTTTGACTTTTTCAAACATTAGCTGCTATATATGTTGTTTAAACTGTCAGTGTTTCCTCATATTCTCATTAAATCATCCCATTCACCTCTCTAGGAAAAGGCAAGTCAGATCCGGCATTTGTTGCTCTCAAGGAGAAAAAGAGGGGAAATGGTAGCTTCACCTCACTGGAATTGCTTTTTCTGACTTACAGCTGTGAGTACTGGGGATTCAGGGAAGACGGGCAAGGGCACCCACCCTCCATGTTACTGTTCCAAGGCTTCTTACAGAAAAATAATGATGTAACCTTTAATAAAAATTATTTCTTACCAGTCTTTTCCATGATTTGCCATTGAGCTACAGTAGAACACTGTCAAGCTTTGGGCATCTTCTAGAGCATTTGTGATTCAAGGATTTCCAAGCAAGGAAATCCTGAGGAAAAGCAAGGTATTCTGAGGACGTGGGATAAGCAGCCAGTGACAACAGATGAATGGCTGCCTGTGATTTTGGTGGATGGGATTTGGTGTCCACAATGGTTCCCTCTTTCTCAAACTCAAACCTCTAGTTGGAATCCAGAAAATTGGATCTGGCTCTTCAGGGAAGAAGGAAGGGCAGCTTTAGAAAAACAGGGTAGGTTTATCAGCTGTAGATAACAGTGATTTTTTTCTTTTATTTTTCAACATTCTTGTTCATGAGGCCACCACAAGCTCTTATTAGGCACAGACCAGTGGGCATGGGACAATTAATTAAGAGTCTCAGAAAGTTCACCTCATCCCATTTACCAACCACTCTGATCACCACACATAGCTTTCTACTGGGGAAAAGCTGTAAATTATTAAAAATGAAGAAAACAGTTGAGTTTTGAGGTTTTATCACTAGAAATTAGATTGCATTTTTCTTTAGTTAAAAGTTACTGAAAATAATAATTGGTTTTATGTTGCTCAGATACTTACTACCAAGAGAATTGTTTCTTGCAGATAAGGTATCAATTACTTGATGATTTTTGCTCCTTTTAAATCAGCAACTGATAAGCATATTAGATGCAGAATCAGAGGAAGCCTTAAAGGGCTTCCATCTATATCCTATACACCTGCGCCTTACCCAAATAGAGAAAATAAAAAAAAAATCCCAAGAAAAGAATATACACAATGAGAAATAAGATCTATATTTTACTGTCTGTTTTATGTCTCTGTTATCTTGATTAGTTTGAGGAACTAGAGCTACCATGATTCCTCTTGTGTTTTCTATATTTTTTTCTATTCTCCATCTGAGAATGATGCACTGGGAATGCAGCCTGGACCTACATTTCATGCAAATTAATATAGCTCACTGAAATCAACAGAGCTAGAATGCTCTAAGCTGCTAAGGATCTTTTCATACATCTTATTTATATATTTTCAGGACAGACATAATATTTTAGTTCATATTAAAGTGTAGAGTTCATCATAGCACTAATCTCTAAGACACAGGCCTGCCTATCTTCTGTGATAAAGGAATTACATTTCTTCTGTTGTGATGATAAAAATCTACTGTTCCCAGGAAGATGACTTGCTGGAACCTAAATTAATTGATCATACCCTACTCTACGGTAGGAATTGAAGTGATGTGACTACTGACCTAACCAGCGAAAGAGATCTCTTGGTGTTACTGCAGTTAAGATAGCAAGACTGCTGGTGCCACTTGGTGGATAGTGTTGGTTTATTATGTGTGTGTGGGATTGATCCTGGCTGGGTGCCAGATGCCCACCAAAGCACTATCACTCCCCTCCTGAACAGGGGAAAGAAAATAAAAGGAAGGGCTCATGGGTCAAGATAGGGACAGGGTGAGATCACTTAGCTCTTACCATCATGGGTAAAACAGACTAGACTTGTGGAAAATCAAACCTTAAGATACCTTCCCCCTAGCCCTCCTTTCTTCCCAGCCTCAACTTCACTCTTGATTTTCTATACCTATAGCTCCCCCTCTACCAAAATATTGCCCCACAAACCCAATACAATGCTGTGATGGAAAAAAAAAGAATTACAATTTTGTTATTGTTATTGTGGCCATGAAAAATATGTGGGTCAAGTATGGGGTACCAATAAATTGCCACAATATGTATTGTAAAAAAATGTAATAATTTCCAGTAGACAGAGTTCAGCCCTGTCACAAGATTTAACCCAGTCCACTGTCTGCTCCTGATTTTTCCTGAAGCCTGTCAAACATGGAGAGGGAACAAACAATGTTCCCAGCTCAGAGGTTTGGTATCTCTCAGCCTTCTTCCTTCTACCGTCTTTCTCAGGGACCTCAAACTGTATTAACAAGGCACAGATATGCTAAGTGACCAAAACAGAGGTGTTGCCTTATTCATGTGGTTGACTGTGGAGCTATGCCAAATTGCTTGTTGGGGACTGTATGACATGCTCCTCAAGTGTTGGGAAAGCATGGGATCAGGAACACTGGACAGAATTTCTGCTTATTTGATGGAAGAGTGAGGTATGATCTGTTGAGGTCAAAAGACTGAAGAATGTTGATGCAAAGAAGTGGTTCTCAGGCAGTGGCTTACAGGCATCATTGTGCCTTAAAACTGGGACTAAGAGCAAAGTATAAATTGCCTGTGGCACATCACCTACTCAGCAGTTTTACCCGTGGCCAAGTCACAGGTCTCTGGCTTAACCAGTAAATATTCAGCCTCTTTTGAAAAGGCTGTGAACATAATTTATGAAATTATCACTTTTCAAATAAATATTTATTTCTTTTTAGGCTCCTGAGTGCACTTTCTCTTTTTATTGATATTACTTCACACTTCTAATGTGTGAAATATTTCCAGCTGTAATTACAAAGTGGAACATTTCTTTGTTTTTCTGTCAGAGTTTTATGGTCTGGATAGCATTTAGCTGTAGCGAGTGTCTGCCATTTCTGTTTGTTATTTACTGTGTATGTTACAACAGGAGAGTGTGAGAACTGGACAGCTAATACATCAGATGGATTTGCCAGAAGGGCACGTAAAAAGCTTTGCTCCAGGTGATTGTTGAGGACTTCTCCAAGTCATTGCTGCCAGGAGCAAAGTCAGGATCCCTGAGTGCACAGTGCAAGCTGCCATGGATAGAGCCACATCATTGAGCAGGGAGGTGAAAGCACCGGCAACAGGCTGCTAGAAAGGTGGAGGAAGAGGGACTCTGAAATAATTTAGGGTTTTCTTGCTAAGCCATACTTTGAGAAATACAGAGTCAGAAATGTTGCTTTGCCCTGCAGGGCAATCCTGAGGGACAGCTATGGAAAAGGGACTTGGAGAAGGTCACACAGGTAAATTGTTTTGCCTGGCATGAACCTACATTTACCAGTAGAAGTGGGAATGAAATGTAGCTCCTCATATTCTTAGCTCAGCACATTACTCAATGACACTGTCCTATTTGATCAGCTTTCCAAAATGGCTGTGCTCACCCCACCGTCCCCAGCCCCCAATGAAGTAACAAGCCACCTACGATATTTTTTCTGCCCTAGTTTCTTTAAAAAAAAAATCACAACACCGCCAACCACTTTTGCACAGCAGTCTCGGTCGTCTTTCACTACGCTGGTCTATCCAGCCTGTTATTTAAGTTCTCCCTGAAAAAAATCCCACCACTTTCTTCCACAGTGCCCACACAAAGTGAGTCAATGTTCTTTCCCATTCATCTCAGAGAGACCAGGATTGCATCCAACATATTTTCTCAAAAAAAAGACAAAAAGGAAGAAGCATGGGTAAAACCACCAGGACATTCATATAAATCAGCTGAATAGTTGCACAACTGTGTTTCTACAACCCTTAATCTTCCACATTCACACCCCCCCCACTATCAAACATACCATGTGGACCAGGATCGTAACTATTAACTAACTCTGTGCATAACAGAATATTCAAAATCCCAAACATAGTAGCAACTTTTTTACCCATGGTGATTATGCTTCTCTTCCTGAGACAGGTTACCCAGTTAGAGTAAGAAAGTTCCCCTCTCCATTGCTATAGAACTCTATGTCCTGGGTGGAGATTCCATCTCTGCACAGCTGTCAGAGTACAGGCCTCATGGACTCAGGCAGCAACACAAAATCTTAATTTCTGTGATACAGATCTCATTTCTTTCTGTATTGTGCTTTCTGGATGTTGCATGTCAGCAAGTTTCAGACCTCAGCCAGACTTTAACAGCCCTGGTGTGTCTTCATGGGGTTTCTGAAACGTAGAAGCAGCAGTTATCCCTCTTCTACACCTAGGATGTTCTTTGTGCCTCTTCCTTCAGAAAACCAGAAGAAAAAGCAGGAGCATCTTTGTAACATGGCATGGGAAGACTGAGGAGTAGCTTCTGTGAGCCCCAGGGCCAGTGCTCCATGGTTGGCAGCAGGATGCTGGTTGTGGGGAGCATCTATGTGGAGTGTGACCTGCCTGGTGTCGTGGCTCCAAGTCCTGGAGGGGGAAAGGCATCTGTGCTGTGCCCAGCACAAGAGGGAGCTTGGCACATACTGTTTGGCACACTACAGCTCTCTAACCTCCTCAGCACATAGCTGCTGGCTGAATAGCATTTCTGAAAAAAAAGGCCCAAAACAAAAAAAAACAAAAAAAAACCCAAAAAAACCAAAAAACAAACAAACAAAAAAAAAAGCAAACCACACCCAATGACCCAACAGGCTGTTTATTTATAAGTTTATAAAATTAATGAATTTCAGGTATCCAACTTTTCTTATAAAATACATTCAGATTAAAAGGAATGTCAGTGTAAACATGGAGATGACAAAGTAGGCTGTTTCCCATCACACTGTTCAGAAAACTTACATTCCATTAAATTCTGCAAAACCCTTTCTGTAGAAAGCCCCTGTGAAGATGTGAAGATGTTGTTTCTTCCAGTTTCTGAGTAATTATGGTTGGTAATAAATTTCAGCTTCTCTGAAAATAAGTTAAATTGCACAAGTGATTTCAGTGAGACTGAGATTTGGACTCATGGTCTGGACAGCACTGGTTTTGACAGACATAGCTTTCCTGGTATTTCAAGAACAGTGTTGTTGTTGAGGTTTTCACAATTCAGAATAATATAATGCCAATTGCTTAAAAAAAGCTTAAAGCTGAAAATGATTTGCTATTTTTAAAACAAATACTCTGACCACTTGCCTTTGTATTAAGTCATAAAGACAAAATAAATGTGAACCATTCTTCGACTGTCAACAGTTAGAGAAACTGTATCTGAATATGCGTAAAGTTATACCAAGGTACAAGATATGCTCATGAAAACACAGAATGCAAAAATATTATGCTAACTGATCATTTCTGCAGTTAAGGACATATTGTTGGATTTTCAGAGTCAATGTGCATGTGTTAAACGAATCAATGTACCACTGCTCTGTAAAATTCACCTCTGTGCAGAGGGCCCCATGCAACACTTCTGGTGTGTTTTAGTCTTGCAGAGGTCTCCAACTGAGCAGGAAGGAAGATTTCATCCTCTCCCAGAAGAGACTTTAGGAGTGATCACCAATAAAAGAGTGAGAAAACTCACTTTATGTAGTATCTAGCCCTACAGCAAGCCAGGGAAGAAATGGTTTAAGATTAAACAGGTCAGATTTTAGCTCCTCTGAACTGCCAGCTGGCTTCACCCACTGGAGTACTCCGAGCTTTGCACTGGATCTGTACATTGGGTTAGCACTGAAGTGTGAGTGAATCACAGGGAATGATAAGCCACAACTTAAAAACAGAAGGAAGGAGTCCTGCCAAACAGGAATAATTGGCTGCAGGCATCAGCTTTCCCCAGTCTCCGGCTCATTCATTTCTGCAGAATGGCTCTACAAAAGCATCAACATAAATTTGACATTCGTATTGAAAACCACCTCTAGGTGGAAGTGTTGACCCTGCAGACAGAGATGAGATCATAAATATCTATGTGGCAGGAGTGATGGCAACATTTTTTTTAGAACTACTTCCTCTGATATTTTGCTTGAAACTGTAATTAGATGAGGTGCCTTGAGATTTATACACCTGTGAGCAGGTTGCAAAGCTCACTGAAGCCAGGAATTCTTTTCTCTCTGGGCCCTGATCCAGTGACTATGGTTCAAAGAAGCACTTCAAAGGACATTAGCCTGGGTGAATGCAGCAGCAAAGGTGCATTTTGGTTTTGAACACATGCTTATGTGCAGTCCCCAGACTCTGTGCTTGCCATCTTGATCATGTTTTGATTGACATTGCAGCCTAAACCTGTGCTTCTCAGCTTATTCAGTGCCACAGAAAGTTTTGATTTTACCTGGACAAAACAAGAATATAGTTCCTACTTTCTCTTTCCCTCTTTAGAGAACAAATTGCAAACTCCTGACTCCATTTTTGAGTAAGTCATTCAAAGCATGAGTCTTGTACTTCAACTGCTGCAGATTTTAAGTGCTATGTAAGACTAGATGCTGTTTCTATTACTGCTTTGTAGAGTGAAGGTATGATTCCGAAGGGATCAGAAACCATCCTTCTCAGACTGATTTCTGCACAGATCTGAGAGTAAGATGGACTGTTCAGTTCACTTTTCCAGGTGATTGTGACACTTCTTCCTTTCTTTTCAGATACCCCACCTGCCCCTTGCCCTCTTAATGCTTTAATAATGGTAAATAATTTCAGAAATGTTTCATATTCTTTATTTATCTTTCTGTTTCTGTTTTATACTGAAATCTGATAAAGGCTTATTTTGGGTTGGGCCAACATTTTCATAAACAGCCAAATGACACTGGAGTACAGCTAAGCACTCTTTATCCATAGGTATATTTTATTTACTGTCAAACCCAGTGTTTATATCAACTGTACATGTCTCATTTACCATTTATCATGCAGCAAAGAGTCTGGAAGGGAGATGAGACTATTGCTGGTACATCTTAGAACTCTGTGATCACAGCTTGTACCTACCTACAGGGACAGTGCTTCAGCTCCACTTTCTACCTGAGTGAATTTGCTTGTGCCTCTTACCCATCTGATGAGTGGCATAAATGCTGTACTACCAGGTAACCTAAGTGCAGCCTTAGTGCTTACTACTGGTAGCTCTGCTCCTCACTGTCTGAAATAATCCTTCTAATTGGAGAGCAAGGTTAAGCTGAGAGCAAGGCTAAACTGAAAGTGAAATACCAACAGAATAACTTTGGATGTGCATTCATGGCCAGCTAGTAAAGCTTGTGCCAAATGCTTTGAGCGCTGCCTGAGCCTCTAGGAAGGGCTGTGCCATTAATGTAGCACGTAATGCAGTTACTAGTTACTAGTACTTGTTACTGCACACTAATGCAGTAACTAGTGCTTCCACAGCTACTCCTCACCAGCATAGTTACTCCTCACTAGCTTCTAGTGAAGGATGGTTTAGTTTTCTCATCATCACCATCAGGTCATGTCCTAAAACAAGCTTCCCAAATGCCATTGAGTTGTCCTGCAAAGGTGTTTGTGTGCATGCAAACAACCAAGTCAATGAGAGAATTTACTTCCTTCCACACTGAAATGAGGCCTTAATTAATTTGTTCTTTGGAGGGAAGTGGCCAAAAGAGGAAGAGAGAGAGCTAAGCCAGAAAGCAGATGTTCTCAGAGACTGGTCAGCTCTCCAAAGAGAGATGGGAGTTGCTGGACCCAAAATAAATATTCTGTAGCCCACCAGTAAAGAGGGATATATAATGATTATGTATTTTATATCTTTATATCTATTCTTATGTATGCATAGATAAGTGTGTAAGTATACTCACTGTGTATCTCTCTCTCTCTCTCTCTCTCTCTCTCTCTCTGGATTGGCACAAACATAAAGCTTATTTCCTTAGTCAATATAAGCCCAGATCTATTACAAAGCCTCAGCCATTTCATGAACAGCTTTATACTTTCCATGATAATATAACCAGCTATGATGGTTCGTGGGACAGGGAGATTGTGTTATTTGACTGAGCTCAGCTCTCTCTGCCAGGAGAAACGAGGAAAGTTCATCATTGGTGAACTCCACATACCAGCTTGTCCCAGTGAACTTCTCACTGAGATTGCCCACTGGTCCTGTTAGAGTCAAATGTGGATGCCTCACACAAGAATGGAGCTAGGAAAGAATTTTTATCACCTCCACTACAAAGAAAACTAACAATGTTTAATAGAGGCACTTATTTTTAAGAAATTAAGAACTAGATGACCAGTAGAAAAATAAAGTTCTTCTTAATAATGGGTTGTGCATATAACCTTTCCTTCCAGGCACAAGCCTTTGCACTCTGTTTTATACAAAACATGTCATTTTCTCATAATTTCCTCAAGTATCAAGTACAAGGAAATGGCTTTTTGTTCATAGGGTAGCTCACTGATTGATTATGTGTTCACACAGGGTCAAAGTCTCATCTTCTTTATACCACTGTAAATTGCATGAATTGCCAACATCTTTATTGAGGAATTTCACTTCACTTTACTGTTAATCTTTGCTATCATTAAAATATTTGGACTAGTCACCACAGATTTCTTGTAGTTAGTCTGGAAATTTCAACCTTTTTTTTATCTGGTTAGCTAAATGGTCAAGAAAGAAGCTCAAAGATGCAGCTGCACACTTGGGTTTGTGCTTTGGATGCCGGTGTTTTTTTGCACACTCTCTTTATTAGGGAAAAAAATCTAAATGGCAGAGCACTGTATCCTGCAAGCATTTCATTCCACCCACACAGTTCTTTTTCTTTAAAACAGTGGCTTATTCCCAACTGGAAAGGCAGCAGTCTAGCTAGAAGACAGGTTATGTTCAAGAGAGAAAGGAAGGAGGTAGCTGAATCATAGCAATTTAGCTCCGGCTGGGTAGATGTAAATCCAGCCACTGGTTGCTGCTATCACAGGCATAGTATGATTTTGGATACAGGGAATGGCATATTGTTCTGGGTAATGAAGGCTAGAGGTCAGAGCAGGCTATGCATTTGCCTTTATTGCTAGCACTCCAGCAGGTGCAATATTCATTGCCTCTGTTCCGTGCACAGCCATCTCTAGCATTACTAATGAAATGTCAAATCATATTTTTATTTACTTCCTTTCTTCATCACCTGCAAATAGCCACATTGACAATCCCCAAACCAATCATTTGCGGGTTTCTAAGGATGTCATCAGTAAAAGTCAGTCATCAGTAAGGAGCAACGCTTTCTGGAAATAAAATAAATAGGTTCATTTAAGGCTTTTCATAAAACAAATGTTGCAACAAAATTAATTTGTCCAGCATTAGTCATCACCCTTTCAGCATGTTAATACTGTTTCTTCTGGAAGAAACCGGATTTTTGAGGGGTTGAAAATATCCTCTGTTACGCTCAGCATTCACAAAGGGCAGAAAAGGCACACTTCTGAATGTGTCATATTAACATGCTTCACTGTCCTGCATGTCCAAGTCATGCAGGCTGGTTCTGGTCATAGATCAGTTGTTATTATTTTCCCATGAGTACCTACTTACACCTACTGTCTTGTCAGAATCTTGGCTGCAACAGGCAGGAGGATGGCTCTTTTTTGTGTTGATCTGCCCCAGAACCAGGCAGCTTCTAAGGAACATAAACCATCTAAGAAGAATGGTAATCATGGTGGGTGACTCCCTTCTGAGGGGAACAGAGGGCCCCATATGCTGACCAGACCCACCCCACAGGGAGGTCTGCTGCCTCCCTGGGGCCTAGGTATGGGATATCACTGAGAGACTGCCTGGGCTGATTCAGATTATTACCCACTGCTGATACTCCAGGCTGGCAGTGATGAGATTGGAAAGAGGAGTGTCGGGACAATTAAAAGGGACTTTAGGGCACTGGATCAAGTGGTTGATAGGGCAGGAGCACAGTCCTCAGTCCCTTTGGTGGCTGAGAAAAACTGTGAAAAGAATAGGAGAGCCCACATTATCAACAAGTGGCTCAAGGCTTGGCGTCATCAGCAGAATTTTGGATTCTTCAATCAAGGAGCAACTTTTATGGCACCTGGCCTGCTGGAACTGGATGGGCTCCATCTTTCTGTAAGGGCAGAAGGTTTTTAGCTCATGAACTGGCAGAACTTGTTGAGAGGGCTTTAAATGAGATTTGAAGGGGGAAGGGGATGCAGCTGGGCTGTTTGGAAGCAGGCCCAAGGGTGGTAAGCCAGAGTCAGGGGTGAAGTCAGCAGCCCAGCTGAGTTGCATGTACACTGATGCACACAGCATGGGTAACGAACAAGAAGAGCTGGAGGCCATGGTGCAGCAGCAAAACTGTGATGTAGTTGCCACCACAGAAATGTGGTGGGATGGCTCACATGGCTGGAGTGCTGCACTGGATTGCTACAAGCTCTTCAGGAGAGACAGAGGAGAGAGAAGAGGTATAGGGGTGGCCCTTTATGTTAGGGAGACCTTGGATGCCGTAGCTATTGAAACTACTGATGATGAAGCTGAGTGTCTATGGGTGAGAATTAAGGGGAAGGCTAAAAAGGCTGATATCCTACTGGGAGTCTGTTATTGTCCACCCAGCCAGGAAGAAGAGGTGGACAACTCATTCTATAAGCAACTGGAGAATGTTTCAGGATCATCAGCCTTTGTTCTGGTAGGTGATTTTAACCTGCTGGACATTTGCTGGGAACTTAATACAGATGAAAAAAGGCAGTCCAAGAAATTTTTAGAGTGTGTGGAGGACATCTTTTTGTCACAGCTGGTGAGCGAGCCTGCCAGGGGAGGGACTATGTTGGATCTGTTGTTTGCAAATAGAGATGGGCTGGTGGGAGATGTGGTGGTTGGAGGTCGCTTGGGACACAGTGATCATGAAATTGTAGATTTCTTGTTATTTGGTGAAATCAGGAGGAACATCAATAATACTCTTACATTGGACTTCCAGAGGGCAGACTTTGGCCTATTCAGGAAACTTATTCAGAGAGTTCCTTAAGAAGCAGCCCTTAAAAGCAAAGGAGTTCAGGAAAGGTGGGCACGCTTCACAACAGAGGTCTTGAGGGCACAGAAACAGACTGTCCCTGTGTGCTGAAAAGACAAGTCAATGAGGCAAATGTCCAGCCTAGATGGGCAAGGAGGTTTTGAAAGAACTTAGGAATAAAAAGATGATGTATCATCTTTGGAAGGAGGGTCAGGTCTCTCAGGAAGTATTTAAGATGACTACTAGAGCATGTAGGAAAAAAATTAGGGAGGCCAAAGCTCAGTTTGATCTTAAAATGGTGACTTTTGTAAAGGATAATAAAAAATGTTTTTACAAATATACTAATGGTAAAAATAAGGGTAAGACCAACCTTTGCTCTTTATTAGATGCAGAAGGGAACTTAGTAATTGCAGATGAGGAGAAGGCAGAAGTCCTTAACACCTTCTTAGCCTCAGTGGGAAGATGACTTGCCTTCAGGACAACTGTCCTCTTGGGTTGGTTGATGGTATCGGGGAGCAGAATGGTCCCCTGTTATCCAGGAGGAGGCAGTCAGAGAACTGCTGAGTTGTTTGGATATTCATAAATCTATGGGACCAGATAGGATCCATCCCAGGGTGAGGAAGGAGCTGGCAGATGAGCTTGTGAGACATCACTGTTCATAATTTACCAACAGTCCTGGCTCACTGGTGAGGTTCCAGATGACTGGATGCTGGCCAATGTGACACCCATTCACAAAAAGGGTGGGAAGGAGAATCCTGGTAATTATAGGCCAGTCAGCCTGACCTCAGTACCCAGTAAGGTTATGGAACAGTTTGTACTGAGTGTCATCATGCAGGATGGCCAGGATATCAGACCCAGTCAACATGGGTTTAGGAGGGGTAGGTCATGTTTGACCAACCTGGTCTCCTTTCATGACCAGATCACCTGCCTGGTGGATGCAGGAAAGGCTGTGGATGTTGTGTACCTGGACTTCAGCAAGGCCTTTGACACTGTCTCCCACAGCACACTCCTGGAAAATCTGGCAGCCCATGGCTTTGACAGGAGCACTCTGTGCTGGGTTAGGAACTGGCTGGATGGCCGGGCCTAGAGAGTGATGGTGAATGGTGCCACATCCATCTGGGGGCCAGTCAGCAGGGGTGTCCCTCAGGGGTCTGTGCTGGGGCCAGTTCTGTTTAATATCTTTATTGACAACATGGATGAAGGTGTTGAGCCTTTCATTAGTAGATTTGTAGATGACACTAAGTGGGGAGCATGTGTTGATCTGTAGGAAGGTAGGAGGGCTCTGCAGAGAGACTTGGCATGGTTGAAGGGATGGGCAAAGTCCAACAGGATGAAGTTTAGTAAGTCCAAGTGCTGAGTCCTGCATTTTGACCACAAAAACCTCCTGCAATGTTATAGGCTGGGGGGGATGGTATGGCTGGACAGTGCCCAGGCAGAAAGGGACCTGGGGGTACTGGCTGACATGAACATGAGCCAGCAGTGAGCCCTGCTGGCCAAGAAGCCCAAGGGCATCCTGGCCTGTATCGGAACAGTGTGGCCAGCAGGAGCAGGGAGGTCATCCTTCCCCTGGACTGGGCACTGGTGAGGCCACACCCTGAGTGCTGTGTCCAGTTCTGGCCCCTCAGTTTGGGAAGGACCTTGAGACGCTTGAGCGCATCCGGAGGAGGCAACGAGGCTGGTGAGGGGCTTGGAACACAAACCCTGTGAGGAGTGACTGAGGGAGCTGGGGGTGTTTAGCCTGGAGAAAAGGAGACTCAGATGTGACCTTATCACTCTCAACAACTTCCTGAAAGGTGGGTGTGGGGGTTGGTCTCTTCCACCAGGCAGCAATTGACAGAACCAGAGGACCCAGTCTCAAGCTGCATCAAGGGAAATATAGTTTAGATATTAGGAAAAAGTTTTTTACAGAAAAAGTGATAAAGTACTGGAATGGCCTGCCTGGGGGAGGAGGTGGAGTCACCACCCCTGGATGTGTTTACAAAAGGACTGAGCATGGCACTTGGTGCCATGGTTTGGTTGAGGTGTTAGAGCATGGGTTGGACTTGATGATCTTGTAGGTCTCTTCCAACCTTGTCGTTCTGAGATCCATGTGTGCCTCTTCAAGAAGGTGGTGGAGCCCCCATCACCGGAGTTTTTCAAGATGTGACAGCTCAGAGTGCTAGATAATCCTATTTATGCTCCCTTTCCCTCAAAAGACTGGACCAGATGACCTTTCAGGGTCCCTTCCAACTTGGGCTGTTCTGTAATTCTGGGATTGTGAGATTTGGTCCAAGTGTACCATTGCACCAGAAACCTTCCAAGAGAAGCAGTATTTGGTCAGTTTCATACCCAGACTAAGTTTCTTGTGTGATGCAGGCTGTGCTAACGTAGGTGTGGAAATGGATAAACAGAGGAATCTCCTCTAGGCTTATTGCCTCAGACTCCTTCCTTCTGTTCCTTTCCTCTGGAGTTTGGCTTTTGCTTTTCATGTTGAGAGGTTTTTAGGGAAGAGAGTGTTTTGATTGCAGAGAGTTGCTTGGGAGGCAGAAATTGCTGGTTTAGGGCTCTTGGTTACTCCATGGGAGCGCTAGGTTTGTGCTGTCTATGGGTAGCAGCAAACTCACCAGTAATCTCCAGTAGCTGAGACATGGTCTTCTTGACATTGAATCATGTGTACTCATGGGGATGGAAGTTTACTTTGAGCTCTTGGGTAGGACATGTTGTTTTTCCCATAATTTTGCCCCAAATGTACATTTTCCAACAGACTCATCACAATGGGTGGTGTTTGGGGCTCTTGTTTCCTTTGCAGATATGGGACATGAGAAAGGCAATGTTTGCTCCCATGATGAAAGCAATCTGTCTGTGCCTACAAGTCTCTCTTTGATTACAATTAATTAATCACAAGTACATGTTAGAATTGTGCCAAGAATGCTCTGATCAGAGAAGCACCCAGTCAAAGGACAGAAACGTAGAGAAAATTTAGAGGAAAGCCAGTCATTATGTTACACTTTGTGGAGGAGCTGTTGCAAGAGCAAATAATATCTCGATCTTCTCAGGGGGCATATTTTTGGAAGCCTACAGAGAATGTCCACCAGGATTAGAAAAGGGCTTCATAGTTTCTGCTGAAGAGGATATTTGTCCTCCCAGCTTTTTCTTCAACACCTGTTGTTTTCCCAACCTATGCCAATCTAGCTCCTGATCAGAATTAATGTGGTAGGTAGGAGAGAAACAACAACTTTCTGTCAAAGTATGCTGAGGAAGTTCACCTCAGTTATATTTCAAAGCGTCTCAAATTTTTGAATGAAGTACTGGTTCCTTAAAAGCGTTTAGACACATCTATGTTTTGGATTTTTTCATTCTGTTCAAGAACATGTAGAACATGGATAATGTTGGATGGTTGTATTCCTCTGGTCTTTCAGTTTCGCTGTCCTGGAAATAGAGTTTTGCTAGGTGGACACGTGAGGAAGGGGAAGCAAAACTTTGATTAATAACCCACTTCATTGTGACTGGTTGGAGAAGGATGGTTTGGGGCTTGCCTACAGCTCCAGCTCAGAAGAAATGTGTTCTCTTTGAGATCAAAGCATTAGTCTCATAGCTGATAATTTTAAATTTAGTCTTGTGAGGGCTTTAAAGATTTATATAGATTATCTGTATGTCCTTACAGATTATCTGTATGTCCTTTTGGGCACAAAATTTCACAATCATTGACCTAAACTGCCTTCAAAGTCACTATGCTGTTCCTCAGCACTGCAGAGACATTTTATGAGCTCTGAGTTGTCCTCTGATTGGCACATCCAGGTTTGCTTAGGAAGAGACTTAACTACAATAGAGACTTAAGCACTTATGCCCAAGTGCAGACCTGTAACTGCCTGCCCTTGCTCTGAGTACCTGTCCTGGAAAGTTATCAGCAATAGCAACCTCTCACAAAGTCCCTGAGATTCTTCTGAACATGGAAACTCTTCTTCTAAGAAGGATTGGAAAAGGTCATGGTGCACTTTTCAGAGAGAAAGAAGGTCAGTAAACTGATATTTGGCAAGTTGCAATTTCTGTGGAAATGTGACACCTAAAACACATTCCATGGTGTTTCAAGACTTTTTTCTTCCAATGATTTTACTCTTCATTAGACAGCTAAACAAATTTCAGTCTCTATATCCTAGCACATTAAATAGTTACTAAGAAGAAACACAATAGGAAACACTAACATACCTGACAAATGCACTTACTGTGCAAGTTCCTGTATCTGTGTGCTCAGATTCATCCAAAATCTGGATGAATCCAGATTTTGTATGAATCCTCTTTGTACAGACCTCTAGGCTTTATTGATGGACTGCAGCTAACCTGTTAGCTCACAGAGACAATCAGCATCAATGTCTACAATGCACTTGCTCCCCTTTGAGAAGTGTCTTGCCTAAAGCTTAAAAAACTGAACAAGTGACATCAACTGACCTTACTTTCTCCAAGTCAGAAGTTTCATGTCCTACACATCCCATGGATGGAAAATGAAATAGAATGATAAAACATTAGAGTGACGACCTTTTCATGACAGAAATACTGGTTTGAAGTTGGTCTTTTTCTACAATCAGAGGACCAGAATGAATTTCAAAATCTTATATTAAAACAAATATCAGTGTTTGAGACGGTATTTAAATCTTCTGGTTATCTTAGAAAGAAAAATAAAAAAAGGAAATTTATTTTTCCTCAAAGTGCTTGTATGCAGCTCCATTCCTAACATATGATTCCATCAAATTTCAACAGCATAGCATGATGGGAAAGTGGAAATCAGTTGTCAGTCATTCCTCCTGATGAATACAACTGTATTACCTTACACTGGACTTCTTAAGTGACAAAACTTTGGTGGCTCAAAGGATTGCTTGCTGTGTGGGAGACAACAAAAAAGTCAACATTGCAGTTCTACTTCGATGCATTATTTGATACTAAGGACTCTATTGCAGAGAGTGTCTCCCTCTTGGGACAGTGGGGAGGGAAGCTTTTCTTTCATGCTTCTTCTCAGGAGAACCAGTTTGGTTGGAACAGCTGCTAAAATTATTAATCCACCAACTGACAGGTCATATGATTTCAGAGACTGGTTATTATTCATGTGCAATGTGCTGTTTTTTCTTTCTCTATGCATATCTGACATCAGTACTGCAGCTGTATTACACTGAATGCTTTATATTTTAAGGCCTCACTTCAAATTACTGAAAAAAAAAGAGATCTCTCTCACGTATGTTGGAAAGGGAGAAAGGCTGTGGCCCGATATCAGCTCTGATGAGGTTTTACCTGTTATTCAGGCTCCCTATGCTCTGGTCAGCAGCAGACTGCTTATACATTATCCACTGTATTTTTATCTATCAGATTAGTGCAACCCTTTATTCCAAGGACCCAAGAATTTCAAGGTGTTCCACAGACTAGCCATGGTTGGACACATCCACTCTATGACTGCCTGTCTTGAATGGAACTGAGATGTTCATGTCTTCAGTATCACGAAATGCAGAGATTCTGTAACACTGGTCAGGGTAACATTCTCTGGACGTGTGGTGTCTGGAGATGGCCGTCCTTCTTCCTTGGGGGTCGTGAGTACAGTAGTGCTGGGTCTGACAGGATGGTTGAGGAAGGCAAGACAATGGCATATTAACCACCCCAACAAAAGGGACAAAGAGCTTTCCTGAGCACCAAGGGGAGATGTGAGTACATTGCATTGACAGTGCAGTCTTTGCACGAGGATTTTGGTACTTTTGGCTAGGAATTCTGGGAATTTTCAGAGGCAGGCTTGGTCTGTGCTAATTTATAAATCTGGATAGTATAGAGAGGAGACAGATTGATATTTGTTTGTACCATTTATATTCTGGTCATTACAGGGCTCAAAAATCCTCTTCCTCGGCATGAGTGACAGAGGCAGTCAGGAATGCATAGCTTGTTCTGTAGTACAATGTTGACCACCTGACAGGTTGAAATGTGGGGGAATGTCTACTCTTTTCCTAGAGCACATAACCGGAGCCACTGTGGGAGACATGTGCTGGGCTGGATGCATCACCGGGCTGTTCTACATGGGCAGCTGTGGTGTCCCTCTGAGAGGCAGCATGCACTGCAGTCTGCCATTCAGTGTCCCCTCCTTCCTTCCTCTGGGAACATCTTCACAGCCTGTCACAAGGGTGACCAAGAGAAAACCAGATGAATCACTAAAGAGACCTCTGAGTTCTTTAAAAAGAAGTGGCTTTTAAAAATACTGAGCTATTAAGTAGCCGTACCCTATGCATTTCAGGCAAGGTTCAACTTTTAACCATTCCAAGATAGCCCTGCAAGGCAAACACAACACTATTTCCTCCATACTTCACAAGGAAGGAAATTACAGCACAAGTGACATAGCTGAAGTTTTAAGCTAGGTGTATATCAGAGGAGGGATTAGTATTTATGCTCCTAACTACCAAAACTAGTGTTTTGCTCATCAAGGCAACAATGCCTCCAAGGCTTTGTGTTGCAGAATGAACAAAGCTAATGCAACTTTAATAATGTGTATGTATATTTTATGCCTTCACCATAAGGACATGGGTTCCTTAGGCTATATGATTTTGACATATAGTTGAAAGTGGTGCAGATGTAATGCAATGAGATGGTCATGTCATAAAAACTGTAACAGAGGAGTTTTTCCCTCACAGTGCATCTGATTCCTTTCTTAGCATCTAGTGCCTGGATTTGGGGTGGGGATGTTCTTATTTGCCTGGATCTGAATTTCTTGAGCTTAAACAAATGTTGATTTTGCTGCCATGCTAGTTTGTTCCCATTTTTTATATCAAAGGTCCTGACTTCTGAACAAATTATACATACTGAAATATGCCAGTCCCTCCTGCTCTATAACTCTAAGTAAATATGTTTACAATGGATACAATGGACTGGGTTTTTTGTTTGTTTGGTTTGGTTTTGGTTTGGTTTTTGTTTTTTTTTGTTTTGTTTTTTTTTTCCTGGGAAGTGGGGGGGGGGCGGTTTTTTTTTTTTTTTTTTTTTTTTTTTCTTCTTGGCCTGATTGGGGCACAAAGAGGAACTTACATATATTATTTTTATCTTCTGAGAAAAATGTAGCTTGAGATTTTTTGAGGAGAGGTTATTCTTTCCCCTTCAATGCATGGAGGGAGTTAGGTATCAAAGAGTGTGTGTACATAGATATAAAAGGGGATGTACCCTAATTTCTGCTGCCAGTGTGGGTCAGACCTGCTTAACACTGGATGTAAAAATGTGTAATGGCTAGAGAAATATCAACGGTGGGTAAAATAATCTGTGTGCAGTAAAAACAGGGGAGTTGCCTTTAAATTCAGGAGCCGAGTTTCCAAATACAGTTTGCTGGAAAAACACCATCCGATTTGGCACTGGTTCCCCAGTGGAGAGCTGTATGTGAAATGGGAGGTACAGCAGGGCTCGGGAGCCATGCCTGTCTCTCTACCTAGATACAGAGAATGAGATTTCCAAAACGGAGCCCTCAGCGGTGCCGGGGTAGGGCAGAAGGTTTGTCAGCCCGCAGAGCTTTTTGCCGGCGTGGGATCGCCCTGTCGCTAGCATTACATGCGGGGAAGAAATTTTCCTTTCCCTGACTCATGGGTAGGGATAGGGGCCATCTAGTGGGGAGAGAAATTCACAGCTGAGAGTTATCTCCCATTTCAGTTCCCGGTCTCGCTGCCTCCCTAGTACAGCCTCTGCGTGCCGGCACAAGAGTTAGAGGTAAATAATTCTCCTCTATTTCAGGAAGGAACAGTAAAAGTCAAATCAGTGCAAAATAACCAGCGATACTTACACTAACGGCATTCAGATTGCACTAGTATCAGGACACCTTCGCAGAGATCATGAACTGGTTTTGTTCCTTTGCTTCAGACGAAGTGCCCTGATGATGTGAAAATAAAGCCAGATTATTATGTGTGCCCCTTCAATATTTCTGTGTCACATCACTTCAGTAAACTACTTGCATTTAGTCCAGGACCTAAAGTGTCAGCTTAGCTTATAAAAGCTGTTTCCTAAGTTTACAAATGGGTTTATGCTGAGTTGTCCTTAAGAGGTACAGGGAACTAACATACATCACATAAAGATATGCATTTGTTTTTTATCAAAGCCTGAGTCTTTACTTCTATTTCTTTTTAAGTCTGAAGGTGCCTAGAAGGCTGCTCTATGCTAAATATGAGTTCATTTTCAATTTCTAAAATAGCTTGTCCCCACCTAGCACCCTCTACCCCTCCATTTGATGAGCTCCTATAATAAACTCACTGAAACTTGTTCCAAAAGGCAGTGCTTTCATAGGAACAGTACTCAGTCTCATGCAACAAAGATCTATATTAAGATCCATAGATTGAATCTAGATAAAATGCAGTCACTGTAACTGCTGACAGCAAGAAGATCTCCCCTGCCTTGCTGAGATGAGACACCCATCGCAGGTGGATCCATGTCCCAGGTGCTTTGCCTTGAATACAGTTGTATGGAAGAAAAAGTGCTGCTGGGAGGCAGGGAAGGAGGGCATTTCTGTTTCAGGTGCCACACAGTAAAAAAATCTGCTACAATTTATTTGCACAAATAGTTATTTTCTCCCCTCCAGTTGCTATGATCATTAGTGTGCATAATCAGCTTTCATGACTGGGCCCTGCTGCTGGAGTACAGGGCTGACATTGGCCACAGTCTGAGGCCTTAGAAGGGGGCAGTTGTAGCTTTGCTGCCAGTGTAAAGCTAGTCCCAAAATGTGCATTCCTCCACCTCCATCATCTGTCTTCCTACCTGCTCCTAGGTAGGAGAGGGTGAGAAGCATCTCTGAGAAGCTCCTTCAAGTACAGGAGCCCAGGGTCAAAATATCCTGTTTCCTGGAGCTGGAGAGAACTCATCATCCAGGGGAAGCAAAGCCCTGGCAGTCTGGATCTTGGGCCTGCTTGGGTTGTGGAGAAACTTTCCTTGGACTGCTAAGAGAATAAAACTACTCACATAGGGTGGTGGGAGATACCTGAATTAATGTTATCCCTGGAAGGGTAAAATAATTTTTGGTTGTGCTCCTGAGACTCTGGTAGGGTGTGTGGGCTTCCCACGCAGTGGGCAGCCTCCTGTGTGCTGGTTTGACACTCCAGCATGCAATGAATGCAATCTGTAGCATCAAGGTCACCTTGGAGAAAATAATAGAGCTGGACAGATGAGGATGTTCCCTGACAACACAAATGTATCGGGTGGTGATCCCATTTCTAAGGAAAGTCTTGTCCAGCTCTTGCTTTCCACTGAACACTGAAGCCATATAGGATTTGAATAAGGCTCTTGAGCATTTCCCCACTGGCATTGTCCCAGCAGTGCTCTGAAGTAGGAGCAAAATCCAACATGAGCCACCAGGTGAGCAGTTTTGATAAGACTTGATTGAGCCTACCAAATCCCCCCAAAAGGAATGAACTTTTGATAGCACAGTTTTTCTCCCACGATACTTGATTCTTATGGCAATTAATGCTGCTGATTATATGGCATGATTATATGTATGATGTAAATATATGCTTCGAAGTACCAGATTTTGAGGTAATATTTCCTAATTAATTTTACTGTTCATGAGGGGGTATGGAATGTAGTGAAAACTAAGGAAGCTGGTATTTGATGCCCTGCTGTTATCACAGTCTTTCACAGTTTCAGAGACAGTGTCAGACCATTTAGATCAGTGAGCTCTGCTGCATGGGAAGTCCCCTGTGAACTGGTTCCCTCACAGCCTCTCTCACATTCATGGCTCACTGGGGTTCTAGCGAACATAAGCCCTGTCTAACAGGGTCGTGTATTCAGAAACTTTCCAAGTGAATTCCTGAAAAGTATCTACTAGATGTGTTATACTTGTCTGTATATTAGCTTGACCTTATTGCTTATTTCTGACTTCACAATATTTCCTGAATATATTCAGCAAATCAAATTATGCAAAGTGCTGGAAATGAAAGCAAATCTGAATGAACTACAATCCCTGGTTTCAAAAATTCATAAATTACTTAAGAGCTTGTGTAATACAAAATATGTGTGTGTCAATCCCTTAGGCTACAATATATTTGCCTAGACTTTGGTGCATTTATGTTTCTGGAAGTGGAACAGTGATTTTCTGCTGTAGAAATGACCACACAGCCTTTAAATGCATCACTTGCATCTCACTAGACACTAGACTCACATTCTGATGGACTAACATCTCTTTTAAGAGCTAAACTGCATGTCCAAGTTACTCATGTGGGAGTTGTAGTTCCTGTGAGAAAATAACAACTTTTCCCTCTTGACTGCATTGACATCAATGGCCTGCCCCCCAGGAAGCTTCGACAAAGCATCCTCTGGGACAGCAGAAAGGAGGCAGGAGATGCTCTTTCACCTTCAGCTGTCCCCAAAGCTGTGTGATACAGCTGCAGCCAGTGCAGCACAGTTTCCCAGGATGGAGGCAGAGGGAGTTGTGGCTGTGGAGATGGTGACAGCAGCAGATGAGACCTGTCCTGCTGGCAGCTGCAGGACCCGTGCTGCTGAGGGGTGCAGGCAGGGCCTTGGGGCCTTGCTGGGCTTCCACAGATGTCCTGCCTTAGGTGAAGGTCCTAAGGCCATGGCGGGGACCAGAGCTGGCCGAGGGCACCGGCCTGGCCTACTGCTGCATTCATTGCTTCCCAAGAGGCCGTGCCACCCACAGCCCACCAGCCAGGCCCCACAGCTGCCCCCGCCTCAATGGATCCTGGGCAGCCCGTGCCCCCCGCCATGCACCCGCGGCCCGGCCTTGTAACTCCATTACCTCACTGTGCCGCAGGGCTTGAATGCTGCAATTGTTCCCATCTCGCAAAGGCGGCATCAAAAACAAGGAATTTAACAGGGAAGGCCTGGGCCAAGTTTAGTTTTTATAACTCCAGTTCAATTTTTCCTTTTTTTTTTTTTTAATTAAGATTTTATTGAAATGCTCAGAGAGGCAGGAAAGCCATTTCTGGGCTTTGCATAAAACCCTGACCACCTCCCTTGTCAGGGTTTGGTCAAGATACCTCACTGATTTTCTCAATCTCTCTGCCTGCATGCTTTAGTTGGTGCAAAAGTGAAATTGTCATTGTTTTTACCATGTCATTGTTTTTACCATGCCATGTTAAAAAATGGCCCAATAAACTGGTGGAGGGAATCCTAATTATGCTGGCATGAGCATAATTTAATTCAGATTGCTATAACAACAACCAGTGTCCATGCTCTCTGTAATCATGTTAAGGCCTATACACAAAATAATTAGCATCTTTATGTTTGGTAAATAGAGGTCCACTCTAGGTCAGCCTCAATGAGGACATGGCATTGTTAGCAGGCTAGGCCTTTTACAGCTTGTGCAGAATGGGCATTTGCAAATAAAATGCTGCTTGAAGGGACAAAAGGAGGGCTTGATTATCCAGGAAGCACCTCCATTTGCCTCTTACCCGGTTTTTATTCCTCCTTCAGAGGAAAAATAATAATTCCTTTATTCAAGCTCAGGATTCAAAGGAAACTGCATATAATAGACACACTCACTGCTCAGTTTCCTTTTCTCAGACAAGCTTGATCCAACAGGCCATTGGAAAGAAAAGCCAAGGCTGTATTCCTGCAGCCCTGAATCTGACAAAAGGCAGGGGTGTTTGTTTATTTGTTAAAAGTTTCTATGGTCTTTTGGCCTGGAACAGACCTGCTAGAATTTCAAGTGGTTCAGAAAAGTCAGAGGACGATTCCACAGGTAAGCAAGAGTTTTGGTCCAAAGTACCCCAGCCATTTCTGTATTTATATTTCTAGTGAGTTTGTATGGATAGGTTTTGGTAGCAGGGGGGCTACAGGGGTGGCTCCTGTGAGAAGCTGCCAGAAGCTTCCTCCCTGTCCAGCAGAGCCAATCCCTGATGGCTCTGAGACAGATGTGCCCCTGGCCAGGGCTGGGCCAATTAGAAATAGTGGTAACACCTCTGTGATAAAAGATTTGAGAGCAAGAAGAAAAAGTTACTGCACAGAAGTACTTGTGACCAGGGAAGAGCAGAGTGAGAATATGTGAGAGGAACAACAGACCCCAAGGTCAGTGCAGAAGGAGGGGCAGGAGGGGCTCCAGGCACTGGAGCTGGGATTCCCCTGCAGCCCCTGGTGCAGGCCATGGTGAGGCAGCTGTGCCCTGCAGCCCATGGGGATCCACAGGGATGCAGAGATCCACCTGCAGCTTGGGAAGGAGACCCAGGCCAGAGCAAGTGGATGCCTGAGAGAGGGCTGTGGGTCCGTGGGAGACCCAGGCTGGAACAGGGTCCTGGCAGGTACCTGCAGGCCTGTGAAGAGAGGAACCCACACTAGAGCAGGTTTCCTGGTAGGACTTGTGCCCAGTGGGGGACCCAAGCTGGAGCAGGTTGTGCCTGAAGGATTGCACCCATGGAAGAGTGACCCATGCAGCAGCAGTTTGGGGAGGACTGTTGCCTGTGAGAAGGACCCCCTGGAGGAGGGGAAGGACTCCTCTCCCTTAGCAGCAGCAGAAATATGTGATGAACTGACCATAACCCCCATTCCCTGTCTCTCTGTGCTGCAGGTGGGGAGGAGTTAGACCTGGGAAGGAGGGAGGTGTGGAGTGAAAGTGTTTTTAAGATTTATTTCACTTCTCATTACCCTACTCTGATTTTGTTAGTAACAAATTCAATTAATATCCCCAAGCTGAGTTTGTTTTGCCCAGATTGATTTGGTGAATGATCTCTCTCTGTCCTTATCTCAACCCATGAACTCTGTGTTATATTTGGTCTTGCCTGTCCAGTTGCAGAGGGGAGTGACAGAGAGGCTTTGGTCGGTGCCTGGTGTCCATTGTTGTTATTTACATCTATTTATTTAGAAGCAATTGGCGCTTTCCAATGAAAAATGACCCTACTTTATATTTGTACAAAAAGGAGTTACTGCACTTCACTTTTCCAGTATTTTGTAACAGTGCCACAAAAATGCTTATCCTTCTAGCTTGACTCCAAAGTTGAGATAGCATCTCAAACATTTTACCTTGCAGTTTTTTACAAGCAGAAAATGTTAGCTAATAACATTAAGAAAGTGTAATCAATTAAATTGCTTGAAGTTCTCTGGAAACCCTCACAGAAACCTACACTGAGGTCCATTAGACATATTATTGAAATTTCTGCTGTGTCTAATCAGTCTGCTATGCATGTGGGTTTCAGTGCAACAAATTTGGTCTGCTCCAAATTAAGAGACAACTCATTCAGTCAGATGGAATTGTATGTGTTTACATCAACAACCTGTAGATCAGCCTGGCATGTGGACACTGTTGAGTGTAGAGCTCAGGATATTTTAACAGCATTTACTATGGGTTTCTCTAGATCGTGGAAAAAGCTCTTTTCCTTTAGGAAGGACAAGTGCACTTCACCCCACACAGGTTCTCTCTCTTTCCTGTGCCATGTTCCTGAAGCAGTGAAGTTCCTTGGGAAATTTTAAGCATACTCCCCTTATCATTAGGCTTTATACCTCTCTGTTTTATTTTTTAAATATTTTAAAATTTTAATAATATTTAAAAATATTTTATTTTTTTAAATTATTAGTATTTTTTGGAGTAGTTAGTCTCTAGTCTCCTATTGTTGGTAATTTCACCCTAAGTATAATACTGAATGCAGTCAGAGGCATTATGATGGCTGGGCAGAGCTTACTTCCTCTAGGGACACTCTTTCTATAGAACAACCTTAAGAAACCTCCCTATGAAACTATGCCTGTCCAACCAGCACTGTGTTCCTTTGCTGCTTTCTGAAAGTTAGTGAAAGCCAGCATGTCAAGGGAGGTGACCCTGCCCCTGCACTGAGCCCTAGTGAGGCCACACCTGGAGTGCTGTGCCCAGTTCTGAGCTTCTCAGGACAAGAGAGAAAAGGAGCTCCTGGAGAGAGTCCAGCAGAGGACATAAAGATTATTTGGGGTCTGTAGCATCTCTTATGAGGACAGACTGCAGGAGCTGGGCCTGTTTAATCCAGTGAAGAGGAGGCTGAGAGGGGATTTCAATAACACATGTAAATATCCCAAAAGTCGGTGTCAGGAGGGTGGTGCCAGACTCCTTTGAGTGGTGCCCAGTGACAGGACAAGGAGCAATGGCCACAAACTGAAAAACAAGAAGTTTCACCTCAGCATGGGAAAGAACTTTTTGTTGAGAGCGGCAGAACACTGGAACTAGTTGCCCAGGGAAATCATTGAGTCTCCCTCTCTGGAGACATTCAAAACTCACCTAGACAAGTTCCTCTGTAACCTGCTCTAGGGGGAGGGGAGTGGACAGGATTATTTCCAGAGATCCCTTCCATCACTAAAAATTCTGTGGTTCTGTGAAAGTTTTTGGACAAATGTAAACTTTTTAAAGTGTGTGTAAAAGAATCATTTGGGGCATTTCCATGCAAGATGGGACAATGCTTCCTCAACCAAATTAGAAAAGGCTCAAATTTCACTTTCAAGTTACACTGCATAAAAAAACCTCCCAAACTCAACCACAAAAAAACCCCAAAAGAAAACCAAACCCCAAAAAAAACCAAAAAACAAAACCAACCAAAAACTAGAAGAGGCTACAAAAAAATGTGTTTTGTTTTGCCAGATTATACTTTTTTTTTTTTTTTAATCTTATCTCAATTTGTTTTGAATGCAAAAGGCTTCCCTTTGGAGTTCTCAGAAAAAAATTCTTTTCCTGATTTGTTTTTTCTTTGCTATGAAACAAACCCCAACAAACCCTAGTTATTCATTCACTCCCCGGTCCGAAGTTTGTCCCGTGCGCGCTCCCGGTAGCGGCGCTGCTGTGAACGCGCAGCGCAGCCCAGCGCCGCAGGTGCCGCGGCGGCCGCCAGAGGGCAGCGCGGGCGCGGCGCTGGGCCGGGCCTTGAGCAGCGCCGGCCGGAGAAATCCCGCGGTGG
The DNA here is from genome assembly GCF_037042795.1 of Molothrus aeneus. Classification (NCBI taxonomy): domain Eukaryota; kingdom Metazoa; phylum Chordata; class Aves; order Passeriformes; family Icteridae; genus Molothrus; species Molothrus aeneus. The sequence continues at coordinate 18,686,296 of NC_089647.1, read as the reverse complement.
GGAATGCGGTCCGGCTCCGAGCCGCGATCCCCGCCGGGGCTGCCTCGCATCCCGCTCGGATGCGAGCATGCCCAGGCAACAGCCCGTGGTTGGCGGAATTCCGGTAAAACCCTCCGAGGAAAAGCGCCCGTGGGACTGAGGGGGTTAAGTGCGGGGCACTGCCGCACCTGCAGAAGTCAGGGTTTGAAATTTGGGTGTGCGAATGGATCTCCCCGATTGCTGTCTCTCTGAAAGAGGAGGATTGCAGGTGGTGGAATACACTTACCAGGAGCAAATCTGACATGATTGGTGCTATTTCCCTTTTTGTGGCTGGAATGCTTCTGTAACATTTAAACTGACAAACTAAAGAGGAGGTAGATTTTTTTTTTTTTTAATTTGATTCTTTCTTCTAGTTATATGTAATTTCAGAGTCCACATCTCTTCTTGACCTCCCACCCTGCAGAGATGTCCTTGACTCCTTGGGGCTGCTGATAGCAGTGACAAAAGCGCTGTGCCAAGACCGGGGGGTTTTCCCAGACCTGCTTTCATGCCTGTAGGGTTTTGCAGATCAAATTAATTCAGAAGAGTGAAGTCAGAACGAAAGTCACCCCTACACAAACCCATTGCTTACTGGTTGCTTCAAAAATCCCATTCTGCAATATTTGGTGATTTACTCACAACATCCAGAGGTGGGGATGAGCCAGATCTGAAAGACAGATGTTGTGGAAGAGGCACTATCCCAGGGGAATTACTATGAAGCTTCCTATAGGCATTGCTTTGTAATTTTTTAGGAATGTGGTCAAGTGTCCTTGTTCACCACTCTGTGGTGTGGTCAGGACTCATATTATTACCAACTATACTCCTGTGGTCCTTCCCACTCTGCTGTATAGCAATCAGACCTGCTGTTGTTCTTGTTGTACTGTACTGGGCCTGAAAGTCACACCTTTTTTTGGGTTACAGCTAGCTACCACTCTTTTGTGGAAATGCAAATGTGTCACAGTTTAGTGAAGGCTTAGTGAAGTGGAAGGTTTTTGTCAGTGCCGAATGCTGCAGTGTCTTCCAGGTTTCAGCAGGAAGGGGTTTATCACATGTGGGACTCCCCAGGCAGGACTGCCTGGGGCGGGAGGATGATGCATGAGGGATGGCATCCAGCACTTCAGCTGAAAACCAGAGATGCTCTGAAAACAACCTACTGAAAAATGTCCATTTCACAAAGGAATACTTGGAGACTTGCTTTGGCTACAAGTGAGAATGTGTGCAAATCTGGAGAGTTGTCATGTCCTTACTCTGTCCCCATGACTCTCTGGAGCCTGTGACACCAGGCCTGGTGCAGAGAAAGGGCAATCCTGCCTTCTCTGCCTGCTGGGGACCTGAGGTAGCATGACAGAAGGGTGGGAGAGCAGCACTTCACAGCTCCTCTCTACCTGGCAGAGTGGCAGGATTTCTGCTGATGATTTGTTCTGTGTGTCACCGTGAAAAACTATTTGCAGCTCTCCTTACACTTCCTTACATCTTCCAACAGAATAAGCATTCTTCTACTTTCCTGTAATGCTCAAAACTGCAGGCAGCAGTGGCTGAAGTAGTTCACCACTATCCTCCTGCAAAAGGCAGGAATGCAAATTACATGTACAAGTCTGGTCAGAAAAGAGCCCGTCAGCCTGGCTTAGATGTCAGTGATCACTTTTGTACCATTTACCGATAATCTGCTTTCAGAAATGTTTGGAAGAGTGCTATTATCATACTGACTCTTACTGCTCCTCTATTTATTATCTTTTCCCCTGAATGACTAAAATAAACATTTCAGAAAAAGGTGTAAAAAGATCTATTGTGGAGAATTACTCCTTTTGCTTTAGTTGCCATTTGAAGAACTTTCTTTACAATGACTGAAAGTTACAGGAATGTATATGACTTCAGAAGGGATTTGCCTCTTTTTATGTATATTTTTTCTTTTCTTATGTAGGAAAAGTTTGTTGAAGCTCTGCTGAAATTCTTTATTTCATTCTATCTCCAGCTCTCACCGTGTCCCATAGGCAAATCAAGAAAAAGCTTTGCCAGGCTCATTTCACAGATGCTCTCCCATTTTTCTGTTGCAAGAATTAAAGACAAAACTGCTCACTCTTCCCTTAATCATTTACTGTTTTCTGCAGCTGTCACACTGCCTCCAGCTTAGCGGTCCTACTGCCAAGATCTCCATGTGGGAAACTCACAGCGATCCTTTACTCATTCTCACGGTTTGCCTTCAGACTTCACCCGCAGGAGGAGCAGGGGCCGGTGCAGGGCTCGCAGAGGCAGAGCTGCATGTGGCACAGGGCTTGTCCCCGGAGAAGGGCACGGCAGCGCCAGAGCCCCGGGCCATGCGGGAGCGCAGCCTGCCGGGAAGCGCAGCCTGCTGCTCGGCGGGACGCGGCTCTCCCGGCTTGGCTCTCCCGGCTTGGCTCTCCCGTGCTCGCAGAGGTGGAGATTATCCTATTTTAAAGCAGGAGAGGATGTTTTTCGTCCTGTACAAATCATGCCTGAGGACACATGGCAAAGCCGTTCGTTGTCCACCCTCCCCCACTTCCTCAGACGCCAGTCGTGAGGTGTCTTCTCCTGTGTAATTAGGTTAAGTAGCTCTTGCAGAATGAGTTAAGAGCAGATACAGAGCTGGAGCATGGAGACACCTAAGGTTGGTTAAGGTTATTAGGCTCCAGCAGCGTTGCTGCAGGAGAAATGCTTCCCTCATATTTTTTCCCAGCAAATCCTTGTGGATTGCCTTTAAAGACAGAAAATTTTGTGTTAGAGGAGCGAGAAAGCTGCTTTCAGGAATCAGCAGACTCTCTTTGTTGCTCAGAGGAGAGAGTGATGTTTCCCTGCAGGTCTGTGTTCTGGTTCTCCTGCCTAATACAGTTCCTTTCCTTTAATTTATGTGCTTGCAAATGTGCCTTACTGCAGCTTCAAAACAAAAATCTCTTTACAGTGCGTATGTATATGTGCACAAACATGCATGCACTTCAGTGACACATTGCCTGCTTCTAGTGCATATATATGGAACAATTCCAAAAAGATAGGCATTCCTCTCTTTGGAAAAGACCTCCCGAAAGCTTGTTTTAGATGATACTGATCTCAGTTTTTAAATTGATGAGCTCTGAGCAGAAAGTGCTGCTAATGTGGCACTGGCTGGGTTGCCAGGATGTAAATTCCTCACTATCATGGTGCTTGTTGGCAGCTGAACAGGGCAACTCTAAAATACAGCATTGAGCAGATCAGGCTCCAGAAGCAAGGTCCCTGGTGATTTCTTCCACTTGTAGTAGAATGAACATTTTGCCTTTCTGCAGAGATCCCCTTCAGGCTCTGTCTCACGTGTCTGAGTGAGAATGTGATTCCCAGCTGCAGCCAGTGCAGTGTGAGAGAAAGAACAACAGAACTGCACACCCAGAATAAACCTGTGTCCAGTGATTTCAACCCCTGCTTCATCCCACAGGGCATTCAAACAGTCTTGTGGCTGGCTGTTTGAAGGGGGAAACATGTTTGCTTTGGGTTGAAATGTATTCCCCAAGAAGTCATGTGCCTAAAGATGTTCCTGCCAGATGTTAATCTGAGATGTTACTCAGGTATTAGTGACTATAACCAATTGGGGGTACAATAAAGCCCATGAAAGACCCAGTCTGTACTGGGAGGAAAGTCTCTCTGTTTAGTGAGGGCACACTCCTGGGGCAGAAGAGGCTGGTATATCTTAGGGGCACTTCATAAAATACCCTGATGCTCTCTACAACTGAGCAATGAGCTGCAAGAACGTTTTACCAGGACTTGAGAATTTCCATGCTGGCTCCTCTGCCCTCCCATTTTGACAACCAAACGAGATTAAAAGTTCACTCATGAATTTCAATGATGAGCCCACCCATCTCATTTTGAAGAGGTTACAGTGAATTAGATTACCAGAGGGACAAGGTAAAGAGAGGCTTACAACTGTAATTAAGTGAACAAGGAACTTAAAAAAGGAAGGTTATGGGAGGTTTGTGTTTGAGTGGAAATAGGCCATGACTGCTGATGCAGCACCACACTTCATGCTTTACATTCAGGAGAGTCAACCTCAGCTGGCACCTTTTGTGTCACCACACTGAGCCTAATCATTTGTCCAAAGCTTAAAACTGGCCAATCCTTTTGGTGCTTTATGGTGGACATGCCATGGAGCTGGCAAGGGGAAATACTGAGCTGTGTGAAAGGGCAGAAGTGGAGGCTTTGGAAAGTCTAATAGTGTTTAAGAAGAACTGGCAAAGTGTTTAAAAACAGTATCCTTAAGCTTTCTAAATATCTGAGAATCAACATAGCATAAAAAAATCTCTGCATACTTTGATTAAAAATCATAAAGTTGAAAACATGTAGGCAAGAAAGAAGATAAACAATGAGAAGTGGGCAATGAAAGCAAAAGAGTGACAGGATGGAGCGAAGGGTAAAAGACAGGCCAAGTGTTGGAGCTGGTTCTGTAACAAAAGTCCAGTTTCTGAAATAATGAGCTAATACTTAGGTCTTTTCTGCTTGGGAGCTTCTGTTTCTCTTAGTTTGGAAACATTTAAATAGCTGTGGCATAGTCATGAAAATGTTTATAAATCCAAAGCTTCATAAGTCTACAGGAGATGTAAGTCATTTGTCATCTGCTATTTGCTAGTCTCTTATAAAAATGTCAGTCATCCAAGCAGGGTTTGGCTGGGACAGCCAAATTCAGATAGGAAATACTTAATAGGGACGAATTCAGGAGCTGACAGCCAAGACAATCTGCTTTCTTTGAACACATGCTTTTTCTTAAGAGAGGCCAGGGTGACCTAATGTCTGGCCATTATAGATCTCAGTGACATGGCAAGAGGCCTCCCTTGACTTAAACAGGGTTTACCATACCTTGCAGTGTGTCTGGAGCTCCTACCTTGTCTTGCTGCTGCTTTGGCCCTTTTCTTCAAAGTGCACCTGGGCAATGGCAAAATGTTCCTTAGGGAGAAAGAAGGCAAAACAGCAATTCCTTTATCTCATGAGTGAAAATAGTGATACAACACTCTCTCCTCTCCCTGCTGCCTTCATCTCTCATGTGATGCTTTTTGCAGCAAAATCTCCTTTGAAAAAAACTACGAAGGGCATTTTCCTCCTTCACAGTGTGTTTGAAACCAAAGTCAAAGCCAGGGTACCACTTTGTTTGGAGCACATGGAGCTTGGCCAGCAGCATTCCAGCACAGCACAGGGGCACATGGTGCCAGCCTGGTAACTCTGCTGGGCCATGGGGCTTGGGTATGCCTTGTGCCTGTCACCAGCCACATCCACAGCAGTCACACACGGCACTGCAGTGTCTCAGACCTGGCCAGAGTGCACTTGTTCACATCCCATACACCACCTCGGGCTCCTGCAGTCCCAGGACAGGACACATGGAATCCATTAGGATGGAAAAAGAAAATGTTGAGTTGTGAGCTGTAATACCACCAAAGATACATTGTCTTTTCAGAGCTGTTGTTGGGTTTTGTTAGTCTGTAAATAATTTAAAGCAACAGGAGCTCAGCATGACAGCTGATGGACTCCAGTACTTCCTCTCTGCTTTACACATGGGATCTTTCTGACACAAATGCAGGTGCTACCCCAGTGGTCTTGCTTTCCAGCACAAATTCCATTTTTGACTGATTGAGTTACATGCTGTGGTTTATCCAGGTTTCAGAAGGTGGGGCATGGGTGGAGGATAAGGTGGAAGGTCTCAGGAACCCTTTTGCTTTATTATAGAGAAAGTCTAGTATCTTACTTTCACAGCTCAGTGTGGGTTCCCACAGCAACACTTTCAATAATACTTACAAATCCCTGCGTCCTCGTAGTCAAGCAAAATTTACATTATAATATTTTGCCATGGAAGTATACTAGCAGTAATTGCTGTTAAATGAGGTGGGAACATTTAAAAATAATTATTTCTGTGGGGTGAAAAACCCAAGCAAAAAGATCTTTTTGTGGCCTAAGACCTTGCACAGTATGGAGAAATGCTCTAAATAATAAGCTGACAGAGATGTTCATCTGTTACCGAGCTATTCTCCTTTCCCCAGCTGCAAACCCATGTGTGTGAGACTCTGAGGAGCAGCATGGGTTACCAATGCCTGGCTGATGCTCTCTGTGCAGGGATGAGAGTAAAGTATTGTGATAAAAACCACTGTAGACAAGATAAATTACTAAACACTTCTTATGGTCCTACCTTCTCAGTGAGTATTTTTGAGAATTTCTTGCTGACTGTAGAAAAATATATAGAAAGTAATTCTCATTTTGTACTAATTTTAATTGCACTGCTTATTTGGAAAAAGACAATCAGACTTTTTTCTTTAAAGATCACTAGTAGTGGTTTTTAGCACCAGACAGTTACACTTGTACATCAGGACCACAGCACATTAAGTCTGGGGTGACCTGATTCCAATGGTGTGGTCCAGGCTATAAAGAGCAACAGACTTTGCTGGGAGGCCACATGTGGTATGAGTTTTGTAGAAACTGAATTTCCTCATTCACACTAACTTGGAGTAAAAGTACATAATGTTCTGGCTAGACAACATGGGAAGAAAAATAACTAACAATTGTCTTCTCTTGGATGGCCAATTTACTACCTTTAGGAATGACAGAAACAAACAAACAAACAAACAAACAAACAAACAAACAAACAAATGTGTTTGGTACTTTCCTCAGTACCATTCTTGGACTTCTGCCTGAATCCTCCCAGTCTGGATAGCTCCTGCTGGCACTCCAGGAAGTATTTGCCCATGTGGTGCATCTGAATTGCTGCTGATGAGATGTTGAGATAAGATATGCAGCAATATCCCCAAGAGATTAGAAATAACTTTGCTCTACTGCTACTTAATCACCCTTGAATTCTTCTTATGTGAGGCATAATGAAATAAACTAATTTTTGAAGGAGATTAAGCATTATAAAAGCAAAATTATCCATTTGTGTGTGTTTGTAAACATGAAAGTAGATCACTTTCATTTGCCATTTTTCAGTGATAAGATCTGTGGTAGTTGGAGCATTAAAGCACCACAGGTAATATGATCACAGGAAATTATCTATTCCCTACTCACCCAGGTCAGAATGTCATTCCTAGCAGATAGTTTGCCTACAGACCTGCAAAAACTTGATTTTGAGACTTCAAAGCTCTTTCAGGCAGCTTCTTCACATCTTTCATAATCTCCACCAGTTACTCCACCAGTCAAAGAGAACAAGAAATGTTTTTCTCATGCCACAAATACTTGGGAGATGTGGTGGGTTGACTTCAGCCAAACAAATCAGCAGCCACTTGTACACCCTCCCCACTGGGAAGGGGAGAAAACAAGGAAGAATGAGAGTGATAAAATGTGTAGGTTGAGGCCAAGATAGGGAGATCACTTGTTGCCTGCAGTTACTGTTACAGGCAGAAGAAGCAGGACTTGGGAAATTAATTTATTGCCAATTAACATAAACATTAAATTACTTTTCCAGGTGCCACGAAACAAAGCAGTCAGACATTTCAATAGTTTGGGGAAAGGCTTTTCCTTTGTTTTTCCAGTCTCACCTTCACTCCAGACACCTCTTTCATTTCTTGTCTTCATTCCCTTTGCTATTGCTGCAGGTTACACTCACTCCCTTTCATGAGGCAATACAGGAGCTTGGGGTCTGAGCACAATAGTTTCTTTCTGCCATTCATTGTTTCTCATTCTTTTCTTCTCCTGCTCCTTCCTTATTATGCTTTTATTATCCTCCAAAAGGGTGCTTCATGGGCTACAGTACCTGCTGTGCCATGAATTATCCATGGGCCGCAGTCACTTTTGGGGGGTGTTACCAGCTCTGTCATGCAGTGCCTGAGACTTCTCTGCCTTGTTCTTCCATCTTTCTCAGCTTTTACCAGCCTTCATTAAACATGCTTTCACAGAAGTGCCTTGGTCAGTTCAGAGGAGCCACCCTTGGGCCCTGCAGTGGTACCACAGTCAGACCTGGCTGCTCCTCACTGGAGCTGCCCCTCAAGCTGCCAACAGCTTGCAGAGCACACCCAAGAGAGATGAGTTCAATGATTTCGCACTCCCAGACTGAATGAAGTAGACTTTGATGTTTTGGTGCACAAGACAGCAGAAAGTGAGACTCACTCATGCTGAAACTGCCAAGAACAGGTTGGCTGCTGTCACAGAGCAGAGATGCCCACTTGAGTGTCTCAATTCTCAAACATCTTAACCTGCAGGCTACCTATGCTTGGGCTCTTGGGGTGGAAAAAGGTGCTGGAGACAGGAGCGATTTTTATCTCTTGATCACAGGTCATCACTGCTAATATATCAACATTTTCCAAAGGAAAATATCTTTTTCAAAAAATCCTGGTCCATTTTCTGAGCATGTTTTTGAAGGAATCAACATAGCAATTCCCACAGGACAATGTTGCTGATCTATCTCCACTGATGAAGGACAGGGCAAGTGAATCATGAAACAAGAGTGCCACTTCAGTCTCAAGGTCTGCCTACAAGCAGTAGGGATGATGGCAGAACTTTGTTAAGGCTTTTCAGGATGATTGAAGGATTTTGATTTGCATTGCTTTATTGGAATGGTGAAGAACAGTTCTTACCCCATGAAAGCATATTCCTGATGACATACTCCTCTCAAGGGCTTTTTGGCAGTTTTAAACACACATATTCTGGCCCTTAGCTGGTGTACATTGGTGTAGGCCCACTGCAGCCAGACATCTCTATGAAGACATGAACTGTGTGTTATAAGTGGAAATAATGCTAAAATAAAATTGTTTTAATGGCTCTGATACTCATCTAAAGGCATGCAGATTTTTTTTGACATAAGTACTCTAATTTTACTGGAGTTGTTACAGTAAGAGGACCTCAGTCTCACATCTTGTACTTGTAGGTAGAAGTGGCATTTGATTACATGTATTGTAATGATGGATGAAGCAAATACATGCCAATTTCAATCCCCAGGGTAATATATTACTCTTGGGAAAGCAATGCAATATTAGAAAAGTATGATTTTTATAAGCCTATAATTACATTTTTGCACAGCTCTATTTCCCCAGGGTTGAATTCACATTTATTGGATTACCAAAGTAATTCAGAGCAATGTCACAGTTATGGGATAAATTCCAGGTGGCCAAGGCTACTTCAGGAGAGGGAACTATTTGATTATCTGCTTTGAACCCCCAGAAACTTTAGAAAGACTCCAAAGTTGAAGTACCAACTTTTTTATTTCCCTTTACTTGAATAGGTCCTCACTGTGATACTATAAGCAGACTGTACAAAAAGTTTGCCATTTCATGAAAAGAAATCTTCAAAGTATCAGAAGTTCAACAGTGAGTCCTTTATGGCTTAAAAATCTTTATAGATTCATCACAAAGTTCTAGGAAATATGGGATTGGTATTTTTGCTTTCTCCCTCTAAGTCTTATAAGGTTTATGTGAATTGGCCTCAACTTCTGATATGCTCTACCTTATTTTTCTTACTTCAAATCTCTTTCTTATCTAGGTCTGTGGTTTGATATCAATACAGAATTAAATCCAAAGGACACATTTTCCAAACTCCCAAAATGTTTAAACACCACAATATTCAAACATCATATCTGTGAAAGTGTATCTTTATCTTAGGAACCAGAAAGCTGCATTGCTCAGCAGCACACCCTGAGATACTGAGGATGCTGTAAAGAAATAAATCTGCATCTCTAGATTGTGTAAACATAACTCTATCCTTACTGCTATACAATTCTTTGAAATTTAATTTGCAGTCATCCACAGAATACCCAATGATCCAAATTAATTTGTCTATAGATCATTGTGAAAGAGACACCAGTGCTTGATGCAGTTCAGCACACAAAATGAGATGCCTCAAAAAGCTGGCAGTTAGAAATACAAAGGAAGTAGCTGAGAAGCTGGAAGGACTGACTGTTTTGTTTTCTTTTTTAGTGTCTTTTTTTCTCTTTTTAATTGATGGCATTAGCTTGCATCTCAAAGGAGTCACAGCCCAGATGAGTCATTGGCAAAAGGAGGGAATGGTACAGTGGAGAAATGAGTCTGCCTTTCCAGCAGATATTGCAGGCTACAGTAAACTAGTGGGTGAGATCATTCACTGGTTAAAGGGCTGTCCACAGAATGAACATGCAACAGGGCATGTCATTGGGAAGAACACAGGCTGTGCTACAGCTCTCAGGAGGCTTTCCTGCTGCCCCCTACAAGCTGAGCATTCCAGCAGGCACAGGTGGAGAGCCAGGGATGCAGTCTGCAGCTAGGATGTTGGAGAGTGCTGGGAGGGACATATTGCACTGGGACCTCTAGAGAGCATGCCCTGTGTCCAGCAACCCAGAGGGGAAAGCAGGGGATGTCTGGAGGGCAGGAGCTTGTGGGAGTTAAAAGCAGCCATCAGCCTGGAGTGGAAGGCAGGGAGTGTGAGTGTAGTGAGGGCAGAGGAGAAGAAAACATGGGTCGGTGCTAAACATGCATGGCTGCCAGCAGTGCTGCAATGCTCATGTTGCTGAGCACATTCAGGATAAGCAACATCTCGTAAGGTTCTGCAAGTTTCTGCTCCAGGAGGAGGAGAACATATCCCAACCCATTACATAAATCTCTTCAGAATGTCAGGCACAGAGATTGTGAGCAATATACACAATTTGACCTTGAAACTGCTACCACATCCTCTAACTAAAGCATACTCCTGGCAGTTATCTGCAGTGAGACCTGAAGTTAGATGAAGTTAGATCAACGCCTTAAGGATGATGCAGATGCTCACACAACACACTGACAAGGTGCATCTCATTACCATTGAAGTGCCAACAGTAAATACCTGTATTTCTGCTGCTAAAAGGATGCCCTCCTGCATTTCTTATCACTTATTTGAATGACTGTAGTTATATTCTAAGACACTATCCCAGTGTCATGTTGTAAAAAGTCAGCTGCCTTTGGAATAAAAGAAGAGTGACAGTTTGCATTACTGTCATTATTAAAGCAGGGATACAAGCAAAACGACAGACTGGAAGGGTAGTTAAGGCCTCTCCAAATGGCCTTGGAGGCAGATAAAAAGGCTTTAAAATAGATCCCTGGGGAACTGTGCTTGTATACAACAGAAAAGGAAAACTGTACAGATCTAGTCTCATGACATAATACCACAACTTTGCCCTGAAATAGTCATCTCAAAATCTCCAGTTCAATTCATGCAAAGCTGTGTGTGAAAAGCTCTATAATGCAAACAATTACTGTGTTCTGTGAGATCTTCCCTTTTCACCCAGGGAAGTCAAAGCTGAATGAATCATGAACAAAATCTGGAAATTCCCTAAGTATATGTATCATCAGCAGGCCCAGTCACAAACCATCTGGACACTGTTGATGATTAACCCTCTCTGGTCAGGAAGCACTCTCCTCGAGTCAGCTCCTGGTGTTCCTTTGGTAAGACTTCATGAGTCTGAAACCCTGAATCTAAGGAAAGATGCATCCAAAATATTGTTTGCAGCCTGTCTCAGAGAAGAGCATTGATTTGTCCTGCAGGTATGAAGAGGGATGGAAGGATTTGGCCACTTCAGCAAAGTGATGGAGAACTGTAGAGGGAAGTAGAGCTGAAGAGCTGTAGAGAAAGGAAAAAGGAAAATGGAAAAGGGCTGTTTAAGCTGGAGAGCAATGCTGGGATGAGGACAAATAGATACCTGTGATGTAGCTGTACCTAGACCAGGAACTGGAAGATACCTAACTTTCTTTGCTCTCTGCTGCTAGTTACTCTGAAGTTATAATCTGATACTCTGGGAAGGGCATTACAGGGGTTTTTGCTCATTACTGCAGGGGACTACTCTGCCCTTTGCTACTAATCCTATCTGCTGTGTCAAAATATCTACATTTGAAAAAGATGGTGATTGAAATAATGATGCAGACTTCTGAGTTTCTACAAGAAACCTGGGACTTTCTTGGGTGTGCCCATGTCTTGTAACACACAGAAGTAAGCTGGTGAGCAAAGGAGAGAAGTGCTAGTTTGAAGCACTGCACTGCATGTATTTGACTTATGAAGAAATTTTTATTTTGATGATGTACTTACCGTTGAGGTCTCACCTTACCTTACTTCCAGGACAGAAGCAAAATTATTATCTGCTGTTCCTGGAAATCTGCACTTAGAGGATCAGGACAGTGATTAAAGAAAGTGAAATTTAGCAATAACACCCCAACTGATGGTCAGCATATCAGTTTTCATAACCTCTCAGGATAGTTGGACAAATGTCTCTGTCTGGCTGCAGTTGCTGGGTCTTCCTCCAATGTGTGTTTTGACCAAGGACAAGCAGCAGCTCAAAATCTCACTTTTGACAGGTAAAGGGCAGCCCATAAATTTAAGCCTGGGAAATGTGAATAAAATTGCTTCTGGTCTGCAACTTTGACTGAAAATGAGGTGTTGTTTCAGCTCTTGTTTCTTGGTCTGAAAGTGTCTGCAATCTATGGCGGATTCCAGGGTTATAATGAGGCTACAAAATCATCCTGGCAACATCCCCTGTCCATTTTAGAGGAAAGCATTTTAATGAGACAGATCTGAATAATTTTTTTTCAGGGAACACTTGCTGACTGGCCAGCTGCAGAAATCATGAAACAATAAGCATTGGCATCATGACCACAACCTTCTCCCCCTCTGCTGAAACACAGAGCTATAAATGTCACCCCTGTGGAGTTGTCCTTACCAGTCTGTGTGAGAAACGGGTCCCTAAGGAGCAGCATTGCTGTTCACCTATGTAAATTCTCACAGGCAAAAGCGAGGGATGCTGGCTGTGTGACACTGTACCATAGTCACTGGCAGGCTCAGAAGGCTTTGGAAGCACTGTGTTTTCACAGGAAACTCTATTTTTCTTTTCACAGGCTGTTTGAACAAAAATAGAATTAACTTATGGCCTCCAATTTTTTCCCACATCTAGGAAAAGCAGCGTCAGGCTTCCTAGAGGAGCATGCGCAGCCTGCAAATGTCACAACTCCTATCATAAAACAGGGAGGTTGCTTTCCTGTCTTTCCATATGTCTTTATTAATGCAAAGAGGAGGTGCATTCAGCAAGTTAAACTGAAAAAGAAGAGTCACTATCCCAGACTACTGTAATGTGTGGAATTGCTTTTTAAGAGCCTATGCAGCCATAGAGTTTGATTCAAAGAACACTTCTGACTTTGAAGACCATTGAACAGGGACCATAAAGGTAGAATTATAGAAGTCCTTCAAACAAGAATATCAAGTTGTCCTCTTTGAGTATTGGATGGTATCTAAGAGTTTTCCCTCCTTTTTCTCTCCCCAGTCATTTTCATGAGTCTAGCAAAAATAGGTTTGTGCATTGGTGTGCAAAAGGCAAACTTCCCAGTAACATAAATCCAAATCCAAATGGATGACAAAGTTGTGGCTGTAAAAATTTAACAGAGTTTATAAAAGTGCCATAACAGGAAGGCATAATTTCTGCTCTCAGTCTTTCATTGGGGAATCCAAGCTGGATGCGGGCGTTGGATTGTGAATTGCCTTCAGGCCTTGCTAAGAGCAATGTTGGCTGAAGCAGAAGAGCCTGGTTGTCAGGATTAGGAGATGTGCATGTCCAGGCCAAGGTGGACAAAGCATGCAGGTGGCTAAACCCAGCTGCAGAAAAGCCTCCAGTAAGCTGCAGCAACTGGAGAGCTTCCACTTTCCATTGCAGCAGTACTCCACAGAAGTTACACCACCAGCAGCTGTGACTTTGCAGCATTAATGGCATGGAAAGAAAACTCCCTCAAAAAGCATGGGGTCCATATGTGACAGGCCCCATAGTACAAGCAAAGATATGCTTACAGATTCTCTGTGCAGGGTCAAAGTACCTGTGAGCTCCAAAAGCTGATTTATTTCATGAGCTAATCTTATAGACCATATTACCCCTACCTACCAACCTTGCTTTTTTAATATCCTTTTATCACTGCTAATACAACACGTCTAATAACAGGCTACCTTTAAGAAACCTAGGCATATTATGGTTTGGGGCCTTCCAGTGAAGTCTGTTCTTTTTCTGTATTACCAGCAACACATGCCATTCACCACAGCTGAATTTCCTTTTTCAGTTATTCAGTCAGGAAGTAATACAATAACAAGTGATGTATAGGATAATTTCTGTGTGCTTGAACTAAACAAATTGTAAACATCTAATTAATGGGGAATTATTCTCTCTATCAATACCAAAGCCTGGAAAGGGCCAGGGTAATGTCCTCTCTCTTACTCTTATTTCCTTAACCTTTTCTTAAAATTCTGTGCAAATTAATTTCCTAAAGGAAGATGTATGAGAAAATGGGACGTTTGTGAAAATTCCAGTTTACAAACCCCCCCAAAAGAGCAAGATTCTGCCTTGATTCAGGTAATGTTTTTCATTCTGTTTCCCTTCCCAGATTTCCTCCACTTGAGAAGTGTTTCAATTATTAAAAAAAAAAAAAAGAAAAAAAAAAAGAAGGAGAATTTCCCGCTGAAAAGTCTGGCTGGGAAAAGATGCTAGAGGTATTTCAAACTGAACCACTGAACCACAAATAGGTAGCTAGGAAAAAGCAAAGGCAACATTCCAGCAATTTACAGAATGAGGAAAAAGTCTCATAGAGAGAGACTAATCTCTCACTAATAGAGAGATGGGCCATGCTCTTTTGGGAGGTGTATTGCAGTAACTGTATTTAAAAATATGCTCCATACGGAACACAGGAAGACTTACTAATGTGATGTGCTGCCCAGCTAATTCTACAAGCAAACAACCTGAGGATGGATACTTCAGTTAAGGGTTGATTTTTCTGCCTTCGGAAGGGAATGGGATAATCTACAGTCTTGAAATTACACACGTGCAGAAGGGCTTTTCCACACGCGGTGGGGACGCAACAGCTGAAGCCACCTGGAATGACAAACACTCCCAACCGCGCCTTGCTTTGTCAAGCACAGCTCCAGAAAGCCCGAATGACAGCACGGTAACAAAGAGAGCCAGCAGGCTGAGAGGTGAGCTGCACGCCGAGAAGAAGGTACAAATTCTGGGGGGGACATCCGCATCCTCCCGGCCGCTGTTCCACGGGCCCTCCGGCCCTCCCGGCCCCGGCAGGCTCGGGCTCCCCCCGCCTCACTCCGCGGTCGGGGTCCGGCAGCGGCGGGGGAGGCTCCGCTGGCCCCGCCGAGCCCGAGGAAAACTGCCCAGCGCCCCGCCCGGACCGCGACCGCCACCGGCAGCAGCGACACAGCCGGGGCTGGGTGTCCCCAGCCGGGGCAGCCGGGCACAAACCTCCGAGAATGGGATTAGGGACGGCGAGTGCAACCAAAATGGGTACGGGGTGCTGCTTCCCTCTAGGGGTGATGCATCCAGCCCACTACAAAGCATAATGTAATGTCCTTAGCGAGCTGATGTTTCTATAGCAGAAATCTACGACATTTAAAAGAAAATAAAAGTTTTCCAGATTTAATGCCTTGTTGGGAATAAGCAGCATCGATATTATGACTTTCTGTGAGGAGGAAACTCACAGAAAGTGTAACTTTGTGTAACTTTGCAAACACCTTACAAAGGGGACAGTTATGCTCCTTTCATGTGTCAAAAAAGATAATCAAAGTCAGGAAAAGTAGACTAAAAATCTGCTGACTTCTTAATTTCATTCTTATTATACATGGAAACATATTTATACATTGGATAACAGATGTCCAGAACTTATTTCATTGCTTCATTCATCTTTGCCTTTGCTAATACAACTGGCTTTGATGGTGTTTGCCCAAGTTCTGCCAGCCCCCTCAGGTGGCACAGCAAGCTCACACTGGGACCAGCACTGTTGCTGTTGCAAGACACAACATCAAGCCCCAGTTGTGCCAGGGATTTTATTGAAATCTAGCAGGGGACAAACTGTGAGACAGCTTTGCTTTTCTAGCTGAATTTGAATTTTTTTTTTTAAATTATGTGCCTGGTTGACATGTTTTTCCTTATGAAGTTCTCCAGAAGCCAAACTTTACTTTCTCCAGATTGCTCACCAGATTGCTCATCCTCTTTCAAGCCTTGTACTTCTGCATGACCTTGACAGGAAAATTTTGCGCCACACTTCTAGAAAAAATAATTTGATCTTTAAGAGATTTAAGTTTCCTGTCTCTTTTCTGCACATCTTTCTAGCTATCATCAAGTTGTTAACTAATTACATGAATTTTAACGGTGTTTCATCCTACTTCCCTAATGGTTTGAGCTGCTCTATTAAATCAGCTCATCCCTGTAGACTTTGACTCTGTTGCAGAAAACCTTAGTGCTTTGTACAGCCTTGCCTTGCTAAATGGGCATCCCTTGGTTGTGTTTGCCCCATTGCTACAAACATCCCCTCAGTGGCCTGGGACAGGCCATTGATTCACAGGGAATTCATCACTTCCCTCCCAAAGCAAACCAGAATTTGCTGACCACTCACCTGACATCAAACCAGCTCTTTCCAGGCAAGCAGCTTCCTGAGACACCCCTGGGAATAAGGAGGAGGAATGGCCATGGGGTGCAGCATTCCAGGCTGAACCTGTCACCCCTCCTGCCTTCTGGGAGCCCTGACCCAAAATGAACTAAACCCACAATTCCCCCCAGCATGCAGAAAGAGGTTTGGCTGCTTAGGGTCACAGTGGGTGCCTGGAATGATTTGGGGGGTGTGGGGGAAGAGTTGGAGCTGTTGAAAAATAAATAAATGTCAAAGCCAGGAAGAATGGAGCGATCCAGAAAGGAAATGAGAAGCTGTTACCTGATGGGCTGAAGATGTTGAACAGCAATGAGATGATTCACCCATGGTCAGGGTGGTATGGGGGGTATGTGAGGTGCTGGTGTGGCAGCAGTCCCAAATTTGGGGCGACAGTGCTTTACCAGCTAAACCACACAACTCTGTGCAGCTCATCTAATTACCCTGTGTTAATTTTCCCCTGCCTACAAAATAAGGGTGATATTGTATGGAATGATTACATTGAAAAAAAAATGAAAGAGAAGATATGCAGACATCTGTTGCCTGGAATAGAGCAAATGTGGGAGAAAATAACCTTAGAGAAATATGAGGGAGGGCTGCCTGCCTCAGTGGGACCTGAAAGGGGGACAGCATCAAAGCAGGAAAATGCTGTCCCTGCTGTCCCTACATTTGCCATCTGATTTTTAAAAGTGCAGGTATTTTTTAAAGGACATGGTGAAGAGAGGACAGGGGAAAGCTTTAGACTCCAGTGAAACATTGTTAAGAACTTCAGCTGTTTACAAATAATGAATTCAGTGTAAAAACAAATAAAATGAACTTTTTAAAATTGTTGTTGTTGACAGACTTTACTGCAGCTTTACTGTAAGGCTGAAAAAACATTGTTCTGAAGCACTCTGGCTTTATGCTTATTTTATACAACTGCAGATGTTTTACAGACACCTTGGCCATTTTACAACTGATCTGTACAGACACTGAAAGATGAACATGTTAAGCATTAAAAAGAGTTTGGAGTTCAAGTCTTGTTTAGAGTCCATGATCTGAGCTTTCAGAAAATGAGTGCACAAGCACGAGGAGGGTGAGCATGAAATTGTGCTGAATTACCTTTTAGCAAGCTGATCTTGTGTTCCCCTGAAATTGATTCCCTAATGCTGGATGCATTGCATACCATGTGGACTGAATATGCAACATCAGTCTTGGGATTCTCATGATCTATGGATAATTTTGGGTGTCTGTCAGCTTTGACTTTAGTGCAAAATGAGCAAGAAACTACTGCAGAGACAATCCAAGAAAGGAAGGGACAAGTGTGTACATGAACAGGGGAGAAGTTACCTACCCAGTGCGATTGGCTTCACAGGGAGATGCATGGGAGGACTGGAGAGCCATAAAATTTACATTTGAAAAAAATTCTGTGAGCTTTTTACATGCACAAGGAAGGAAAATGGCAGCACCTGAAATGCAGGTGTCAGGAAATGAAAAGATGTGCACAATGCCACATCTGATAATGGTATCTTTTTATCAATATGGTCCCCAAATGACAGTAAAGAGGCTATTCCACTGGAGAGTGCAATAAGATCAGAGGGACCCTATGTAAGGGGAGATCTAATGGGAAAAATGAGGCTCTAGCTCTTGGTCACATCATTAACTGTGGCAAACATTGAAGAAAAGCCAAGAGGTAATATCTATTTAAAAAAGAGCAAAAAATAAAAAGAACTCAGGCACAGAATATGCAGAAAGCAGAGGCATTACCAAATCATCTTACAAGAAGCACTAAGAATGAGACTAGTTTGCTCTGGAAACTAGGATATATTGGAAACGTGGACCCAGGGGCCAAATGGTACTGCAGCTGTCAAAGATGAATGGATGCGCAAAGGCTGCATCTTAGATGCATCAGATGCTTTCATCTCAAAAGCAAGATTGTCAAACCTAGGAAGAGAGCAGAACACACCAGCTCAGTCTCCTCACAGGCTCAGCAGTCAGTGTGCATTGGAAACCAGGGGTATGGAAAGTAATTGCTGGATAGGACTAAGAACTAATAGCAGGGTTATAAAGTGAATTGCAGATTTCTCTTTGGTAATTGCAAGCGTTGCTGAATAAATAAAAACTCTGCATAGAAAACAACGCTGTTGAGGCATAGGCATTAGCTGTTCGTGATTTATTTTTCCTGCTTCACTGTAACAAACAGTCTTTTGATTTAAAGACAATCCTTTTCATCTTGCATCCTGTTTTTGATGGTGGTCAAAAACTAAAAGTGAGAGTAAAGCCTGAGAGTCAAATCCTCTTCTGGTGAGAGGATATGTCTTCTAGTTCTGAGAAATGGGGTATGACTTCTGGTTCTAAGAAAGGAAACCTCGCCACAGAGTTTATAATCAGCCTGTTGGAAAAATGCACTGCAGCACCAGAAACTGACATCAGCAGGTAATGGCAGAATCTGTTCTGGATCTTTAGATGCATGACGGTGACAGAGAGAGTGGTCATCCCTCCCTCCTTCTTTAAATAACTTATTTCTTCTACGGAAGCTGAGTCAGCCAGTCCAGAAATATGACAGAGACTAATCACATCAAACCACTGCTAGCAAAGACAGACTGAAATAAGTGACGAGGAAAACCTCATCCAAAATCGAAAAGCTTTTTTACAAGATTGATGGGCTGTATGTAAAACTTGTCATATGAAAAAACAGTTTATCTTCCAACTTCCCTGTCCCGTAAACAGGTAGTATTCTGTTAACTTTCTTCAGTAGCAGGGATGAATGATGAATGGAACAGGAAAACCCTGTATGTAACTATGTAACCAATAAGTGCCTTAAGGATTGGTGCCATTAGCACAATTTTGGTTTTTTTGAACATGGGGCAATTTTTACAGCACCAGATCTGCTAGACTCTTATCCTTCATCTCTCTTGCAAGAGCAAAAGGATTCTCACCCCCGAGGTGGCAAGGCTGGTTGAGATGGCTTTAAAGGGGGAATGGGATGAAACCAGGCCCTCCAGAGATGAGCCCAATGGTGGTAAGTCAGGGGTGAAATCAGTGGCCCAGGTGAAGTGCATGTACACTGATGCACACAGCATGGGTAACAAACAAGAGGAGCTGGAAGGCATTGTACAGCAGGAAAGCCATGACACCATCACTGTCATGGAAACATGGTGGGATGACTCACATGGCTGGAGCGCTGCGCTGGATGTCTACAAGAGACAGGAGAGGGAGAAGAGGTGGAGGGGTGGCTCTTTGTGTTAGGGAGGCTCTCAACACCATGGAAATTGAGGTTAATGATGATAAAGTTGGTGCCTATGGGCAAGAATCAGGGGGAAGGCCAACAAGGCTGACAACCTGGTGAAAGTCTGTTATAGACAACCCAGGTCTGTAGGATGAAGGGGTGGATGTATTATTATTCTATAAGAAGCTGGAGGATATTTCAAGGTCACCAGCCCTTGTTCTTGTAGGTGACTTCAACCTGCCAGATATCTGCGGGGAACTTAACACAGCAGAGAAGAGGCAGTCCAGAAGGTTCTTAGAGTGTGTGGAGAACAACTTCTTGTGACAGCTGGTGAGCGAGCCTGCCAGGGGAGGGACTATGCACACCTGCTGTTTGCAAAGAGATGGGCTGGTGGGAGATGTAGGGTTGGAGGCCCTCTGGGGCACAGTGATAGAGTTCTCAATATTTGGTGAAGCAAGGAGGGGTATCAATAAATCTTTCACACTGGACTTCCGGGGAGCAGACTTTGACCTATTTAAGAGACTTATTTGGAGAGTTCCTTGGGAAGCAGCCCTTTAAAACAAAGGGGTCCAGGAAGGATGAACGTGCTTCAAAACAGAAATCATGAAGGTGCAGGAACAGACTGTCCCTATGTTTTGGAAGGTGAGCTGGTGGGGAAAATGACCAGGCTGTAGGAGCTCAGGGTAAAAACGAGAGTGCATCACATTAGGGAAATGGGGCAGGCAATTCAGGAAGTGTTTAAGGATGTCATTAGGTCATGAAGAAAGAAAATTAGAAAGGTGAAAGCATAATTAGAACTTAACCTGGCAACTTCTGTAAAGGAGAATGAAAAATGTTTTAAAAAATATATTAAGGGCCAAAGAAAGGGCAAATAAAACCTCCATTCTTTATTGGACATGGGGGGAAATATAATTACTAGAGATGTGGAAAAGGCAGAGATACTTAACACCGTTCCCTCAGTTTTCAACAAAAAGATGTTATCCTCAGGACAGCTGTCCTCCTGAGCTGGTAGATGGTGTCAGGGAGCAGAGTAGCCCTGCTGTTATCCAGAAGGAAGCAGTCAGAGACCTGCTGAGCCACTTAGATGCTCTCAAATCTATGGGACCAGATGGGATCCATCCCAGGGTGATGAGGAAGCTGGAAGATGAGCTTGCAAAGCCATTCTCCATAATTTACCATCAGTCCTGGCTCACTGGGGAGGTCCCAGTGAGTGGAAGCTCACTGGATGACTGGAAGCTGGCTAATGTGACACCCACCCACAAGAAGGGCCAGTAGGAGCATCTGGGAAACCCTAGGATTGTTAGCCTGACCCCAGTGCCTGACAAGGTTATGGGACAGGTCATCTTTAGTATGATCACACAGCACCTACAGGGCTCAGACCAGCCAGAATGAATTTTGGGGCAGGTCCTGTGGCATAGGTAAATAGCTGTGACCTGTGCTGTCTCTCTGGCCTTGGTTTGGTGGTAGGATTGCTAATTCTGCAACATATTCATTTGTACAGTTGATACAAGGTACCTCATATTCTTCCTTACTTTTTAGTAGGAAACTTTTTACCGTTTCATAGCCTGGTGCAAAATCTCGTCAACTTTTCCTCTGAAAAATGAGCAAAATTCTCCAAAGCAGAAAGATTTCCTTTTCATAAGCCTCACAACCAAAGAAACAAAACTCCAGCCTCAGTTTTTCAGGGTCTTGTCTTTTCACTCAGAACATCCGTTTCTAGGTTGCAAATTGCCCCTTCTAAAATATGCAATAGACAGCAGGGAAGGAGGCTGCAGCCATGGCCTCTCCAGGGCAGGGAACTGTAAGTGAGCAGTGGTTTATTCTTGTATGTTACCTTTTATGCTTGCTTTTCATTAAGCTGAACAATACTTCTCCATTATTGGGATAGCACATAGGACACATCCACTTTCATGCAAATACATTTCTAGGTGTAAAATGTCAAGTAGAAACTTGTGTGCTCTTGTAATTTCTGCAAGAAATCCTTTACTGAGTATTTTTGATAAAGAGCATATTTCTCTCACTGGAGATAGGACCAGTAAATAGCAAACCCTCTACTTTCCTTCTCTTCAATGCCTTCAAAGTCCTTTTCCCCCCACCTTTATTAGCTAAAAGCCTTCCTTTTGTCAGGGATCATTAAACCAGCTGAAGCCATTCAGTCAGTTCTGCACACATACAAACCTTGGTGATGGCATCACGGTTTGCAGAGGCCCAGTGGGTTATCTTGATGCAGCAAAAGCCATTGGTATAGGCAAGCAATTTTCTTCATATCCTGCAACAACTTTCCTGTAGTAGTGTGAGATGTCAGTGTCAGGTGGCTGATATAATTACAGAAGGTTACTGTGGGCTGCTGAGGCTAAGCTTTCCTCCCATGTAGTTAAAAGACACTTTCCCCCTTCTTCCCTGCAAAAGGGAGAGCTCTCCTTCAGTTAATGGGAGGTTGGATGTCTTGAGGGGAGATACATCTCCCATCTCTTGTGCAGCATTAAGTCTGACAAGCAGACTGGGGTGCTGAAATAAGGGAAGCACGTGCTGCTCTTTTCTGAATTTGAAGAGAGCATGCGGGAATACAGAAAATAAACTTATAAATAGCACTTGACAGCACAAGGGGAAAAAATAATCAAGATCTTTCATTCTTTAAGATGCCACTGTACATATTCAGAAGGGACCAAACATATATTTTAAATTATGAAGAAGATCATCAGGGTTACTTTATGGTAGAATTAAGCTAGCTCAGTAGTTAGCAATAAATAAGGTGAAGAAAGTCTTAATTGCTTTTCATGTGAAAATCACCATTTGTAATCAGTTTTGTATTTCACAGAAAGAAGATGGTGCTGGTGTGCAATGAGCTGTATGAACTGGAGATTTCAGTTTGACAGGTAGAGTGGCTACTTAAATTACAGGAAGGGAGAAATTCTCTAGACTTGGGAACCCAGTGGTAGTGCTCCTGTGTGGGCCATTTTCAAAGCAACAGATATGGCCTCAAGCACAGAATAATGACAGCAGTCAGAGAGCTCCTTCCCACCCCCAGCTAGTCCTGTATGTCACTATGCTGTTTGCTAACAACCTCAAACCTTTTCTGTTAAGGATCCCTTTCTCCACTTCATTACTTCTGTTCTCAGGTTATATTCCCTAAGCACTAACCTATTACACAATCTCTAGCTCCCTGAAACATGTTACTTTAAATACCTGAGCGCATTCAAGGAGAAGGGAAAGGAGAAACTTATATTCTTTTTGGCTATATTTTAATGTATTCTTAGGTAGATTTTATCCCACCCTGGGTAGCACTCCTGACCATCATCACTTCTTTTATACTAAATTTCCTTTTATCACTGCTGCCTGGGGCAACTCAGTTTGGCTTTTGCCTTGATTGGGTGGTATGACTGCAGGGTTAACCAAGCTTGGTAGACCAGATCCTGCCCTTGAACCTCTTCCTTGAAAGTTCAGACAGTTAAAGTAAAATAAAAGGTCAGTGTGTGAGTTTGGAGATGTCAAGTCAAAGGCAACAGGGATGACATGGGATTTACTCACTTCCTTTCAAGTGGTACTGTGAAGGCAGTGGTGGAAGGATGTGTGTGGGTCCAGCCCTCCTGACAAATTGTGTGACCCAGGCTCCAGAAGCAGCTTTTTCATTTATTCACTACTTGTGTAAACTATAGACATAGTGTAGGGAGCAAAACCAAGCAGGGTCTCCTCTCCCTTCTCATCTGAATATCCTAACTGATAGGTTGGAATGTCACATTTCCCTTTGTGCTGCCTTTTTCTGAATCCACTCAGGATTCTCTGGGGTACAGGCAGGATCCTATTTAACATCGCTGTGAAACAACAGCCTATTTCACATCATTTTGCATCAGCATAATAACCAGAAAAAGACTCCTGTGAGTTCTAAAGAACCTTAAAAGCATGATTTAAAAAAAAAAAAAGTATCTTAGCATCTGATGATGGAGATCATCAGATCTGCACTCCACTTAGCTACATTTTCATACCTTGATTTCTCCTCCTGCAGTAGGTGCCATGCAATATGGGAAAAAATGGTGTGGTGGAAAAGCTAAGGACTGGGTTCAGGCTGCATTTGAGAGGCCTTACAGCCTTGTGCCCCAGAATCATACTGCCTGTGTTTGCACAGTGGTGCCTTGCTTGTAGGAACCAGTGTCATGGCTGTGTTTGTGGCTGTACTCACAGGTGGTGGGTCTGACCTTAAAGACACATCCATCAAGGCTCCATAGAGCTGTGCACACCTGGGTTGGATTTTCAGGCCACCTGAGTGCCTAATGGGCCAGGTGCACAGCTCCTGTGGATCTCTTTGGATGCATGTACACAAATGACTGAATGCATGCAGCAGTGAGGGAGCATAGCAAGATCTGAGGTAAAATAGGAGAAAAGGAGACAGGGGATGTCTGAGGTGGTGTTGTGGCATTCATTAAAGCAGAAGAGCTCTGAGGAAAAAATGTCCCAAAAAACCTAGAACTTGAGTTTGGCCTCACTAGTGAGCCTAAATAGTGTGCTGTTTTCTTCCAGAGAGATTTGCTGTCATCTATACCAGTTGGAAGCATAAATTTCATAAATTTCTCATCCTCAAACACTGCCAAGTACACTGAAAAAAATGTCCTGGCAGCTGGAAAAAGATTTCCAAAAAGAAACAATGTTTTCTTCTAAATATCCTCATTTTAAAGGGGTTTGTCACAGCAACCAACTTCCATCACCCTCCACTACTATTTTGTAGCTGCTAAGTGCCACCAAGGCCACCAAGGCATGGGCCAGGAGGGGAGAGACAAGAAAGTGATGACCAAAGGCAAGGGCAGCTGTGTGTCCCCAAGGCCCTTCAGAACACAGGGACAGTTGGACAGCTGAAGCTGCCTCCTCACAGACACTGCTGAAACTGCTCTGAGGTCTTCGTGTCCTGCCTCATGCTGCTGGTGTGGTAGAATGGGTGAAAATGAATCTCAGATGAGTTTACACTGTGATTGCAGATTTGGCTAGAGCGGAAGAATTAATCTCCACATATAGGAAATTTGCTTTATTTTTCCCTTTCTCATCCCAGTTTTCTCTTTCTCCCCTTGTCCTGCCACAAGCCTGCAGTGCTGAACTGGCAACATCTCCTGCCTTCCCCCTGCAGTGAATCACCATCTCTCAAACACAACAACGGATGCTGACTCCTCTGCCTGATTGTTTAGGGAAGATGCTGTACTTGGAGATAAAAGACTCATCTCCACCTGGAGAGGTGCAAAAGCCCTTCTGAAGGGACGATGAAGAGCAGTGCCTGGGATCAGTGGCATAGGGCGCTGTCACAAACAAGTCAGTTGCCTTCAAAATGTTGTAAAAAATAACCCCAAATTGAGCATCTGTTTGAGCTGATGAATCAGATCGGCACTCGGATGATAGATGTGGTTATTGCCATGGGCCTCTGGTCCTCTTTTCTTTCTCTCCTGAATTTACAACCAGTCCCACTGATGTGCTGGAGTGGTGAGTGATAGAAATCAAACTGTTCCTTCAAGTGGTTTGTGCCAGGTTGAAGTGGGGTTGGGGCCACGATGGTTACAGGGATTCAGAGCCTCACACCTTTAACATCCTTTGCAGATGCCTGTATTTGCATGTACTAATCTGATGCAGCATATCAGAAGCTTAGACAAAAAACTGAACAGTGTGGCCATGACTCACACCTGAGGTAAAAACAGGATAGGCATGCAAAATATCTGCATAAATTTACCTTTGAAAATTCATGCAACTGTCTTTTGAAGCATTTACAGGAGCTGACTGTCTCAAAGTGTGTTTGTAATTGGTTTTTTCGGGACATAGATACTTCTTAACCTCAATGCCCTGAAAACAGAGCAGCACAAGTAATTTCTGGGGCTGTTGTTTTTCCTTGATGGTCCCCAGGGTACATGAAATAACCTGTGTGTTATTTTCCCTCAAGCTAGTGGCAGACATTAGAAAATTGAATTTAACAATCCAATATGCCTGGCATAAATATGCTTTGCATATCTCACACCAAACCTAAATGAAAGGAAGTTCTGAGTAGGCAGATAGCTATTTTTCAATTATATGGGACAAATGTGCCATTTCTGATAGCTTTGTCAGTAAAAAGCAAGAGCTGGAAATGCCAAGCTGTTTAGTGAAGCAGGATCAACATTCCTAATACTTCACGGGATCACTAATAGCTTTTGCATCTTTCAAGACAATCAGCCTTGATTGTTCCTCTGGATGGATTCCTCCAAAATTCATCCTACTAATTGCAGTATTTCAGAGCTGATATGTGTAAATAATAGCAAAGACTGTAAGCCTAGGGACTTTGAAAAGATCGTCCTGTTACCTTAGTGTTGTCAGATTTTTTGTGGCAAAGCTGTTTACAAAATATACAAGCTACAAATCAAAGGAATGTGATGTACTCTTATTCAGGAAACTTAGTATGAAAAAGATGAAAATATGTTTGTGAAGTTTACTATCCAAGGTGATGAGATAATGTGTACATGATGGTGAATATTCTAGAGACAATTTTTTGCATCTGTGAAACAGTTTTTCAGAGCCCCAAGAGTAATATTCCACCTTCAGAAATTTACAGGCAGATGAAAAAAAAGCAGAGGTTGTCTATTGCAGACATGCCTTAGAATGCTGCACACAGAAATTTTTCTTTCTGTATTTAACTTTCCCTTCAGTGATTTAACATTGCAAATAAAAGCAGTTAAAGATCTTGTGCAAACACAGTCAGTGTTCTCACAGAAAAGGACCAGCACTATAATGAAGTGATCTCTCCAAGGAGTTAAACAGCAAGAATACTAAGTTACTTTTTTCAAGAAATTTTTCTGTTTGCATGTGCTTCATTTAAGACAGCTGGAAAGTGTGTCAGATTCAGTACCTGGGACTTGGGACATAAAAAGAAATTGGCACATTTTAAACTTGTTTTCAAATTATTCTAGATAAGTATTGGTTTGTTCTTATTAGGAAAGGATTGAGTTTTTAAAATCACAGTTGTTCTTTATTTAGCAGCACAAGAAATAAAATATAGAAATGATAAGAGCAATCAAGCACAAAGTTGTATTTCTGCTGCAGTTTCCCCAGTACCTTGAATCAGTGTTCATGTTGAAGTTTAGTTATTTTGGGAGAGTCCAGGATCCTTCTGGGAGATCCAGGGTCTGTTCCTGAACTCTGGAGGCCTTCCAGCCCAGCCATGGCTGGCCAGTAGCATCTCTACTGCCCCAGCATGGGAAAGTCTGAGAGTATCCCTGATGATGCCTTCTTCCTCTCTCCTGACATGCTCCCTAGTTCTTTGTGTGAAGCTACATATCACCACCTCAATGACTTTGTTTGTTGCCAGCTCTCTAATCCATAGACAGAAAAGAAAAAAGATTTGTGCCACAATTCTGCTGTTGGAATACAGTTGCAAAGACAAACGTTGTTGCATCTGGGACAGCCAAGACATACTTTTGTTAGCAACTACATGAAGAAAATATAGCTGCTTCCTTATTTACCAGCCTAATTTACCAGCCACTATCTTTGCGTTGTCCTTGCTCAGATTTGCAAAGACTCCCAGCAGATTCCTTCTGCTGAAAGGTCCTACTCCAAACAAATTAAACACGCACCCGATTTTACACTATCTGACTAAGGTATTACAAGGAATAGTGTAGTGTTTACAGTGTAAGTTTTGATGGCTTCACCAAAAAAAAAAAAAAAAGCACCCTGCACAATATCTTTAAGATTTTAAACAACAAAACCCTTGCCCCTGGAAGTGTCTTTGCATATGGATCTCAAATATCATACAAATAAAAAATTTCACCTCTTTTTGAGAATTTTTCTTTGTAGAAAGAAAGCAGAGAGGTGAGACAGTGATGTGCCAAGCTAAGCAACCACTAGACAATATCCTGATCATACAGAAAACTAATACAGTGAGAGTGATTGTCCCAGTGTCATTCTGTCCCTGGAGAGACATGACTGTAGGCTGCACTGATTGAAAGCTGCAGCCACACTGCTGTTGTAGACAGGTCCTTATAAAGTTTGCAGAGGAAATCTCACAAAGACATGGTCCCCTGGCAAACATGCCCAGCACCACCCACCACTCTTCCTGCCTCCCTAACTTGTCACTTAAAACCCCAAAACTGGCCCACCAGAGCTCCCCATTCCCCTCTGGTTTACTGAAATTTGTTAGGACCTGGTCTTGGTGTACCATGGAATGACATGGTACCCCAAAAGCCATTAGGTTAACCTAAAAAAGAATGATTTTTCCCAGATATAAAGTTATTCTTCACGGTCTTTTGGAAAATAAAGTCATGTCTGAAATAGGCATTGCTCCATGCCACCTTTCTTTATGACAAGCTGCAATTACTTCATATTCCTCCTTGGTATCTGAACAGCAGCTAGAATCACTGACTCTCCTCAACTTACTCCCACAGAAAATGTCAGCAGGATCTAATTATCAGAATGAAATGAATTTGCACTGATGCCTGCTTTCTTATCTGCATAATAGTTGAGCTAGGCATTCTTATTATCTCAGTTATGAGTTTGCACATTTTGTTATCTCCCTGGAAAAGGTGTTCAGATGTATGTACCCCATGTTTGACTAAACTTAAAGAAATCAAGCCTTAGGTGAAAACACTGAGGAACATGTTGGTATGGAGTGAAGGACTTCTTGTGATTCCTCATTTTTTTTAAGGATTTCTTCTTCATCTGAAACATGACAGGTTCTGGTTCTGCAACTCTGAGCAGGCATCCAGTGCCCCTATGAACTTCAGCTTTGTCTTACATATTTCTGTGGGAATGGCCTAATGTTCTGTATCTGAAAGAAATGTGGTTGTCTGATTGTGCTGCAAAGGTATGCAGGACACAGAGAACCATCAACCCAAAGTGCACATCAATCAGTTTCCTACACTTGGGCAGGGTCAGTTCTCTGTTTGGAAGGTCCAGAACATATGAAGTAACTTTTATACATCCTCTGTTAATGCCACTGCTGAGCACGGAGTTTAATGAGTGCCTGTGGCAAAGATATCTAAAAAGAGCTTAAAGTAGCTGCTGAGTCAAAGACCACCAGAGAACCAAAAAATGTACAGGAAAGAAAATGTCAGAATAGTCTTAAGAGGATGGAGAGTTCCTTCATGCCTAAAACAATTGCAACAGGATTGATCAGGCACTAATTTCAAGGTAGCAGTTGGCCTGAGCTGAGCTCAGCCTGTTCTGTCTGTCCTGCTCATAATGATGAGCATACGTTTTAGCCCTCTGACCTGCACCTTGTTCAGAGATTTTAAGCTGAAAACAGATTGACACTGTGACCATTCATTCTTTATAACTCCAACCAGAAAGCCTCTCCCTCCCAACCCACTGCCAGCCCCCAAGAGCAGCAATATTAACAAATTTGGATGGAACTCTGTTGATCCAGACTAAGAATTGGGATGTGAAAGGCTCCTTTCCACCATTTATCTGACTCTCTTAGACTTCAGGTTGAATAAGAACCTGAAGCTCTCCTTTTCCAGTGCTGAGGTTACCAAGTATCCATAATCTCTTCCTTGCCAGGAGGAGACAGCTCCCTGTCTCAGGACAGAAGGAAAACCAGCCTCATTCTTCTGGCACTGACCGAGGAATATTGCAGAATGAGAACCAGGTTCATGTCACCAACCCCAGTTTTTCACCAGTGCCACGCATTCCTCTCTCTGTCTATGTCCTGGCACAGCCTGGAGAACAATAGTTGAATCTTCTAAATACTCATGTGAGTTTTCAACTCCCTTTGGTTCATAGATGTGTGTAACCACTGAGGGGGAGGGTTTGTGACCTACCTATATCTCAGACCTAGGCAGAAGTGAGGAACAAAAAGGCATGTTTAGTGTAAGAAATGATCTGGGGAAAAAATACCAGCTCAATAGCACTTGGAAAACAGCAAAATATATAAATAACTTGACAATTCAGGTGTCTGTTTCCTCTAAATAAATCTGTATCTGCCGTGAAAACATACTTCATGCTAAGCCAAAAAATTGATGAAAACACAAATCTTGCAGGGCTTAAAGTTAGATAGAGGCACTGAAGATCACTATCAATTTTAGCATTCATAGCAAATGCACAGAAGATGCTGATTTTGAATATTGTGGCTTCATTCTGCAGATTCACTTCAAATGGATTATCAGTAGTTGTATAAGCACATGTAAGTGCCGGGAGTTCAGATATTAGACAATAACTGTATTGTGTAGTGAAGTTACATTATTTTATTGGAGTTTTTGTCTAGCATTTCATTTAGCCAGAGAATTACTGACTGATCCTTTGTACCCAACAGTTCTTTGGATGCAAAAGGATGCTTCAAAAAATCTGACAATTTATACTGTACGCCAAATATCAAAGATCAAGGAGTTATATATTATATCAAGTGATTAAATACAGCAGATGAGAAAGTTAAATATTAAATTCTCCCCCACTCAATTGCCTGTGACTTCCCTCAGCTGGTACAACTCTTCAAATAAGCTGCATTTTTTTCTTCAGCACCAACACCATTGTTTTATATCCAATATTGAACTACTTAACATAATATACAGTCCTTGATCTTTGATACTTGTTCTGAGAAGTACCAATGGAAGTACCAGTGAATTCGATGAGGCGAGATGTGTTGCAGTCAGCTCCTAAGAAGCAGTTTGTCAGAGCAGCTGTGGTGTATGGGGCTATAAGCCAGACAACTGAAATGTAACAACTTGCCAAGCACAGTGCTCTACCTAACAGCTTAAAGTACCTATGTGTTGTGCAGTGTGGTATTACTTTCCCTCCTCCAAGAACTTGGATAGATTACAAAGTTGTTATTTGTTCCAGCTACCAATTACTTTCTGTCACTGTTTAATTCTGAAACAGGAACTGTGTTAAATGCTTATCTCAATTTTCCCTAAGAGGAGAAGAAAAAGCCCAGCTCCTGCTGTGGACACTAGACATTACAGGAGTAGGCAGTAGGAATGTGCTGCATTTTTGGGCACTAGGAGTGTGCTGGGAATTCCACCTGGCCTGGGTGGGCGGGCCATGGGCACTCTCTAACCTAAGCCATCCGTGATCCTGTCCCTGTGTACAGGTGGCTGGAGTTGGAGCCAGGGCTTAGAGATGGATAAGGAGGTGAACAGATTGGTTTTTCTGTTTGATTTTTATTAAAGTGGCATCACAGCATTTCCTTTGCACATAGAGAAAGAGAGTATCTGGGCAGCCTTCCAGGACATGAATGGATGTTATAAGGCAGCTGGAGAAGGACACGCAGTGATAGAACAAGGGGTATGGCTTCAAGTGGAAAAAGGGTAGGTTTAGATTAGATATTAGGAAGAAATTATTTACTGTGAGGGTGGTGAGACACTGGAAAAGGTTGCCCAGGAAGGTTGTGGCTATGCCATCCTCGGAAATGTTCAAGGCCAAGCTGAAAGGGACTATGGGGTTGGAACTACCTGATCTTCAATATCCCTTTCTATCCAAACCATTCTACGATTCAACAGCGACATCCCACTCTGTCGGATGCGGGCTTAGCTCTTTTCCCTCTCAGGAATGCCCCCAGAAGGGACTCCCACCTTGGTCCCTGAAATCTGTGCTACCGAGTAACTCTCCAGCAAGCGACTCCCGGCATTCGGGGCCAGCTCTGAGCCCCGGCACCCGAGAGGGCGCAGCGCTGCTGCACTGTCCCCGTGTGCCGGCCCTGGGTCGCTGCTCCGCCGCCCGGAGCGCCGCGCGGCTGCGCTGCCATCCCCGCCGCGCCCGCCAGGTGGCAGCGTCCGCCCGCGCACGGGGCCGGCTCCGTGCGGCGCCCGAGGGACAGCGCGGCCGGGCCGGGATGGAGCGGGAACAGCGCGGCCGGGCCGGGATGGAGCGGGAACAGCGCGGCCGGGCCGGGATGGAGCGGGGACAGCGCGGCCGGGCCGGGATGGAGCGGGGACAGCGCGGCCGGGCCGCCACGGCCGCCAGGTGCGGAGGGCAGCTTCCTTGTCAAAGTGCCGTGCCCGAGGTCAGCAGCTGTGGAGGTATTGACCGCCCAGAAAATAGCTTTAGTTTTTCAACCACAGCATCTGGTATCGGGATCATGACCATTTTAAGCCACGTGATTCCCATTCCCACGAGCAGCAACCAAAGGAGAAGGCAGGACAGGAAAGGGGGCTGGGGGGAAATGCTTCTTTTTTCTTACCCCCTTAACTCCCCTTCATTTTGTCTCCAAAATTTCTGAAACTGCCTTCTCACCTCAAACATTTTTATGTAATTATTTGTTCATTCATTGTCATCTTTAAATTCCAGGGTATTTTGAAAGATTCAGAGTTTTCTGCTGAGAACTAGTCCTTATTAGAATGAACGATAGGGAATCAGGAAAATCGTTACAAAACAAGGAGGAAAACCTGACAGTTTTCCTTACCTACTTGTGCTCTCCCTCATTTCATCCTGTTAGAGCAGAGCTCTGTCTGTTAGAGAGAGGCCCTTGGGTAGAGCATGCCAGCATGCTAAATGGGGGACCCACAGCTGTGGGGGGTCAGACAAATTTTACCTCAACACTGTTTTCTAAATGAAGATTTGTAGCAAAAAAAGCAATGCTCAGATATTGAGTCTTTCACTTCAAAGGAAAATTCTGAAGTAAGTAAAAGCACACCACAAAAGTGAGTGGGAACCAGCCAGCAAATCAGCATTCAAGGCAGTGTAAGGCAAAGCATGAAAAAAGTGGCCACATTATGGTGAAAAATCCAAGAACAGCCTGAGACAGCAAGAGGACTCTCAGGGCAGTGCAAGACCTGGGGGCAAAGTGTTGCAGCAGCCTCACAGGAGAGGGTTGAGGCTCATAAGGTGACCACATAGTGCTAAAACATGAGAGGCCACTTTAGGTGTGGCCCAGATTGATAAGGAGGCTCTTGAGTGCCTGCCTGGATTTGCCTGAAGCAGGTAACCATTGGGTATGTGACTTGAAAGCATTAGTAGCAGAACTGTAGCATGTGTACGTGCTTTTAATATAAGGTTTATTTACTAGGTATTGAACAGTGTCTCAGTCAAAGCTGTTTCCTGCGTAGTGCAAACCTGTGACTGCCTCGTGCAAAAAATGGTGCAAAATGATCCACCATTTTAGTTCTGGTAGTGCATCCACTGTGTACCAAGGAGATAATTTTGGTTTAATTGCAATTTTGTGCCTAGAAGAAATGAATTAACAAGTTTGATTATTTGTACTTGATAAAATTTTAAACTGTGCATATTAATTCCCAGGATTTAATTCTATTAATGTAACCTCCGCCCCCCTTTTTTTTTAATTTTACTTTCCATAGCTTCTTATCTTTCAATGTAATTTACTTAATAAAGCTTATAAGTTCAGCAGTAATATCAAATTTGTCTTCAGCTAAATAAGAAGAAATCCAGCAGAACTATGGTAAATTTGATATGATTAATTTTTAGCCTGCTTTTGCTGTTTCTTTTTGTCTTTTGAAAATAAGGGCCCTGTAGTAGGGTAAGTTTAATTTTGTTTTCCAACACCACGCATACTACAGCTTGCCCTGCAACCTTTAAGGGCTGGGCAAGGCCACTTTAACCTTTGAATAAAAGTAGATGGTTTTTGGTCCCTTTGGATTTCCTACCCTACCACAAACAGGTCTGCAGTTGGCTGTGGATGGTGTATTGAACATGGGCTCCCATCTGGGCTCCTCAGGGTGCATTGGCTGAGGTTCCCAGTGGGTACATGCTGCCAAGTCCTGTTTTTTCATAACTTTGCCACTCAAGAAAATTCAAAAAAGGTGAAGCAAATACCAGTGAATGCAACAGTACCGTACTTACATCTTGATAACAATAATTTGAAGTATATTCCGAGTGCTGGCAGGAAAGATGAAAGCAAACTTCATTTAGGTGTGTGAAAGAGCTGCAAGTGTTGATTGCTGGCACGAATAATGCAGTTCTATATAAACGTTTGATCCTGCAAGCTTTTATAATGCTGTGAACAAATCTTTCCTGATGAATGATGACTCAGAACAGAGCTTTTCACTTGGCATTTGATAATTCATTTCAATTGCAGCAGAAAATAATTGTTCTATTCAAGCATACCAGGATGTACTTACTCTGCCCCTAATGAGCACATTAAAGCAGGCAACTCATCCCTGTCTGATTTTAGCACAGGCCACAAACTTTATGACTGACTCATTATTCAGTCAACTCTCAGTCCTAAAGAATAAAACTCCAATGAGTTGCGATGGTCTTAAAACTCTATTTTCCTTTTTCATAAGTCACTCAGGTATTCAGTGACTTGTTGCAAAGATCTATGAATCTTTGGGAATACTACTGATGAGTCTCATGTACTCTGTATTTTGCTTGAAAAGCTTAAAAATGGAGCAATATGATTTTGATTAGGGAACAGGGTGACCGAAGAAAAACAAATCGGTTTATATTTTGTCTACAGTCAGAATGTGTCTTAAATAGTTCAAATGTAGGCAGAGTTTTCAAAAAAACGTGGATGCCTCAGAAAAACATGTCCTACCAGCACTTGGTATGCTGGTATTGCCTTTGAGACTGCAAGGACCATTTAGCATTGCTTTTAGGGAGGCATGAGTCATCAACAATGTCAAAAGACATATATCTCTTGGGTAAGAAACAGCTGTGCTGCCTTGGTGACCCATATCTCACTCAGGGAATATAAGAGAGGTTTGCTTTCCAGAGTATCCTTCTTGGGTTTGTTTCCATGAGGAAAGACAGAACTGGACCTTTGGGTTACTCAGCTTGTTGGGGGCAGGGAGGTCTAGTGAAGGAGTGAGTCAGCCCTTGATAAAACTGTCAGGTTTCAGAAAATTATTTTTTTCAGAAAATGGTTTCTAAGTCCTACAGAATAGCAGCAGAAAAATTGGTAGGTGTATCATACAGTGTGGAAAATTTGTGTTCTTAATTCTCACTGGGGCACTCTGGCTGTCTTCAGGGAAGGTGAATGAACGCACCGAAATGTCTCTATAGTAATGAAAGAAAACTCATTGTGCCACTGGAGATTGAAGCTGCATGGCCCCGTGGGTAATAAATTGCTACTATTCAGGCTCATGAGCGCATCAAGCCGATGCAGAGCACTCTAATGACCATTATAACTGACTGCAGTGAAAAAGACTGTTATTTAAGTACATTTCAAAATGTACTGTAAATTGGGCGAAGGTACAGCTGCACTTATGCACTGAGACAGCCTCCGGTTTTATTCGGTCTGACAGACTGTGCTCTTTTGAATTTAGGTTTCATCTGTGTGAGCTGAATGCTCTTATGGCCTCTGTTGGAAAGGGAAGCAGCAAAGCCAGGGAGAAGGGGTCCTGATCACAGAACTTCTAGTTGGAAAATGCAGGTTTGGATGAAAGCAAGGCAGGAGAGGGGGGGGTCCAGCCACTACTCGCCATTCATTCATGCTGCCCTTCCCTAAAAACACCTACTTGTACCTCGCACCAAATGTGACTCCTCTGAAGGCAGTGTTTCTGAGTGAACCTAAGCAGGATCTTTGAGACCAAGAGTCAGTGCTTCACAGACCTTTACAGAGCCAGAGGGAACCAGTTTCTTTGCTTTATATGACCTTCTGGACCTCACAGTCCAGACTCCCCTCCACACTGTGCCTGTGTCAGGTTTGTTTGATTGGTGTCTACTTCTACCCCACTTCATAAGTTACTTGATTTACAGAACATGAAGCTTCTTAGTTGTGCCATATGGACAGTGAAATTTATGGCATACTGTCAGTGAGTGTGATATAGCCTTTAATTGGGATTTCCAGCTTGAGATCCATCAGTATCTCTCATCTTATGCATTTTATGGCTGGGTCCTTCACAGTCAACTTTGCTTTTGTCTGTTTGGCTCTTTTGGGGCTAGTTGAGTCTTTTTTTGGAGGGTAAGAGGTGGTGTGTGATGTATTCTTTTTTTAAATCTGAAGAGATCTTGTGGATACTGTGCTGTCATGCAATATGGCCTCTTAAATCAGTTTATCACCTGGCAGGTACATTGTGATCAAGGAATGGAGACAAGCAGCTTGCAGTAAGCAAGCAGCCACCAACATTTGGGCAGCTAACACTGCAAAGAATCGTCTGTATGAGCCTCATGTTCAGCACATGGGGTCAGACCTGTGCTTCCCAGGAACCAACTAATCCCACAACAGTGTAGTAAATAAAGGTGGACATCTTAGCTAATGAATTAGCCATGGAGAAAATAAAGCACACAAATTACAGTCAACTGCTTATAATTGTGACCTTCCTAGAGAATGACTGAGTCAGGATTAAAGAATTATTGCATGGGTGTTTGCTGACACAATTTGGTTGCTGAATAAATTTCCAGTAATTGGTGGCAATCACTCCAGGCTTTGTCAGGCAAAATGGAGACTTTTTTTTGGGTGAAGCCTGTGAAAGTCAGCGGAAAGACAAATGTCCAAAAGACAGATCAGTTTTCAAAGGATGTGGTCTATGGTCTGCATGAAGGCTGAGGTGAGGACCTCATCCAAATCCTGAATGTGTCCAGAGCATCAGAGACTCCTAACTCTAAAGAGATAGGAATGAACTAAAAGGTTTTTTTCCCAATTGCTGAGTTTCCAAAGATTATCGAGAAGTTGCACAGAAATAGTTCATTAATTCTCAATCTCTTGTTTTTTTCTTTTTCATATCTGTGAATAACAAGATCATTTATATCACCGGTCAGATGATTAAAGTTAATTGGCATTTATTAATAGGTCAATATCTTTATTAATTTTGAATGTGGTATAAACAATTCTAAAAAGTGGGGTTTTTTTCCTTTTTCAAATGCTTGGTATAATCTCTGCACCATTCAAGGAATTCAAGGAAGCAGCTGACATTATGCTGGACATGTAATGTGAAAAAAAAAGATGTGACCAGGCATTTTCTTCCTAAGTTAACATTCTGCTGCATTTCTTTTATTCTGTCTATTTTTGACCATTTTTGAAAAAGCATGACAGCTGAATATCTTGAACCAGCTGAGAGCATTTGTGTATAGACATGAAGTTAAAGATCAGAAGTTTTGATGTGTAACAGCTGTAGAGGAAATAGGTGCTAAATGCTGTGAAGCCTGCCCAGATTAGGCTCCTTCAGGTAGACAGCTAGCTGGAAATAGTAGCACATCTGTATGAGACAGTTCAGTGATTGCACTGAACAAAAAATATCTTTTGTCTTTGCAAATTTCCAGCTTACAAAAGCAAAAAAACCCTCCCAAAATCCCATAAAAGCCAAAACAACAACAGTAACAACAACAATAAAAGTAGAGATGCCTCCATTACCATGTAATAAAATCTCAGTCAATTGAAGCCATTTCCTTAATGTATTTGGAATGCTTGGTACATTCATTTCCCACCTGGTCCAATGGTCACTGATTCTTCTTGAGACATTTTATTGGTCCATTGCTTCAAAATGCCTAAAATTCCTATACCTTCAAATTTAGCTGGGCTAAAATCAATTTGTCCCATGTTTTGACACTATGTTTGAACACCTGCCATCTAGTGACTATGTTGATGGGGTGGGAACATGGTTAGGCAAAAAGAAAGTCACAAGAGAAAGATTAAACATAGTTAAAATTATTGTAAATATTCTGTGGCATTAAGATTTCAGAGCTGTGAGGAGTCTATATTGGTGGATATTGTTTTATAAGTTGTGTTGTTTTAACTCACTTTGTGACCTGATTCTGAAGGAAATTTCTTAATTAATGTTCTACATATTTGACAATAAAGTTCAAAGGAATCAAGAAGTACTTAAAGTATAGAATTAAAAATAGCTCAATTTCCGAAATATCTGATACTGGTTGAATATACATATTCTATCTACGTTTAATTAAATTTCTTTTTAAAATATCCCCTCATTTCAAGAATTAGGTCAGTTACTACAAATACCTTGGCTCATTTAAACAGTTCTGAATATTACCATTATGAAAACTGACTTTTACAATATTTATAATTTCACCTATTTTTGGTTTTCAGGGAAATAAAAAATTCCTTATGCTTCTAAAACAGTGATAATAAAATAAAACACCTTATTTGTGGAGTCAAGTCAGCCAGAAACTTGCAGTTGCCTGTAACAGTAAGGTAGAAAGGTGGTCATTGACTTTAGTGTGATCTCTATCAGGCTTTTGTGCATCCCTTTCTGTGAAAACAGTTTCCTATGACTCTCAGGAGCATTTAAATAGACCAAAATTAGTTGTGCTTTTTTTAAAAGAAAGGACTCAGCCTTTGCATTGCACAGTCAAATAATTCTGCTGAAACCAATGAGACTCTCTGAGGGTTTTAGCTTGCTGCAGCTGAAAATTGGTTCTGAGTCTGCAGTATTAGAGACTCAGGCATCATAGGCACTGAGTGAAAGCTAAAGCTGTAAGTGTGGAAATCATATACCAAATAGCACTTTGGGCATTTCCCCTTGATGCTCCACACTGGAAGTGCACACCTCCCTCCTCCGAGTATGGGGAGAACTGAGCTACCAGCACTTGGGTTAAATACCTAAACATACTTAATGCCAACAGTGTTAATAAACTTCCACTTCTAGTGCAACACTCTAGTCTTTTCCATGTTTTCCTAAGAGAAGGAAGGCATGCAGCTGGGAGAAGAACACCTTTCTGAAAAGGCACAGGAACTGCGTGGGTCCCCACCTGGGAGAAGTGGCACAGTGATGCTCCCATTGACTGCTCCACCATCTGGCCTGCCTGTGAAATGGGGCTGGTCTCCCCAGACATGCAGAAGCAGTTGGCACAAGACTGACTTCCAGGTCAGGCTTCTGAGCTTAGGATATAAATACAGCTGCCACTGACTTCAAATGCTGGTGGACTGAAAGGTGCAGAAGGTTAAGGCAACAGTTAGGCAGGGGTCATTCAGTCCAGGCAGAGCCACATGCTGTTGGATCAAAACAAGTAAGGTACACACTGAAACCCCTCATGTAATTTTTCCAAGGCATCAGTGAAGACCACAGAAATCTGAAAAGTAAAATACCAGTTGGCAGCTGCTAGACATGAAAGTGAGACACAGTTTAGGATGATGTAGCATATTCCTGAAATTGTCACTGCTCATGTTTTGACAGCATTACAAAGGAAATAATTTTCCCAGTTTTGAAATATGCATTTGAACGTCTGTTCCATTAAACACACATCAGTATGTTGCCACCTGTTCCAGTCATGCTTGAAAATGAATGGTATGCAGAGATAATACACCTGCCTGGCCTTGTAAATGTTCTGCAGGGAAAAATCAAAATTAGGTAATGTAAGTCAAATTTGGATGGATAGTCCTGTTACAGTCAACGTTAAATCCAGTGCTCTTAATTACTTTGTTGCCTGAATTGGAAACCCTTCAAATAATGAGGAGGGGAAATAAAGCTTCTTGACAGTTAAGAGCCAAGGGATATAATTTTGTTGCAAGGCCCATCAGTTACCCACAGATGACAGCAAATCCCCATGCAGATCAATCAGAGAGGTGATATAAAATGGAGGCAAATGTTGGCACACACACTATTCAAAGATATTAAAGCTAATGTTGACGTGGCTAAAGATAAAGCAAGCAGAGATGCCATTGAGATGCCACTGAAATCAGTACAAATCTTCAATTTACACAGGAATGTGATGTAGCTATTAAAAAATAGGAAAGAAAAGATACCAATTAAGTACAAAAAAGGGGTTAACTTTAAGCATATACTAATGCTTTTGACGTATCTGCTAAAGTATTTTAAAAAACAGCTTATTTGCTGTCTGAAAACTGGGACTCTTAAAATAGCAAAAACCTTTGCAAAAACCTTTGTCTGAGGGAACCTCACTCTGGCATCCATGCAGAGCAGATGCAGGCTTATGGTGTGCTTTAAACCTCAGGGTAGAAATTTCTGCCTAGGAAGTTTTCCTGCATAAATATATAAGACATTGAAGCTGTGGGTATCTCTGCTAGAATGACTGTGAAGTGCTGTAAATCAGCAAGAGATGAGAGGATAATATGCACATCTCATGCACTCATTTCTGCCTGTTGGGCTCTTACATGGTGTTTACTTGTGAAGAATCACTGCCAAATGAGTCTGCTCCAAACAGGCTCTTGGACAGTTGTCCCACCATGGCATTTCATTACCCATCACGTTTAAGGAGGGATGAGTGACTGCAAGGACTCACTGTGCAGTTTACCAAGCTTGCATGTGGCTTTTCTAGCTAGGAGCTGTGTGAAATTCAGAAACATTTCTTTCTTCTCCGATTTTTTTTCTTCTGAGAAACAAGGGTTTACAGCCCTGCAGCCAGCAAGTTAGTGGACTGCTTGTAAATCTCTAATGAACTTGCAGTTGCAAAGGCTACCTGTTTGTCACAAATTAGGTGCACACTACATGACAGGTAGCTCAAATACTTTATATGTCACATATGTATATGTATCTCCCATGCAAGTAAATCAAAACTGGGCAGAAAGTCATGTTTTATGTTAATATTCCTTTTGCAAGCTTTTCCCCTGAGCAAGCTGTCACTGGACTGCAAGAGGCCAGCTTCACTCTCTAGATATTTCAGCTAGGAGCCTCACTGATCTGACCAGAAACTGGCTATGAGCCACGTCACTGAAACCCAGCTACTGCTGCAACTTTGTCTGAATTCAAGGATCACCAGTTCTGG
The DNA here is from genome assembly GCF_037042795.1 of Molothrus aeneus. Classification (NCBI taxonomy): domain Eukaryota; kingdom Metazoa; phylum Chordata; class Aves; order Passeriformes; family Icteridae; genus Molothrus; species Molothrus aeneus. The sequence continues at coordinate 18,646,225 of NC_089647.1, read as the reverse complement.
ATTCAGTAAATTATTGCTCACCAGTTAGGATGTTAAACATAGTGTCACAGGCAAATACCAAGATAATTACACAGGGAGGCTCTCATACTATATAACTAGGAGCTAATTTAGGCTCCCAAGTCACTTACAGAGTCTGCAAAGAAACACTGATTCCCTCAAAGGAGAATTCAAAGCTTCAAAATTAAATATCTATGAGAATTTAAAATAATTGATGTGAACGTAGCAACTCTCCTCCATGCTTTGTAATTCCTCTTGTACTTTAACTGGTCATGAAATTTCTCACAACCTCCTTGTAAAAAGCTGTTGTGTGATCTTGCAGAAGGCTGACAGACCTCCCTTGAACCCCACAGTACAGTGCAGTACGGTAGAGAAGGCTGCTTGTGCCCCAATGGTCATCCCTTTGTAGCAGGGTAACTCTACTATTAAACACAGTTCCAGATTGATTCCTGACTGAATTTATTTATGGTTCCCAACTGAAATTATGGTATTGGCTTTATATAAAATGCCACTGACATCAAGTTCTTGAATTGTCCCATAATTCTGAGATGTCTAACACATTATTAATATCTTTTTTATTCCAGGCTCTGGTTTGTGAGGCTCCTATACATGATGTGTGTATCATGCATCACTCACTCACTGTATTGTCCTATGAGTTTACACTGCAGCAAGGCCTGACACATATGATAAATTAAAAAACATTCAGCAGTGTTAATCCCTGCATTGTGCTCAGTTCTTGAAGGGCCTGATCAGCTTGATACTTTTCTGACAGATGCCAATGACAGAATGTTCAGTTAAGTGGGATGTGGTGAGACAAGATTTCCGTCATATAAACAATCACCATAAATACATGTAATGAGTAGAATCATAGAAAAGAGAGCTGGAAAGGACCTTAAAATGTCTTGCAGAGCAGGCCAGATACCCTGATGAATATTTCTCTAACCTCTTCTTTAAGAGCCGCACAGATAGCCCACGTGGGCTATTCACTGTCTTTACTGCCCTTAACTGAGTCAATGTGCCACCTAATATCTTGCCAGAATCTTTTTTTGCTGCAGATAAGGCCTGCTGGTTTCTGTCTTATTCATCATGGATTCAGAAAACATAAGCCTCCCTTTTTTGCAGCAAGCTTTTCTGTATTTGAAAATCATTGTTATATCTCTGCTTCATTTTCTCTTCCATAGATTGCACAGTACCAATTAGTTCAATCTTTCTTTGTAGCTTGTGTTTTTAGTTCTCTGATCATTCTCACACTGCATAATAAGAGTTTTGTGAAAGAAAAAAAGGAATCAGAATTGCTTTACTTATTATTACTTCAATTAATTATTCAATCACAATGCATTTTATTTGAGTTATTTCTAGTCTAACTTTACTTTTGATGCTTAATAACGTGTACACAGATATATCCCTATGGATTTTGCTTCTGGGTTATGTTGGCTCACAGTCTTTGTGAGTTGCATGTCAGGAAATAATAGAAGTCTACAAGCCAAACAGACATACTCTCAGGGCTGAGAAATACAGACATCCTCTCTTTCTTGCTATGTGGTAGCTAACGCTCCCCTGATAAGAGCAGATGCTTGTCTGAAATTGTGTATCTGCTACCAACATACAAGTCCACTGCAGAAGTGTGAACAGCTTCAGTCTGGCTGTCCTTCCTCATCCTGTTGAGCACAGCCCCAATCTCTGGGGCTTCTGCAGCTTCTGTTGCACATACCTGACAGCCTGGTTACCCCTCTGGTCCCTGCTTTTTCCCACAGACCCGTGGCTGATCACCACAGACTCAGTGACTGCAGCATAATGAGTGGGGGGGGCTGAATTCAGATTACACAGCTGTCCTTAGTGCCAGCCTTCCTTGTCTAACAAAGCTGCCATCCAAACAGGCTTCCTCTGGACACGGGTTGAAGGAGGGAGTTTCCATGTACTGCCCATGATATGCAGGTCCATGCTGAACAACATTTCTGAAGTGTTTCTGTACATTCTGTTTCTGACCTAGCAGAAGTTTTCTTTAAATGGAAGCTTAAGTGACACTCTTACCACAGTTTGCCAAATCAAAATACAATGGTAGTCCCAAGGAGCTGTTACCAGAAAGAAGCTTCAGTTCTTGACTCTTCAGTTGAGTAGCATATAAAAATAAAGCTACTGAAGTCCAATAGAACACAGAAATAATGTTATTCTTATATATCATATATGATCCATATGTGAAGACCTAGTGAGTGCAGTGCTTCCACTGATATGTTTTTGGGAAAATACTCTGCAATGAAGGCAAGAAGAAACTTTGAAACACGTCTACCAAAAACAACAGACCTAAGTAAAGGAAATAATGATTCTCGTTAGTGTGAGTGCTATATAGAGGGATTTCTGACAATCAAAGAGTTATTCAAATAGAAAAAATAAAAAACTTTCCAAACAACCCATTCCCTAAAGAGGTGCTTTCTTCATTTTCACTCAAATTCTGTAAGGAAGAAAGAAACAGAAGATCAAAGCAGCTAGAAAGATGTGTAATTGAGGGGAGAAAGGAAGGGAACAGTACCAGAGGGAAAGAGATGTGGAACAAAAGAAACTCACTCAAAGAAAGGAGAACAAAGAATATCCACTCCTAACCCTAATGTAACCGTAACCCTAACCCTAACCCTACCCCTAACCTAACCCTAATGTAACCCTAACCATAATCCTAATCCTAACTCTAACCCTAACCCTAACTGTAACCCTAACCTAACCCTAACCCTAACCAAATCCAAAAAAAAAGGAGAGAAAGGCTGGCATCAAAAGGGGTTTTCAGCCTCAGAAAGCAGCAAGCAGCCAGGCACTGCAGGTGGTATCAACAACAAATCCAGTCTGCAGAGAGAGATTCGCTTGCAGGACATGCTACTGGTGTAGGAGTTAGGAGAGAAAGTGTGATTTTTACAAAACTTCAGAGGGATTCTTTGAGCATGAAGATTCAAGCTGTTTTCCAGTTGCTGAATGAAGCTCAGCGATCTGTTTCACCTTTTGTGTTTCTCTTTTTTGACTGACCTGTTATTTGTGGACTCCTGCTTCAGTGAGCTATAATAATTAAAATAGATTGAGTTTTTAATTAAAGGTATAATGAATTTGGATTTTACTCACAGAGAAAAATGTTCTATGTGGAAAGTTGATATTTTTATATAAGAATATAATGCCTCTGCTAGAACACCCTTTTGAGGGAGACACAACTAAAGAAATGGGATATGATAAGAATTTTGTGGACTGTTCTAGTCTCCTTTTTTGCCCATAAAATAAATTATGTATTAACATCTTTGGTTTTCCTGGGTTGTCCAACTCCTAATATCCCCCAAAGGATGCTCAACATCCTAATGCACCCAAAAGTGATGTCACATATGTGAATCACTGTCACCAGAATCAATTATTCATAACCTGTCACACACATGCTTTCTTTTGTTACTTTTGGCCTTGCCCCTGCACAGGCACTCTTTTGAGGCCTGACCATTTCCTGTTTGGAAAGAGGCTGCCTTTGGCATGCACTGGCAGGAGCCTGGGGACCCAGCACCCAGTGTCACCAGGGGGGGAGCAGGGCAACAGGGGCAGCACATGACAAACCCACTGCATTCCTCCAGCCCTTGCCAGGTTCCACCCCAGTGCACCTGCTCTCCAATGCTGATCCATCTGTGAGCAAAATTACAGACCAAACATGGTCTGTGGAGGAGGAGATTTCATTTTCCCAGAGACATTCATCCCTTTGAATGTTCCCCATTTCCAAGCTCAGTTCTTCAGAGCTGTTCACAGTTGCTCTGAGAGCTGCAGAAGGAATAAAGCCCATGGACAAGGCCAGGTTGGATGGGGCTCTGAGCAACCTGGCCTAGTGGAAATGCCCCTGGCCACTGCAGGGGGGCTGGAACTGAGTGATCTTGAAGGTCCCTTCCAACCCAAACATACATTCTATGACTGTATGACTTTCCAGTGGATGTGTTTCTGTTGCTTGAGTAATTTTTTTCAACAAGACAGTTGTTGCCCTTCAGCATTTAGCAGCTCCTTTAGTTAGGACTAATCTCAGCTGTTATAAAATGAGCCCCACTCTCCCTCACAGCTTTCCTTCCACAGTGGAGTTGGTGATAAAATGTGGGGTGGTGCTGTGCAGGTGGATCTATGAGCACTGAAAGTGGGTAGAGAAACAATGCAATTGCTTGAGCCTGCTCCCATACCTCTGCCAGTGGCTATTTTATGAGAAGGGAAGAAATTAATTTACTTAGGAGCCACCACTCCTCTCTGAGATTTGACAGTTTGAAAGTCACAGAGAGTGGAATGGCAAAGCAAAATGTCACACACAAACTGGGTTGTTTTCATAAGAAACCAAGATAGAAAATGTGCCCAAAGTACGTTCAGGTACTGCACTGACCTTGAGCTCTTTCACTTCATTAATTCTATGATTTTATCACCACACTTTTGAATTAAAAAAAATTCTCTTCCCCCTTCCTGTGAAAACATTCCTGTCCCTCCCTCTCCCGCCCCTCACCAATCTCCCTCTTTCTTTCAACTCTCATAATCCTTGGTGTGATAATGGCTAAGGAAATGGTTTCAGACAAAAGTCTGGTATTTTAATTTTGATAACCTTCCTGAGCAGCAAGGTTTGTGTGGGATGGAGATTAATGAAAGCCAGGCACAATGCACCCTTGTCACTAGGTAGAGTGAGAAGCACATAACCCTCAGGGAAGCAAGTGGTTCAGAAGGGGAGTAAGTAATAACATATTTTAATTTTTCATGCATCCCTACTCTTTAATGGAAGGACACTCCAAATGGCAAGCAAAGAGAAAATGGAAAGGAAGCAGCAACCTTACCTTTGGATGGCTGAGAGGAGAAGGGGCCTGGGGGCCCCTGCCAGCAGCAATAATTGGGCCTGACCCAGGACCTGCTGTAGCAAGTGGATGTTTTTTTCTGTACATTTTTATCATCTATCCTAAGGAGCCAAGTAAGCTTCACATTTCCATAATCCCCAAATCCATGTGGTGCCCACTGTTGTCAGTAGCAGAGGCAGAGAGGGGAGATGATGGTGGGGCAGAGCCCTGGGCAGCCCTTGAGGGGCTGGCAGAGCCCTGAGAGGCACCATGGTTATGAACCTAGGCTCAGAACCTGCCCAGCCAGGGCTACAGCTCCCTGGCCAAGACAGGCAGCTCACCTGCCTGGCAGAAGGAGATTTCCTGCTCCCTGGGCCATTCTCTGCTTCCATGTCCTAGTCAGCTGGCAGGCATTGCCTCAAGCTCCTAAAGTTGCTGAGGAACCTACCCATTTCCCCCATGGCTCATCAGGAAGCACCAAAACCATGTCACAAGAGATTCTTCTGCTGGAAGCCCTCTCTGAAGACTTGCACATCATTTCCTGATGCATGAAGGTAAACGCCTGCTGCTATTTACCACTGCATTTCCCAGTTAGACAATTGCCAGGGAGTCCATCTCCATTCTGTGGCAAGGCACATCCCACGTATGTTCCTTCAAATAGGGCAGGGCAGGATAAATGTAGGAAGGGCTACTCCTGCTTGATGAGGGTGGAGGCTGAGCCATGTACGTCTTCAGGACAGCTGCATACACAGCTGATCAGCCCACCATTCCCTCCCTCACAGACTTTCTGCATCTCACAGGTGGCCTCTACCAAGACATGGTGTAGATGTGGCCAGAAAAATGAAGATTTAGCTACTTCCTTGTGTTTTAACCACAAAGTTAAACCTTTCAAAAGTTGGCCCATATCCTATACTATGGTGGAACTTAAATAAACCTATAGTACATTTGATGCTTGAATTATTTTTAACTCTTTGAGTGTGGTTGTTGGCCTTTGCTAATCTCCCAGCACCTCACTCAAATTGTATCAGAATGAGTAATTACTGAAGTAATAATGGATAATTAGCTCACTTCTTGACTTTTTGTCTCATGAAATAAGCTTCTAAAAATAATTTCTGAAGTGTTTCTTGAATGATGACAATGCTCTGTCATTTCTGAATGAATCTGTAGCTCAAGAGAGTTGCTAGAATGAGGAGGGCAGAGGAAAGGCTGCCTGGAAGCATGGAGGAGACAGGGTGAATGTTTGAAAACATGCAAGAGCAGTACATGTGCATAACAAAAATGATAAACTGAAATAAAAAAGAAAATTATGAATTCACATGGGACAGCTTAAAGCTGTTACCCATCATGATGCCTTCCTATCGCTGTTTGCATGAGAAAGCTACAAGAAGTGAAAGCAGAAGTGAAAACAACATGGCCAGACTGTAATTCCCCATTCAGTTCAGTGCAGCTGGCAGATCTGGGCTTCTGAGAGAAAGGACAGCATTTAGATGGTGAGAGGGACCACCCCGACATACAGCACAGAATATGAGTAAGAATTATTGAGTAGGTCAGACAATCTGGGGATCAGTCTGTTTTCATTAATTACTAGCTCACCTATGAGCCTTTCAGTTTCCATAAGAGCTGCTCACTTGTCAGCCCTGTCACTTTTATGTTTGTTGTTGCACTCCTACAACCCACACCTGTGCAACCAGCTCCATATGAATGTGGTGACAGCATCCTCAGGACTCTCCCCTTCCTGGCTGCATAGAAGGCCTGTCCTTGAGTCCCAGCTCCTTGCCTGCAGTCTCACTCTGGATGCACCTCAGACAAGTTTCAACATCTTGTGCTGTGTTTTTTTACTTTTAGCTGTACTCATGCATCGACCCCTCTTTTACCTGTTTGCTTGCTGTTTTGTCAACCTTGTGTGTTCAGTTTGGTAAAACTGTGGCTGAATTTGAGCTGTAAAATCCTAACCAGAAAGCTCAAGAAACTGCTTCTTTCCACACATGCACATGAATAATCATAACAGACAAAAAATTATTCACCTCATTTCACATTCTAATAAACAAAAGCAACACCTACGCCATGGACCCATATTACATTTATCCTGTTTTCCTCAAGTTTTTTTTAGCATCAGAGTTTCAGGGGCAGAGCAGACACTCGCTGCTAAGAGTGCATCTCGTTTTGGAAATTTTGCCATGTTCTGGATTCCCCTCAGACTCCTTGAAACTCTCCCTTATATCCAAAATATTACATACTATCAAAGAATTCATCTCGCAGCAGCAGATAGTTTCCGGACAACATGTTTTTGATGAAAGATCACACTCTGTTCATTTGTAACCCTTTGGTTGCTAGAGGATTCATCTGTTTTGTAACAACACAGGGGATTGTGAAAGATCTTGTGCATAGGCATCAAAATTGTCTGCTGCAACTAATGGCTACCACTATAAGCACTGCAGAATGCAATAAATCTCACCCTAACTGTTGTAAATGTAAATGTTGTCCCTGCTCTTCCTTTTAAAGCCGTTTCCCAGCTTTAATTTTCTTAGGAATCTTTTTCTGATTTGCAGCTTAAGTTTTCTCATAGGCAGGATGCGCCTGTTCTTTTTTACCAGCTTCATCCGTTCCTTTTCAGAGTTATTCTGCCTCCCCTGAGCTGGGAGTTACTGGATTGATCGACAGAGGGCAATAGTATCTCACTCTAGCTTCCAGTTCTCCTTCCGCTTCTCTTTCCCCTCCCCTTTGAGTATCTGCATCCATCATTCGCTTTTCCTACTTCCAAACTTTCGCCTTTGACCAGTGAAGGAGGGTGCCTCCAGCAGTTACAGGGGGCACAAGAATCTGTGTTTTTCTGCAAAGCCTGGCACAGTGCTCAGCCCAAGGGCTTCTCTGTGCCCAGGGCAGTGATGGTGCTGAATGTTGGCATAGACCCTGAAAGCAATTCCACAAATCACAGTCCGAGGGTTGTTAAAACCCAATGCATCCATTTTTTTCTACAGAAGTAGAAACTTGTAGGAAAGGCAGACAATAATGTCCTGGGCCGGCCATGGTGGTCAGCATTCCTGCTGCCAGGGTATACATCTCCCTGTACACTGGGCAGTTGCTGAGGATGCTGCTGGAAGTGATTCCAAAACCTGTGAGCATGGATCCTTTGTCCAAGGACTGCAGTGAGCTGATGGCCAGCAGACTTAGATTCACTCCATCCACACAAGCATCCACTGGAAAGTACACAGGGCTCCCCAAACAGGAAAGGTTTGAAAGGATCTCTCTCTCTCTCAAGTTTAACCCCTAGTGGAAGTTGTTGCTCCCATTTAATTTTCAGTCAAATATCTGCACTTGTCTGAAAACAGTTTGTCATATGAAAATACTTCTTTTCCTTCTGTGTGGAATGCAGGAGGTATTTGCTTGTATGTACAACTGTCTCCCTGAAATTGGAAAAATCAATGGTGAGTATAGCAATCACTGTATGTTCTAGCCAAAAGTGAGTACAACACCTATAGGAAAATATGTTAGGGATTGTACAGTGCAAGTAAATACTCTTTTGAGCTAGACTGCAGCTTTAAGCCTTGGACTTAGAAAATCTTTCTCTGTTCATGTTACGGACTGAGAGTTGCCTGATTGAAGTTGCTCAGGGCTGTTCATGCTTCAGGACATTGAGCATGCAGGGAAGGCTTGGAGGGGCTGGGGGCTCACACATACAGACAGCAATGGGCTAGATGTATGCTCCCTCAAGGGCAGACAAGGGAATAATAACTAAATAGTTATTAAAACAACTAAGTAAACTAATAACTCTGCCTCTGTGACAAGGATCTTTTTCTCTAGGAATGCACCCCTATGGTCTTCTGGTTGATGGATTTTCTCTGCTCAGACTCCAGGAAAACTGAAGGGCAACTACTCCTCAGCATCTGGCTATATGATTAGCATGGTATTTACTGCAATAAATGTAGGCTGCCCTGCAGCCATTTTATACCTGTAGCCTGGACCTGTCCTCCTAAGAACAGGAGAGAGGCTAGGGGAGGTCAGAGTAGAGCTTCATCTAGCCCAGCATCCCAGCTCTGCTCTTACCTACCAGGCAGTTCACAGGGAATGTGTGTGAGGGAAAGGGCCAGTATGAAATGACTCACATCTGGCAATGAACATCAGACAGTGTTCATGCACCCTCTGGCAAGGCAGGTATGTCCAAACTGTCATATTTAATAATAACTGAATGTGACTGAACAAGTCTAAATATTTTTGAATGAATGTATACTATCACAGGATGTTGAGTTCAACATCCTGTGATAGTAAGTTGTACAGTTTTCCTCAGAGTCACAAATCATCCTTTCACTGCTATTCTCTTATTACAGAAAGCTAATAATATCTTACTCTATCTTCCCTGAAGTCCACTGTCTTAGCTTGAGGAGACCAGAGGTAAGATTTTGCCTGTTTTCCATTTTACAAACCAATTCCCTCTGTGGCTTCTGCCTGTCTTGCCTTGCATCTGCCCTTCACTGCAACGTTGCCAGATTTTATGCATGTGATTGAATATTCCCATCTTTCTTCCTCTTCTGAAGTGACAGTGTCTGCCGGTCCTTGGGAGGAAACCACCCACCACATTTGTGCCAGCATCCATGGAAAATTTGCAGGCAGGGATGGCTTGCAGTTTTCTTTTATGGCTATCATTGTTCAGACGGAGTTTCCCTGCAAGTCTTGTTGAGCTTGATTAGACTGGAGTAGAAGAAATCAACTTCCCCAGCAATCTGAAAACAGCAAGGCTCATAAAAGAACCCTCAGCTCTGCATTAAAGGAGCACTGAAAGACTTCAGAAATATTTCTGAGGCTTTTTCTTGCACTTTTTGGACAGATTTCACAGTTCCTCCCTGTGATGCAGGTGAACTCTGAAGATGTTAAGTGACTAAGGCTGCCATTTTTGGTCAATAAAAAGGGTGTTTATTTGTCTTCTTGACAAATGCACATCAGCATCCTCATTATTAGAAAAGAAAAAAGGTGGACCTGGTAGTCATGAGGTAGTCATGTTATATATAATACTCTTATTACTGTTGGCCTTAAAATACTTCAGCATGACAAGATTAGAGCCAGTGTCATCCTTTTTTATTTAAATTTAATTTACACAAAATAATGTTCTTCTTGCTCCATTTCTTCCAATTCCCTCTCTTTTCCTCCCCTGTTCATTTTTCTTTATAATTTTAAAGTTAGTCCATTCACCAATGTCACCCCTTCCACAGTCCCACATTTCACCTTTGCAAAACACAGCAAAAAGCCAGCCATTTATTCTGCTTGCCATTTGTAGCAATTAAAAATAGGATTTTGCAAATGGAGTTGCACTGTCATTAAGCAGATGCCATTCAAAGCTTGTGCAGAGACAGACAAAAGTTATTGATCTTCACTGTTTGGTTTTTGTTTCCTCCTGCACCACTGTTACCTACCCTTCTAGAACAAGTGTATAACACAGCATGTTTTTCTTTGTACCATTTTTACCCTTCCTTGACGCCACTGGCCTTTTTCAGCTGGTTCAGAGTGGCTTTGGAGGTGAGTCTGTAACTCTGATGGGTGGGACTCTGGCATGTGGTTTAGCTCCTGTAGGCCTAATGTGGGTGGGGGACAGGAAATGGGTGGTGGGATGTGGAACACTGCATTAAATCACACACACTCCCATCAGTAGCTGGCACTAGCTGAAGCTGCCCTGCCCCAAGGCCAGCTGAGAAACTCCCTCACTTGGCTTTAATCATTGCCTAACCACTACTGCAGAAAAATGGTTTTACCAAAACCCACATTTTTTGACTCTTTGTGTCCTTCCTCCCCTTGCTCTCCTCTGCTTAGGGGGCAGTGCCTGCTCCCACATGTCCAAATGCCCTTAGGAAAAGAAGTCACAGTAAGATCTTCAGCAGACCCTGCACATGCAGCTAGAGACAGCGAGAGTGGTAGTTTTAGGTGTCCCTAAACTCATCTGTGTTGGTGAGCATCCCAAGAACTCACCTTTTGCCAGCCCATTAATGCACTGCAACACCAGGCTCTCCAGCCCTCTGGAAATCTCATATAAAAATTAGAGATTTCACAATAAACTCCATGTTTCTGACAGAAACATCATCAGCTCCTGTTATAAAAATAACAGACACCCCAAATATTTAATACAAAGAATTCATGTCTGGAAACTCAGGTCATGAGGCAGCCAAGCATGACTGGTGTTGGGTGTAACAGAAGTTAGTGCTGAAGCTGTACAAGTAATATATTAATTCACACATATATGGCTGATTATGTATTATTACTACAATTAAGGAATATTGCCAGTGGAATACAATGTTATGACAATGTAATGTTCTCTAAACTACCCTCTTGGCAGATATAAAAAATAAATGGAAAATCTGGAGACAAAAAGGCTGTGAGTTGCAGAGTGGATAAATTTGGCCCACCTTCCTTGGTAATGTAGAACAGTTGGCTCTGGAATGTGGTGCTGGATCACTTGCTTGTTCAACAACATCACCTGTCTGTGACACCAATTAAAACTCATCCATAGTCCCAGTCTCAGTAACTTGCACCATCACTACCCAAAAGAGCAAAACCTGCTGCAGTTAACAAGGATGTTTCCTTTTTAAAAGTCTTTTTCCTTCATGCAACATCTTTTGGTTCACTAAAGCAGGAATTAAAAGCAAAAGAAACACCTTTCATGTGGCCGTACTGATAATCATGTTTAAAAATTAACCATATGCATTTGTCAAGTGTTATGTTTAAATAACCAGTGCTCCAAAAGGCATTAATTATCAGGGTTATGTGAAACTGTCATCATGGCCCAGCACAGTGCCTCAAGGGTCAAGGCTGCCTGACAAGTGTGAGAAAAGCCACTGCTGTGAGCCAGAAATGAGTCTGGAGCACTGAAATAAACTAAGCACAGCTGGATAGACTTATCTTTTTGTGGTAGGTCTGTGCCCAGGTGGATGACAGCACTGGAGATTCTTCAAGGAAAGGAAAGGAAAGGAAAAAGGAAATAAAGAATAATTGCATTGAGGTTTGGCTACCTACCCAACACTTCCTCACCTGAGCTAAGCCAGTAACTTCTGGAGAAACTGCATAGTGTAGAGTGAGGCTGATTTACACTGGGCATAAAACTGGCCATTAAAATCCTTGTGTCCTAGAAAATGCCTTCTCTTAACTAGCTCAATTTACGGAGACAGGTGAGTGTATAAGGGTAGAGAGTGGATGTAGAAAAGCAGCAATGGGCCCCTGCTGGCTTCTAACAGCAGAATTATCTTAATAGTTATTAAATGAGGTGAAAATAAGCTGAGGGGAAGCATGAGAGGAAAATTCAGGGGCAAGTGGCAGGGCTCAGTGAGCTGCATCATTAAGATGCTGCAAGAGATAGAGGATAAACATCTGCAGATCACAAATATATTTCCCAGTTCAGAACTGCAGAGAGGTTTGCCAATCTTCCTCTTCTCCTGTGCTCAGAGTTCCTTTAGAATAAAATCATTATAAAACCTTCTGAGAAGGCCAGTGCAAAAGAAAATCTACCCCAAGGCCTTGCTTAGGTAGAGCTATACCTTTTAACAGCTTAATAATGATATAGTCTGGTGGACAATTATATTCTGTGCTTAAGGAAAACTCATGCTACAAAGGAGCCTTAAAAAAAAAAAAAAGAGGAACCAATTTTTAGGATCTCCAAATGGCAAAAGAAACTGCATAGATAATATGTATTTCTATAAATCCATTTTCCTCATTGTTTTATTCCTATTTGTTTTATCCTTAGTGTGCAGTTTTGATGTGTCTAATAGATAGCAAAGCTGCATGAGAGCACTGCTACTGAGTAGGCTAAGTTAAATGCTTAAAACCTTAAGCACTAAGTGCTGCTGAGTTCTGCAATTGGGCTGACAAGGGTGGTACCATTAACTCAAATCATTTGTCCCACGACATTTTAGGGGAACTTCCCTTTGGAAGCTCTCTGGCTTTTTTTTTTTTTTTTACTCCCAGACTCCAGTCTCAGAGAAAAGCCTGGGTCTTTCTGGCTGGTTTTGCAGATGGGTCAGTCATCACCTCATGAATGTGTGCTTGCAGCAGGTCATCAGGATTTATGGTGTGATCCTTGACCACCTTTCCCATGGCTCTCTCCTAAGTCAGATCAGTACATTCATACAGGAGAGAATAACCTACTCTTGCAGGACAGTAACTTCACCTCACCTTGTAGGTCACTTGCAATACTCCTGTCACTACTATGCAGTAATATTTGCACATGAAATACACAGCAGCACCCCCTCTGTTTCAGATCAGGAGCCAGTTCCAGAAGATGTGAACATGTCAGCCCTGAGGAGTGGGAAGGGAGGCGAGTGTGTGATGTGCACAAAACACATGGCTCAAGGGGTTTTGCTGCCTGGAATTTCCTGTCTTTTAACCGAACTTCACGTGGTCAGAGAAACTGCTTCACCTGGTGGTGTGAAGATGGGAGAAGAGAGGCAGCCTCTTCATCTTAATCAGCCTTTTTCACCTTTCTAGATGGCAGGCCAGAAAGTATGGCAAAGGAACCTTCTGCTCTGACTTAGACCATCCTGCTGGCTTGCGGTAAAAAGCTGTGTCCATTCCTTCCCCAAAGGAATGTGGCAATGCCTCCCAGAGAGTGTCCCTTGTGCCAGCACAGCAAGCGGAGAGGACACATAAGGCTGTGTGCTGTAAAGAGAAAGCTGTGATCCAGGTAAAGCCAGTGGCCATTCTTCAAGTTCCAGCTGACATTTGGTCTGAACATCCCCGCAGGATGGGTGTGCTCTCAAAAGTTGTCTTCAACAGAGGTGATTTGCACTCTGAGAAAGGCCTGAACTGTAATGTTGCAATACGACATGAAATGAATGACACTCACACGCTGAGATGTCCAAGGCAAAAAAAGAGCGTGTTTATTTGCCAACCTCGATATTTATAGAATTCCAAAAGTGACCATGGATTGGAGGATGAAATTGCCACTCCTCCAACCACACTGCTCAAACCAACAGTCCATCAATTCTCTCCTCCTCCAGAAAGGAATGCAAAACAATCATTATTTACATGAAAAGTGTGTGAGAAACTCTATTACAAAAATGTAAACATCAGAAGGCTTAGAAGAACTTTAGAAGAACAGGGCAACACTGTAATGCTCTGAGAGCTGTGTTTTGAACTGTGTTTGAGAAGCCTGTGTTTTGAACCACCTCTGAAAATGCCACAGAAAACAAAGTCTTTGCTAGCATAGTCATGTCCAAATTGAACTCAGTTTGTACAGTCTCTTGGTACAGGATCAAATCTGCGAAATCAGACACCAAACTGCGTGAATTATCATGACTGAATTCCATCTACACATAAGGGCATTTTTTCATTATGAACAGCAAGCTTCTTTTTCTTTCTCTGCAATTAGCTGCAAACAATCAGTCTTCCTGATGACCCTCTAAAAACTGAAAAGATCAGATATATTCAAACTGTTTAAAAAATTGCATGTCCTTAGGAACAAAAATGAGAGGTTATGACACTGCTGTAGAGCTTGCAGTGAGTTGGTGTGAAACCAGGTTGTTTTAAAGGACTTGCAGCTGCCTATTAACAATGAGTAAGAAGTCCTGGCGAGATGGGACTGGAGGTGGGCCAGAAAAAGAGGAGAAAGATGCTAAGCAAGAGCATTTTCACTCCCTCACTTGTGAGAAATGGGCTGACAGCAAAAAAAATTTCTAACAAAGAGGTAAGTGTTTTGAAAATGCTTTTAAAATGTTTCTTAATAGTAACTCTTCCAGCCTCTGGAATGATTGTGATCTGCTTTTAACAGGTGGGCTGCAGCGAAAGTGTTTTAAATACCCCAGGAAAGCATTTAAACACACATCAAATTTTAAGCCAGGATGAGGCTATATTGAACAGTATGGGGCAGATTTGTGCTACTCAGTGGTGTGGAGACTCAAGGTTTCTGCTGAAAAGTTGTCAGTGTATTGTGGAAAAACAAATTCTAAGCCAGAATTATCACCTCTGTCTGGGATGTCTGTGTGCTGTAGACACACATACACATTTTCTATGCAGAATTATTCTAATTTATATGTTGATACTTCATGAGAAGGGCACCTATATTTTTTTCTAGGGATCTCACTGGTTGTAGAGGGGTTAAAAATTATTTGTCACTTGTGAAGGATAAATTCTTGTGGCTATATTTGAAAATCACTTTGCACAAACAATTCTGCTTCAGACCTGAAGAAGGCCCTGTTTGATTTTTCAAAGAAACTATATTGGTTTCGTAAAACCCATTACTTTTTCCTACAAACCTTCCCACCCAGTGTAATATGGGAATAACTGCAGAGGGAAAAAATTAGCATAAATATCCGTGTATTTTATATATTAGAAAGACATGCTATTTTCATGAATGGATAAATTTACTACAGTTCCACTGATTGGGGTGGGTGAGACCGAAGTCTCACAAGTGGGGACTGAAAATGCCAGAGAGCTACCTCAGGAAATGGTGGAGGGGCATTACAGTAAATGACTGCAAACAAGCTGGCTAAGTGAAACCAGTTATTTCACAAAGCCAGGGCTGGCCAGAGAGCCACAGGAACCAGACATTTTCCTGGATCACCTTGTGTATCAATGGCAACAAGAACAAAAAAGGCCATCATTGGCAAGCACCTGATACACATTACAAGTATGGATTGGTTTTCACTTATTTTCAGGAAATTAACATTAAAAATTAGCTAGTTTGACAGCATGCCATGGAAAGCCCAAATGCAAGTCTAACCCAAATAAAAAAATCTGTGTCAATCAAAACAACATGAAGGGGAAAGAAATCTATCATGGTGGCATCTGTCAGAACCTCAGGGTTTTAATGACTGATCTGAATGGCTCTGGATAAAGGGATTAGTCAATTAATTTTGTTATTTGTTGATTATGGGGCCTTTTTAATATGATGGATATTCTAAAAACAAAACATAATCTAAACCCTTCATTTTGCATTATAAATATAAACTAACATCTGGTAAAGCCTGTGAGAGCATTTGCAGGGCTGTCAAACCACATGGATTAACTTTGGGATGTGGGAGAAAGAAAAAAGGAAAAGCTATTTCTAGATGACAAAGATTATTCAAGTATTCTCTTTTCCCCCATTGTGCTGGGGAGAAGAAAATACAGTCAGGCCATATTCTGTATTGCAGTCTTCACATGAATTTTCATGCTCAGTTAAGTAATGGGACCTTCCACAAAACCCCTCACTAACATTCCCTTTTTGGGGTGGCTGATGACAAGAAATCCAGAACTGGCTAGGGAAAATCACTGCAGCAGGCAGCAGAGCTGAGATTGTTACCTGAGAAATACATTTGCTTTCTCTTTTTGACCAAATTATTTACAGCTGAAGAGCTCATTTTACTTGTATTTTTCTGTGAAGCGGATAATATTCAATCACCTGCTGAGTTATAGTCTAAAAAACAGTAGGTCTTCATTATCCAGGGCAGCGAACTCAATTGTCTCATGCAAAGGAGTTGAACACCCATTGAATACAGCAAGCTCAGTTCGTACAATGCTGGAAAATGGTCTTTGTTTTACAAGAATTGAAAAGTGATTAAGCACTTGACTATTATAATGCATTCACATGAATTCCTGTCATGCTGCAGTCTCCCATTGCAAACACTTGTTTTGTCAATTATCTCAACTGGAATAACACAGGAACAGCTCAGATGTGGCATATGAGGTTAACTTCTCCTATTTATTTTCAAAATGTTTTAAACTCACTCATTTTTCTCTAGAAATTGCAGGTAGAATGTGTTCTTTCTCAATAAACTTTCAACACTTACACTCGGGTTTTCAGTGAATATTATTTCATTTGGGGAACAGCAAGATATGAATGCAGCTCACTGCTACAGAAAGAATATGACATTTTTCCTTCATATCTCTTACATTTCTTCCAATGAACCTTCATATTACCAGTGATGATGAATAATATATTAATTTAGGAAAAAATCATATTTAAAATATTTAGATCCCTTATAATGCATTATGGGTCCAGTATTATGCAAGGTGATGAAATAAATATTGCATTTTGAGGTATTATGATGGCTCCTGGCAGGGCAGGATGTCTAAGTTAATATTTTGCCCTACTCTTTATTGGTCTACCTGAGGAACTTTATGTGCTTTGCTAAGCATAAATTTTTGTTCAGTGCTAGCAGCTTAGATATCAGTTCTAGGTTTGCCCACCTGTAGTTTGGATTATTCTTCAGAAGAACTATAGCATTAAGAACAGGAAGTTTCAGACATTGAAGTCCTCTGAAGCTGAAAGTTATTCTGCTTGTATTCTCTGAACCTTGATGCTCATGGTTCTTTCCTTTCCAATGGCAACAGAGGTGCTTCCTCTGAGCTGCACCCATCTGACATCTGAGTTTGAGAGCTGAAAGGATCTCTGTAGCCACAGAGGTACTGCTTGAACCTCTAACACATTTTCAGACATTTCTACATCATCTTCTATGGGTGGTGCCTGAAAAAATGAAGCCTAGTACACATTTGAGTACAACTGTAGTAGTGGTTGAATAGCAAAAAAAGGAAGAAGAACCAAGACACTCATATATAAGTGATATACAGGCATATAAAGCATATGTGTTTTATGTATGTGTATACAAAACATGTACCTTTATATAATACTATGGATTTATTGTATATTAGATGGTGTATACAATATGCTATAGACTATCTACAGTCATGGAATAAATTGTTATTACTATTTGGATAACTGTTCTGCAGAGATCCTGTCTGACTTGCAGAAACTTCAGAGTAAGGACAACATTTCCTGATCTGGTTGGAAGGGCACAAGTAAAATGAGCAGCTGGTCCTAATGATTTCATTTGCAATGTCATGGATAGCATTTGCCAGAAAATGTCAGAAGGAGGTTCATAGTATTTCATCTCTGTGTTTTGCCTTAGGCCTTATCTATGGAAATGATCACTAGTGTATACCCAATTAATTTTTTTAAGGTTTGACAGTTTGTAGTACCAGGGAGAAAACCATGTTAACACTGAGGCACTAGGATAGAAGAAAAATGACTGACAGAAAGACAGCTCTTTGGCTGGCAGTACAGGGCCACAGTCAGTGATTGCTAACAGTCCCCAAACTACAATGGGAAGATTTTGTCAACACAGTGTCAAAGCAGTGTCTTCAGGGTACTTTAAAAGTACTTTATTTGTGAAACAAAAGAATCTCTTTTCTGTTAATATGGAAGAAGAAAGGACAACTAAATCAGAGATCTGTTTTGAAAGAGAAAACTTCAGTCTGGAACCACCCAATAATGCATGAAATCAGTAATTAAAAGAGGAAAAAGTTATTTAAACCTTATGTTAACCTTGAACAGGCAGAACAAGTGGAGGGAGGGCACACACTTGTGCACTCTCTGTGCCTTTGTTA
Source organism: Molothrus aeneus (assembly GCF_037042795.1). Taxonomy (NCBI): domain Eukaryota; kingdom Metazoa; phylum Chordata; class Aves; order Passeriformes; family Icteridae; genus Molothrus; species Molothrus aeneus. The sequence goes on along the minus strand of NC_089647.1, from coordinate 18,628,085 downwards.
AAAGCCAAAGTCATTAATCTGTTTTGAGTTGGGTAGAATATTTCTTGGTGATTCGGATATGTCTGTTGTGTTTTCAAGAGCTACTTGGATGCTTGGATGCCTCCATCCTTCTGAACATCAGAGACAGAATGAGATGCACCCTGAACTGGCTGGTTAAGATGGAACTTTCTCAGTGGCTGTCACTGATGTCTGGACTTGGGCTGAGTTAGGCTTGCATGTAAACTGTTGCTACTTTAAACTATTTTTTTTATTTAAAATTGTTTTCTTGCTGCAATATGAACAATGAAGACTGTTGTTTCAATAATTATGGCTCGCCATTGCATACTGCTGATTCTCAAAGGGGAATCACCAAACTTGCCAAAGGGTAAAAGCAATGGGAATACATGGAAAGTTTTAATTGGATTCTCATTGAAGAGGAGGGGAATTATGCAATTAGGCATGGAAAGCATAAATGTAAGGCTGTTCCAGGCAGTCTACATGCAGAAACCAATAAAAAAAAAGGCAATTAACCCTACAACTGTTATATGGAGGGACAAACATAAATTCCTGTAAGAGAGGTCACACTTCTGACGACCAAGTCATTCACCTGACCCTCTCCATCCCAGAACAAAACAATCACCTCTTCTTCTGAGAAGTTGTAAGCAATCAGCCCTTTTAAAACAAGAACATTTGGTCCCCTTCATCTCACTTGTGTTGCTGGAGAAGGTCATGGATTGCTGTGAAACCAGTAACTCTGGACACCTTCTCCCCACTGCTCCTCACAGAGAGCTCTGAAGGGAGAAGAGGGGAATCTGTAGTCCAGTGGCACAACAGCTGTAGGATGGAGGTGATCATGGGTTCATAGAGAAAGTCATTCTGCCAGCACTCAGGCTTTTAAAATGTCTTTCTTCTCCAAATAAATAATAAAAGAGTTGGAAAGTTCGGCCTGAAAACTCTGAGTGAGGGAAAAGTGAAAGACAAGGATATCAGTGTGATAGGACTTGAAAGACCTTTTTTTTTGGGGTTTTTTTTTTCAAGTTATAAATATTGTTTCCTTCTGGGACCCCAGAAGGTGCAGATACAGCAAAAGCAGAGATACTTTTCTTCTAATTGTGCAGGCACTGGGGATAATAGTAATTAGTTCATCTACTGCAGAAATGTAAAGTCTCCTGGCTGGAACTTGGGCACGCTGACTCACGCCTTGGAGGAGATTAAGTATTGTTTTAATTCAAATCCCTACAGGGAAGACAGGTGGACAGAATGTAATTACTAGGAAACTGAGAATAACTATCTACCTCTAAAAAAACTATATTATGGTCTGTAATATCTGTGAGCAAACGGGATCTTGTTTTTTCATCTGCAAGTTGGATGTAAATAAATTCATAAATTTCTCAAGTGTCCTGTATATGTATGAAAAGGGCAATTTTTGGAATGAAGATTGAAATTTCAGAGACAGCTCTTGCTGTCATGTAAAGAAGTAATTGCTAACCTGTGACAGGGATCATCTTTTAATATCTCGAGACAGCAGCCCTCAAAACTTGTTGCATAAATCTTTATCCCAGTTGTTTTGAAGGGATCTATACTGGATTGTCTTATTCATGCCTCCTCCATTAGTACAAGACTGAATTTTGCTATACCTAAATCATTCCTGGTAAATTTAGCACAAGGGTTCCTTTCACAGCTGAAGAACTTAATTTTTTTTTCTGATTTATTATTGAAACAGCTCCTGTCCTGTAGCAGAGTTTGATGAAAGCAGAATAAAAAAATGGGCAAGCAAGATGGTCAGCTTGTCAGTCATGATTATAGTTTGTCTGATCATACTGATGTTTGCAATATGTTTGATGGCAGCTCTTCAGGATGTTGAGCATGAAGTGAAAAGGTAGGAAGTGAAAACCAGCAAATTTCAAACAGCATAAATGCAAATATTTGTCCTAAACATCAAAACTTAAAAAGGAAATATCTTATCAAACTTTCCTAGTTTCTCAGACTTCTGTTTTGCATTACTGGGAATGGTGCACACACATTGAAAAGCATTCTATAGCCAAGAAAATATAAATTAACTTCAAAATTTCTCAGAAAACCATGTACATAAGCACTTTGGACAACGAAAAAAGTGGCAACTGTATCATCCATGAAAGAAATAGGCAAGTGGGGCTGGGTATGTAGGGCCGGACAAATCAAACTATTCCAAAGTTGCTGAAACAGGACCTCACAAATCTACAGACTGATCAGTAAAAAATCCAGTTAACATGGACTCAGTCATGTCTGTGGATGAGAAGAACAGGGGTCTCTGAAATCCAGTGGAAGTTTTGTTATTGTGACTTCAGCATTAAACCTATTTGTGGAAATAGGAAATGCTTAAAACTGACAGATGATTTATGACAGAATTGATGGAAAATTTGACCTGGATTTGAAAGGCATCCTTTCATTGTTACTTAGCTTATACACACTTGCCTCTTTTAAGGAAGACAGTATACATTTTTTCGGTAGGTCACAGTCCAAGGGTGAGATGTATATGTACAGAATAGCTGAAAGGACTCTGAGAGGGTGAAGAAACTTAGAAATTGAGACCTCTTAGTGAGGAGGAGAAGCTGTTAGTTCAGTATACTGTGAAACACCTCCAATTTCCACTCTCTTATTTCTTTAAGTAGAAGCTTTCTTTTCTATTTCGGAGTTTAAAAGAAAATATAATAACAATGGTTAAGTGGTCTGGAGGAAAAATGCCCTATTCTGTCCTAAAAGTTGCTGTAGTGAGACTGTCTCCCACAGGCTACACAGCATCTGCATCTGGTGCTGAATGCTGAAAAAGGGCTTATTTTAAATTTAAAAATTTTCTTATGAGAAAGCTTTATCTAAAATTTTAAAAGTGGGCAAAAACATTTTCACATCTATGCTGATCCTTGCATAAGTCCGCATTCTGTGTGGCATTTAAGCTCATCTTTACTTGTTTAGCTAGATAAGGACTGCAGGCTTTGTGTTCTTTCTAAATATCATATTATATGCATGAGCTTACTTTTTGTGATTCATATTCCCTGTAAAATAAACTACAAAGCTTCAGATGGGATTTAGTGTGGATTTCAGAGGTAAATGTGTATATGTTTTTATAGAGTTGGTTTCTATATATCTCTGTATAAATATATTTATTTTATTATAAACCCTATTATTTGTGGTCCATAAAAAATTCTAGTCAAACCCAAGATTTTGGTTTTGTCCAGAAATCATTGATCACAAGTGATACTATATATGTGCTCTGACTGATGAAATGCATGACAGAAGTAATCCTCTCTAGGAAGAAAGGACCTAACTTTGTGGTCTCTCTATTGCACATTAAAGGACAGGACATGAAGTTATTTTCTTCCAAAGCCTATAAACTCTTTTCTTTTTCATGATTTATCTTTTTTTTTTTTTTTTTTTTTTTTTTTTTTGGCAAGGCTATTCTGTTTCTGACTGGAAAATTATCCTTGGTTTGAGGAAAAAAAAAGAAAGCATAATCTGTATAAAATATTGACAAGTTATTTTTATCCCTTCTTCTGGAATAATGGCATGAACTAATTTTGCTTCCCTTCCTTGACCAAAGGTCATCACTTTTCAATCTCAAGGGAAAACCAGTAAATTGCACAGTTTAAATTCACCACTGACAAGAGGCAATGATGTGGATTCAAATGTATGTACCCTGTAGGTCACACTGCAGTTGTGCACTATGCTCTGTTTAACTATTCTGGGTCATGTGGAATGACCCAGAGGAACAGCTGTATATCTGAAAGTCTCAGTTCCTCCTTTGCTCCCTCTACTTCTGCAGTTCTACTTCTTCATCCTTGTGTCTGTGGGAGCACTGCTTGCTCTGCTGTCTTACCAAAGCTCATTGCCCCTCACTGGTGTGCAGTTTCGGGCAGGGGTTTAGGACTAAATGGTAATGTGACCCTGCTTGTTTATCCAGTGCTGACTGCCAGGTTCCAAGGGTCCTGCTCTCACTAAACTCATGGATGGGGTCTGGTCCAGGAGCTAAACTCATCATTCACAGACAGAGGGAAGCAGCCTGTTGCTCTCCTCCTGCTGACACCCCTGATACCAGCAGGTGGGAAAAGAAAGGTGAGCGGTGATGCTCACCCCAGGGAGGGGTCTCTAAAACACATTATAGGTCTGTAGAGCACATCAGCAAGGACATAGGTTAAAGATGAGCTGTAATTTCAAACTTCTAAAAGCTATGTATTTAGCTTGAGTTTGTTGGAGCCCTCACAATCAACAGCCAATGCTGTTTAACAATGTTCAATTATTCATCCCACCATTCTTGGAAAGGTGCCTAAACCAGAATTTTTAACAAGCAACCAATACACCTTCCTCCCAACTGGCTCTAGCGGAATCCAGAGTGATGATGATGACCCTTCAGGCAGAAGGTCAACATGCTCTGTTTACAAGCTGAGTTCCCTTCAAAGCACCTTCCTCCTAGATAATTATATTTTTCACAGTCCATTAAAGTATGTGTATGTATTTAAGGGGGAGGGGTGACAATGGTAAGTAGTCACTGGGAACAGTAGGGGAGGCAGGAAGTAAAATGTTAAGATTCCAGTGCTGAATGTAGACAAGGGAGACACTGAAGGTGTTAGAGAGATGTGGCTCAGGGCAAGTGTGAACTGTCACAACCAAAGACGGCAGAGAGAAGATGGACACCCATGAAGTCTCCTTGTCAATGACTAGGTTTGGAGAGTGGGAACCAAAGCAGGGACAAAGGTACAACATCATCACAGGAGAAAGTCCTGCATGATCTTAACAGGATGTTAAGTAAACCTCAGGGAATCTGGCTTGCTGCAGTAGAAGTCAGGGGAGAAGCTGATTGTGATAAGGTGAAAAGTTGAAAATGTTTGAACAAAAGCACTGTTAGAGTGGGAAAGGGGGACAGGTTAGGAACAAAAGTGAACAGATAGACTCAGAAAGGTCCAGATTCTAGGTGGATATACTGCAGCAGTGACTCTCAATTGTCAGCGTCCGGCTAGCTCCAGCACTGCCAGCAGCACGAGGGGGCACTTCTCCCGAGAGCTGGCTTCGGGATAGCGCCTAAGGCAGTGCCCAGCTTGCGGCTGTAGGCACACCTTGTGCAGGACAGAGTCTAGTAAAGGCTGCAACCAGCGGAAAGAAGGCGGTGGACTCCAACTGTGGATTAATCCACGCTTTAACAAACTCTGGAGGGACTGACAGGAGAAGACAGGGGGAGGGGGTGACAGCAAGTTTTAAGGGGTAGGGAGAACAAGGGAGGTGCCAGGCATTGGGCCAATGGGGGTACAGTGGGGAGTGGGGTCCAAGGGATTGACACGTGGGTAACACTAACGGGAAACATTCTGGGGAGGGGCCCCGGTTCCTCAGCCAACCATCGAACTCTCCTGCTGGAACATTCTAGCAGTAAGGGTGGGGAGTGAGAGTGATTGGCGGGGTACTGGGGAGGGATCAGAAGAAAAGATACAAGGGTTTCCAGGGAAACCAGGGCGGAGTTTAGGGGATACATTGTTGGCTGGGGTGGAGCCAGGAAGACAGACAGCTCCAAAGGCGGGAAGGGAGAACTGGGGCAGAACCATTTTCAGACAGGAGGGGATTGGAATAAACCAACCTAATAACTTAACAAAACACACCACAACAGATATACAGATTAAAGGAGAGAGCTGGGTTAAAGATAAAATAGAGAGCAAAAACTTGAATAAATTTCCTTAACATCTGTTAGTGCATGAAATCTAAGGTGTGACATATAATGAGCACTTTAATTGAGAGAAGGGGGAGAGCTGAAGTGAAGGACATCAAATCTGGGAGGGGTACATTGCTGCAGCTGGATGGAGCTTTAACAAGCTAGAGGCCAGCCCTGGTGCTATTGCTCCAAGCAAAGTCTTTTAATCCAGCTGAAGGCAAATCTTTCTCAAAGTTCAATGGGAGCAGGTTGAGGCCATGTGTTGATGGATAAAAACTTAATGTGTGACCTGACAGCCACAATCACCTGTAGTAAGAGGAAAATACAGGACTAGTCTCATATGGTAGTGTTTCACAGCCAACTGCTGCAAGCACAAATGCATGCATGAAATGTTGAGCTGGTGAGAGTCCAGGTGACAAATGAAGTCGCTTGTGCACCATATCACTGCCATAACAAAAAAAGAACTAGACAGATGTGTTTAAAACCAAAATCTAAGTCTCCACCTAAACAACACCTTCTTAGGATCAAACAGGATTTCCCACTCATTAACAGCCAGAAGTTTTGTATGTTTGCCACTGCTTTCTCAGTGCAATAAGCCTATGATCATCAGTCTGCAACAATGCGTACTTCCCCTGGGAAGATCAATCTTGTTTAGGAAGGAAAGAGTGCTACAAAGTCATAGGAGAAATTCTTATCCAAAAAATGTCCTGTGCTCTGAATTTAGTCAGGACGCCAGCAAAGAGGAATGAATCAAATATACAGTGTATGAAGCACCAGTTCAACTGCCAAGTGTAAAACCATGAGTAATGTCCTATCTGTTATCAACTGATTCATTCAGGGAATTTTCAATGTGTTTTAAACCCAAGATAACTTTCCCAGCCAGTATCAGAGCAATGGCGTTTCTCCTGATGACCTCAGATTTAGTTTGATAAGCCATCACATAAAGCAACTGTGGAAGAAAAACCAGACCTGAACACAGATTTATGAAAAAGCAAACTTTAGCATCAATATTGCAATCTTGTTCCTTATGCTCACAATAGAATCTATACATTGACGGCAATTTCTTTAACTATAATATACATTTTAACAGCAGCTTGTGTGTCAGGCTTTGGAAGGTCAGACTTCAGACATTTTGGAGTTTATCACTTGGATGTTCTTATCCAGCATTTTGATAAGAGAGCAAGGTCCTCTGCTAATGGAAGGATAGACAACTGATCCAATAAGTCTTAGCAGCAGCAAAGATAGCTTCATGGTACTTGATTTATGTTCCTGTGAGGCACAGGTAGTGGGCTAGGCTGGGAGGTTGGATGGTTGTCTGCATGCATTTGTCTCAACTAAGAAGCAAACTCCACCTCACTTAAAATGGCTCTGTGTGTGGTGGCTTAAATTTTTAATGCCTTAGTGAACAGGAGACACCCAGGCTGAAGAGAGCCAGCTCTCTTTCACTGGTGTGGCTGAGGGCTCTCTTTCAGGTGAGTGCCAGAGCACTCCCCACACCTTTGGGTAGATGCTGCACAGCAAGAAAAGTGGTAAATGCAGATGTACTGGAAAACACCATGCAGGCCTGGATGGGGTGGCCTGGGTTTGGCAGGCAGGAAGCAGAGGAGGGAGAAATGCCCCTCGGTTGCCGGGCTGCATCAGCAGTCACAAACAGCCCCTGAGTTCACCCACTGCCTCCCTAGCTCCCTGTTGCTGCAGAACATTTTGCTTTGGCTGTGCATAGAGTCTGGAACTGACATCAGACAGGGTTTGCACATAGAGAAGAGGAACCAGGGCAATATATTATAAGTGGGAACACAGAGGAGAAGAGCAAGAGAATTTGATGTTTATGCCTCCAGGCAGGGGCAATAGATAATTTTGATGAGTAGTTGTAATCAGACAGCAAAACTAAGCTGTGACCAGTAATTTGATGGTATGGTAAAATGTTTTGGTGATAGAGGAGAGTTGGTGCCTGCAATCAATCACTCCATAAACAGAGGCAAGTCTGGAAACTGATCAGGACTTTTTGCAGATTGTCAGAGATTTAACCAAAGACAAGAAAGAATTCTTTACTCATTTGGTGTGATTAACTGCAGGCTCATGTATTGTCTGCTGCAAAGAATATCTGTGACTGTGAAAGATCATTGCTGGTGAGGCGCACACAAAATGTCAGCTGCTGCTTTTAGGGAATTGAGCAAGATGTATTGCCTGGTGATAATTAACTATCCATCAATAAATGATAAGTGCTCCAGGAAATCAACACAAGAAAGAAGTTGTTCAAAGGAGAAAAGCAAGTCATTAGAAGGAGAAAACGTACTGGAATGTCTACAGGAAATAGATAGCACATCAAAAAGCTCAGATCTGATACACATGAAGGTGGTGGAGGGTTGGTAGGAAGACGTCAGAATTGCAAGCATCTGGCTGGAGGCTGCAAAATGAAAAAGTGATGAAAAGAAAACTTCCAAAATAGGCCAGGTTCATTGCACTACTCTGATGAAACTTGACACAGAATCTGTCCCTGTTGCACCAGGCTGACTGTCAGCAGAAATTTAAAGATAACATCTGCCAGCAGAGACAAAAAACCCCAACATTTCAGTTTTCCAGATAGAACAATCAGCTCCAGTAGTCTGAACCTCAAACCCTGTCAGACATTTGTGGGGCTTCTCCAGCTAGGCAGGAGCATTTACTAGCAGATGCCCTCCCAGTCTTCTGACAACACTGAACCTCCACTAGCCATGGAGCAACTCAGTGTTTTAGTGGGATTTCCTGTGTCCAGAAACATAAGGCTTACTCCATGACCTTTGTTCTCTTTGTGAATGTGCTCACACAAGGTTGAAATAGCCTTCAATGTCTTCTTTTCTTCTATATTGTTCCTTCTGTGCCTTTGGTGAGCATCTTTCAGCACTAAACAATTACAGCAAGTTATATTAACTGACAGGATGGTAAGAAAGGCGAATGAACCTCCATGTTTAATGTAACATAAAGCTGTGGAGAGGAAAGTGCCCACAATGATTAATCTGTCTTGGGTTTACTTGGGTTATGTGGGCTACATGGGTTTAGATTGCAGGAACTGAGTCTTAGGCCCTCAGTTCCACAATGGCAAAGCTCTTTGCAGGTGGAGATGAATTTCCCAAATGTGACAGCAAAGACGTGAGAGAAGGAGACAGTGCCTAAAGTGTTGTGTTTGAATAAAACTTCTTCTGCCAAAAAAAGGAAAGTTCAGGTGCAAGATTTCTAAGTTTTGCAGTTATTTCCAGACCCTGTTTATGCTGCAGTCATTAGAGGTAAGAGGAAGCCAGGAGGAAGTCATTATAAGTACAGGAATCACGATCCTGATGTTTGTTAATGATATTTTTCTAGCTTTGGTGAGGATTAAAGAATGGCTGAAAACAGAGACATGGTCTGCCTGGGCATAGAAATTGGAGCTGCTTGTCCAGGTCACAAAGCTCCTTCTCTTTTCTGTCCAGCTAACCAGTGTTTTCCAGCTCCCCCTTGTGCCATGATATTCACATAAGGGACATGTGGCAACCTGAATTATTGATGGAAACAAAGACCTTAAAGAGAAATTAGATAAATCTTTGGAAAGTCATGGTTTAATAATCCTGCTGCCTGTGGAGTGACTCATTTTTCAAGCACTTAGATTTTTGAAGACAATACCTAGTTGGAGGTTTTGAGATGAGTCTGGGCTACCTGGGAGTAGCAAAGATGGAAACCAGCTCTCTATTATACTGTTACAAAGACAAAGCAGGACAACAAGTGGCAGAGACTGCAAACACAGAACGAGGGAAGAAGAGGGAAAGAGGAATCTATGTGATGGTGATTTATTAACATTACAACCCATCAGCAGAACCAGAGTTCTGATAATAGGATGTATGTTATTTCTGGACGAGCCATGCAGATTTTATTGTTGGAAATCACCGTGTTTCCTGGCTTTGGTGTAATTCCGAACTCAAGTGTCGAAGGCCTAAGGAAGGCTAATACTTAAGAAAAAGCCCTTAAAGCAAGGGTTTCCTGTGAGTGACAGCCTAGGGCTTCCCCATGGCTGGACTGAATTAAATCTTCCCACCTCTCTTGCTCAGAAGCTGTCTTGGTGGTTGAACAGCTGGAGTTGCATTTGCAGACCTCTCTCCTGATGGCTTTGTTGGTGTTTGCAGCAAGCTGGCAGCACAGCTGTCCTGAGGGCACCCGGCCCAGGGTCTACCACCAGTCCCAGGGGGGAATTTTGCTGCCCTCAAGCCTTGCTCCTTGGCAGGTTATTTTTTTGGAGTGGACTAAGGCTAACAGTATTGCCAAACCTCATTCCTGCCTTTCGTCATACCCTCTGCCTGTGCAAGGCAGTCTCATCCACTGCTCATTGCATGGCTGCCTGGCTGCTTGAGCTCTCTGGGAATTTCCAAGGCAAAACCCCACCCTGGCTACTGTCAATCAAAGTTTAAAGACAGCAGATCTCAGTATAGAAATGGCCATCATCTCCTGTGTATGTCATGGTAATACACAGTCTTCTGAAGGGTTTATTTGTTACCAGGTTTTAACCATGCTAGGTGAAAGGCATTGTGAAGTTATTTTCTATTCCCTGTAAAAAGTGCCAGCTTATTTCATCTTACAAATGTCAATGAGAGATCAGCCTGAATTAAGTTTGTTTTAGCTGTTAAATCACATTTTTCAATTGTTTAAATAGTTTAGACAGAATTTGCACAGTAACATTTTAGCTTTTTATAGCTGTCAAGAAGTAACACAAATAATTACCACCTTCCCTGGTGGGTTTTATCTGATTAAAGTGACATGTCTGCTTATGCAAGATATTTGAATAGAGACATTCAATAAAGTCAGTAATGTTTAATTTCCCCTCTCCTCCTATTTTTTTTTTTCTTTTTTAAGTTACATTTCATATTTATATAAAAATCTTGTTTTAAGGTTTGGGATATTTTTTTAATAGGCTTTACATAATGGAGCAATTTGGCAGCAAATTTTATGTGCTTGTAATGAAATATTTCCTCACACTACAGCAAGGTGCTAATGTATCTTGCTCATGCTAAGGAGTACAACATCTGTCTGAAATAACTGCTGTGGAAATACCTCTGGAGTAAGGAGTGAGCCAAGGTGGAAGCCAGAATTTTCCCCAGGTTGCAACTGGGAACTGATTGAAGGAAGGAGAAATTAATTGGAAGCTGCCAGTGGTGTCAAGGGCTTGGTGAACTTACATAGAAAAAGTCTTTTGTAGCATGTTTTGCTGATACAAAATTCCCTAGGACTATATATCCTTGAATACAACTTTCCACTCTTTCATCCATTACCTGGCTTCATATACAGAAACGTTTCTTGCAAAAGGCTCAGTGCCTGGGTCAGCTTTCAATGTTGGGTTCATTGGCACATAGGCACTAAAACTGAGATGTTTAGATTCCAGTCACAGTTTAAAGTCTTTTAGGCAGTGAATTTTCAGGTTTTGTGGTGTAGAATTTGCACCACACTCCTGCATGAAACAGCAATTCAAACATCTCTCCTAATTAGTCTCTGAAGCATGTGTTTAAGTGGCCAGATCAGGTTGCCATGGTGGTATTTTTGACTACAAAATATCTCTCATGTTATGAACACCAGGAAGGAAAGATGAGGTTTTTAGAGTTCCAAGCAATATACAATAGCTGTCAGACCCATACTTTCTGTTAGTCCTAGCTGGTGTTTGTATGCATGCTTTAGCAAGCACTGGCTGGTATATCTTGTCTTAGACAACAAGGCAGATTGTAGACTTGATGCTTGCCCCAGGGAGCCTTGAGTCTCAAATTCCCTTACAGAGGGCAGCTTTGGCAAGGTGAGACAGAAAAAGCCCGTCTGCAGGGCTGCAGGAGCCGAGGCCACCCCTCTCTGTGCAATGGGGAGATGCCCACAGGGCTGGTGCTGCTGGTGTCTGGGGTCCCTGGAGCCCCCTATCCCATGGCAGGGGCCTGAGGGCCATTTCATGTGTCCCTCTTCTTTAAGCTGATGTAAAATACTGCCTAGCTCTCATCTTTTCTAGCGTGCTATTAAAATACCCACCAGCTCCCCAGCTCCTTTTGTGCATCAGTTCCTCTTTTTTTATGGTTTAGGTTTAGATGTGACATTTCCCTTGGTTTTGTGAGACTGCTGAAGGTATTTTGCTCTATTTTAGAGCTGTCAGTGGGCTGCATTTAGATTTCTGTGCAGATTACATGAGACGAGTGAGGTTGAATGGTTTATAGCTCCTTTCCTCCCTAGTGCTGCCCTGTGCTCTGAGTCCTATAAGCCAACACATTGACATTTTGCCCATAAAAATGATGCTATGAAATGCAGCTTCTTATATTACTTATATTACTCTATAGTTACTAATGTTCATTGATTTCTACTAAAAATCCTTCACAAGTACTAAAAAACTATATGGAATGACACAAACATCCAGAGCAAAAATGGAAAATAGCATTTATTTTTATTAAGACTGGATTTCCTTGAATCTGATCACTGAGGCCAGCTTAAGCTGTTTCAGAATATATCTAAAAAAGGACCACTCAAAGGGGGTTTAGGTATGATTCAATCCTACTTTAAGAACACTTTTCCCTGTCAGCATAATATGAAGTAGTCTTGTCTTCAATGAGAACCTTCCCCTACTCTTGCAGAGACTCTGGACACTGAGGACAGGGCAAACATAGATTTATTTACCATGGATTTTAACTCTCTACATCAAAATGCTCCTCATTAGCCTGCCCTAATAATTCTGCCCAGCTGAAGAGAGATTCCAAGAGGGCTTCAGTGCAGCACTATAATAAGCAACTGCAGAATTGTTTATCATTCCTGATGGCAAAGATTAAAAAACTCACCATTTATTTCAAATAGATAAGTATGACACCTTAACAATTCTGTCTTTTCCTTACTGCAGACATTTCCATTTCAAGGCCTGACAATATTAAGGAAGAGATTTATTGGAGTGCATCACACAGCCTGAATCCCTTGGAGTCAAGGTATTTATAACGATGTAAAAGTGACAGTGTCAACAGTGATTTAAATCATTTAGTCTCTATGATAAACACTATGTTGCCCTAAAATTTAAGGGATGCACTGAGAACATAAGTCACTCAGAATAAAAACCAAAGTCAGTGGCAAATGATTTGGGTTTGCCAAACCCATCGTGACACAAAATGAAAGACTGAATGAGAGAGGCTAACAATGAAGTCATAATATCCACGAGATACATATATCCTCATGATACTTCATAAGCCCACGAGATAAAGACAGATGTCCTGTGTGAATGCAGTACCTACCTTTATACCTGAAGAAGTCAGCACTGAATTTATCAGCAAAAAGCTAGAGTAGAACAATATAAAGTACAGACAAGATGTTTGATGCTTGCCTAACAGCAACTGCTCAGATCATAATTTTGCATAATGAAAGTTTGATGTAGATCAACTCTTGATCAATGTATTAGATGTACCCTGGGATATATTAAAAAGCAAGATATGGAGATGGAGAAAAAAAGAAAAATCAGACTTCCACCCTCAACTTCTGTATTTTTATCAAAGTAGGAAGAAATGCAAGGGAATGAGGGAAAGCTGGAGCTGTCACTCAAGATGGCTGAAAGAGAATAAGAGAATTGAATAAGAGTGAACAGGGAAATTAGCAATGATGCAAAAAAAATGTTACAAGGAAATGTTGTGGTCTCAGGAACCATGGAGACAGATCTAAACTCAGAAGTCCTCTTTAGAGGCTTAAAGAGAGGAGTCACTGGGAAAACAAGCAGTTAGGTCTCCAATTTGGCAAACAAGGTACAAGCAGGTTCTTCTGTCCATCAGGAGCTGGGAGAGCACAGGAAGAACAGGGAAGTGAAGAAGTATCCTCAGCAGCTTGAGAGACCTATTTGCCAAGCTATTCCATAATCAATCTGTCCAATATTTTTTCCTATTCCCTTGGACTTAATTCCTCAAATTTCCTTCCCTCCTTTCAAGCTAAGCTTGTCACTGTCAACACCATCTAAACAAATCATGGTGCTCCTCAGGGTGCATCTCATCTACTCAAAACACACACTACCAAAATTGTTCAGTGTAAAAAGCCCTCACCCAGAAAATTCTGGTTTCTAAGTTGTAATTTTTAAAATGTGTTGATGTTCATTTCTCTTTTCAAAGAGGGTCAAAAGAAAAAATAATTCATGAACTAACAAGCTATGGGAAATTTTGTTACTATGAGGTTTGTCAGAAAATTTCTTTTCACTTATATGATCCTTCCAAGTTCTTCAAGCTTGAAGTATCTTTCTTTTCAGCAAATTAGGAATTAAACTGAGTTCACCTTGGAAAGTTAATTTTCCATAAATTTTGTATGCGGATGCATAAAGTCTGATGGAACATGCCCTTCAGCAATTTTTGTTTTCCAGCCAGTCCATGGTGGTTCAGAAAAAAAAACCCAACAAACAAAAACCAACCAACCAACCAAAAAAAACAAACCCCACCAAGAGAATAAAACCACTACAAGAGTGATAAAAAAGTTATTTAGAAATGTACTTTTAACATGGAGCTGGATGTTGTAAGATTCAGAATAAGTAGCCATTTTTCCTCAGCCTTTTAGATTCAAACGCACACTTCAAAAAAATTGAAAACTGTTGGTTGAATTTGGCACAAAGTCAGTGTGGACAGGAGCAATATAAGAGCAACAAATGGCTGTAGGAAAGCTATCCTCAGTGCGTTTTCATTATCCTTGAGTGGATATATGAGTGCTTGTGTAAGCCTGCAGTGCATTTCTTCTGTCTAAAGCATGTTTCTTCAGAGTCTGGCTGCAGGAGCCTCATCCTGCCCTGCAGGGATCACTGAGTCAGGGGCAGAGGACAGACTGAGAAGCTGTGTGGGTGAGCATGAGTCAGCTCCAGTGGCTAAACACAGTAACTTTCTTCATCTCCCCCAAAATATATAAAATCACAATCCATCTCTAGGTTTTAGCACATTGGTGTGGTTGAATTGTTTGGAAAACACAGCAGCAATGGCTTCGCTCATGAGGACTGCACTCAGAACACAGCAGAGGAGTCTTTTTGGTTTAGTATGGCCATAAACAGGAAATAGGAGCTCAGCTTTCATGGTGTAGTCCAGAAAATACTTACCCTGTGATAAATAAATAAATATATCTATATATTTATATAAAATATATAACTCCATGGAAGAGAGGTTTAAGGACCCTTCTAACCCTTAACATTCTATGAGTCAATGGTTCTATACAGGCTTCAACAGAGAAGAAAAATTCCCTTTAATAAGACTACCTGCCACAGTGAATAACATAAATATCACGTAGACATGTTTGCAAACCAAAAATCACAGCTTTTGCCAAATTTCTTTAACTATTACGAAGCTATTTTAGTTATTAAAAAATTATTCACTGCCTTCAGCAACATTTGGTAGAAAAGTATGTAAGAAGTTTTGTGTTTGTTTTTAAAAAGCATTGAATTGTTATATTTCAGTGTATCTCAGATGAAATGCTATGATTTTCCTCTTTAAAAATATTGGTTCAAATGTCTAATGGAAGGTTTGCAAGGCACAGAATGAAATTTCAGCAGTCAGCAAAAGCTCTGGTGGAGACAGAAGTGGAGGACAAAACTGGGCCTAAGTCTTGAGCTTTGTCTGCTGCTCTGTTTGTGCCCATCACTGGTACCCAAGAAGAGCAACCAAGAAACACTAAGAAGAAAAAACTGTGATGGGAAGCACCATCAGTTCCCAATGCTTTTGTCCTCCCGTCAGTGGGCTATAAGACTTCTGAGTGGTCAGTGTCCTGCTGTAGCCTGGAAATCCTCAGTTGCTTATGGATCTGACAGAAGAGATTCACGTGCTGATACAGTCTGCAGCACCTCTATCCTGCTCCTGTTCACACCATGACATGAGAAACAGGTTTTTTCACGCTCCTTTATGTGTGTCACTCTTTACAATTGTCTTACAGGTGAGAGCAGAGCCTGTGATCCTGTGGGTAAATGGGGTCCTCTGAATTACTTCTAGCTCCTGCTTTCACATAGGAAACACAAAAAAACCCTTTCCTTTCCAAGATATTGTATGCCATGGAAAACATGTGCAGAGAGGAGTAAAAATTTTAAACAAGACAACTAAAGATTTTCTATTACCCAGTGAGAAATGACAGACTCTCATTTATATCCTGTATGATGTTGCTATCTGAGTTTCTGTGTGTTTGGAGCAAAGACAGCTGCATTTTGCATCTGCAATTCCCTAGCAGGCTGCTTTAGCTTCTTTTTGCTTTTGCATTACTTCCTTAAGACATTTCCTGCTTTTTCCTTCTGGCAGCACATTTGTTGATGCTTCAGAGCCCAGAGATTGGACCTCTGGCTTTGGCTGATGGCACTGGTTTGAGTGGGCAGCAGTGGAACAGCCTGAGCCTGCTTTGCAGAGGTGGCTGTATGGGGCTGCTCACCAGCTAGGGTCAGCAGCCAGGGCATGCACAGGCTACTGAGACAAACCTGCCTTTGCACCTCTTCCTGGCCAGTGTAACCCTGTTTATTTGAATTGACTCTTGAATGGCAGGCAGTCAAAACACATTCAAGCATTTTGCACTATGGGACCACCCTTTCTCTTTCTCCTTTGTGATTTTGAAAGGGAACTTCACAGCTGAAGTTAGACTCTGAAAGAAATTCTCAGGCCACCAAGGGTTGCAGTGGGAATTGGATGCTTATGGGATCTCAAATGGAGATCTCTGAGCTCTGTACCTCTCTCTAAATACTATCTCTGTTTAAAAATCTGACTCATGCAGCTTTATTTTTCAGGGCAGATGGAGAAGGACAGAAAAGAGATTACTTTTAGACCTAGCTTATCCTGAGGTGATAGCTCTCTGAAATGCCAGCACTATTGATGTATTGACATAATTAAAGACGTCTGCTGAAATGTCACCGCTGCTGCCCAGCGATCTGATGGACGGCTCCGGCTGGGGGATGTTCTTAAACAGCACAGACAAATTGCTGGGATGCCGTGGTCTCCACTCATGTCCCCCTGCTTCACAAGTGATGGAAATCTACTGAAGGCAAGGAGGGCTAGTGAGTCCTACACAAATGATTACTCTCGGTCTCTTATTGTCCTAACTGTCTTTAATATGGAGTGATTTCGCATGAACTTTCCCCACAACTCCCAATTTTTGGCACGTTCTACTGCCTGCACTTGTTTTTTTGGCCCTGATTAAGCAATACACATGGATTCCTTCCAGCAAATGGCTGACAAAGGACACTCTTGTCCTTGTCTCTTTGTTTCAATTTGGATTTTATTTATTTACTGAAGGTATAGAAACCTGCTCACTGACACTTAAAAAATCTCTCACTCCTCAAAGATGATAATGGGATTTCTTCCTCAACTTGAATTACACCTTGCATTACTGTTCTGCCATTGGAAGGTTGACAGAAACTGGCCCAACATTTCTAATAAGAATGTCCAACCAAATACCAGAAAGTACACAAAGCTCAATATTCATTTTGGGAAAAGTAGGTCATGAATCTCTCCTCTGGACATGCTGCAGATCTATCTTAAAAGGTAAAAATGGTAGGGAAAATAATGGACAAAAAAGAGCCCTTAGCTCTTACCCTGGCAAGAAATGTTCCAGGAAATTAAAATCTTATAACTGCTGCTGCTTGTCAAAGACTTCATGAAAAAGAAATGGAAGACAGTCACCAAAAGAAACTTGAGATGAGTAGTGGAAGCCCCTTCTTATTTTCTTTTTCCTTTCCTCTTCAAGGGAATTGCTTTCACCAAGCAGTGCAAAATATTAGGGCACATGCAGACAGCATTCTCCTGGAATTTGTGACAAACTGCTGCTGAGCAGTGTTAGATTCCACTATTATGTGCAAGAACTAGTTTTGGAGATAGTTTCTAATATTGCAGGCCAGTATTGCAAAAAAAATTGAGGCATTTCAGCTGTCAGTGTCATTAAATATTACACTTTCTTGTATTACTGTTATTTGTTGAGGCTGCCCCATTTTTTTTCCTAAGCTTTTATTTTTTAGAAATGTAACCTCTTGCCCAGACCCACAAACCTCAGGATGAAACGTGCAGATTTTTCTTCCCTCAAAAGCAGTACACTATTTAAGTTTTGTTTTAACTATTAACTATTTAAGTTTTAGTTTAAACTACTTTCTCTTGTAGTTCTGGGTGAAATATTCCATCTTTCATTTAAAAAACCCCAGAGGTGCAAGTGGAGTTCCTCCCTACTTCCACTGTATGGCAGTGATTCTCAGGAATGACCTAAGATGAATGACCTGTTGTGACAGACATCATCAAACACATACCGAGAGACTGTGTCTACCATAAAGATTATTTTCTAGATGGAGAAGATGCATAAAGGGCAGCCAAAGGAAAGTATTGTTAACTATATTTCACAGATAAGGAAACAAGACAGAAATGTTAAAGCCTAAAACTCCTCAGATGCATTGAAATCACTGGGAGCATTGTGGATTATTGCTTGAATAAAGCAACATAACCTCTGTCACACAGGAAGCCTTTGGCAAAGAACTGAACAGAGATATTGCAGAACATGTGCCAGAGATCAAGAGTCAAGCTTTCGTTTTGAGGAAGAAAATATAAAAGGATGTAAACATTTCTGTCCATAGGATATTGTGCTGACACAGACAAATAAACAATTAGAAGGATAAAAGTTATTCTAGAAAGTTGCTTGGCAAAAGACTTTTTCTGACAAGCTTTGGTGAGGCATCTGTCCAAGTAGGCAGAAAATTAACTTGTTTGTCTGGGAATTTTTTAATCTGTCCTGGATCTTACAGGAATCATTGGTGCCATGGAAGAGCAGACTGGAAGAATGCTGGTAGGTTTGCTTCCAAGCCCATTCACAGGAGGGCTGAAGTATGGAGGGACCTCTGGAACTCATCTGGTCCAATCACCCTGCTCAAGCAGGGTCACCTGGCTCCAGTCGCCCAGAACCATGTCCAGAGGGCTTTTGAAGGGCTCTCTCCAAGGAGAGAGATTCCACAGCCTCTCTGCACAACCTTGCCAGTGCTCGGTCACTCTCACAGGCAGAAAGTGTTTCCCGATGTTCAGAGAGAGCCTCCTGTGTTTCAATTTATGCCCATCATCTCTTCCTGTCACTGAACACCACCAAAAATGGCTTGGCTCTGTCCTCTTTGCACCCTCCCCTCAGGTATTTATATGCTTGAGGACCAATAGGTTGAATACTTGAAATTATTCAATATGTGTACCTTTACATACATATGCAGCTGTTTGGAAAGACCCAGGTTTGCCTCTTTTTTCTTTTTTTTGTTTTTTTCATTTGTTTGTTTTGGGTTTATTAAATTATTTTGGAATGGTATAATTTCTTTTTTCAGTGGGAAAGAGGTTTTCTGGGCCAGTCTCCCAAAGCACTTCACTACAATTTTAGATAATCAAACAGATTAATATTTAAATGCTACATTATGTTAAAAATCTGGCTTCGATCCTGTTGTATGAAGCTCTCACACAAATATATTCCAGACTGAGAGCAGATTAGAACATGTAGTATGCAATGACACGCAAGTTATAGCGGAACATTTAAGACAGACAATGCCAGTTTCTCAAACTTGAAAGAAAACAGACCATTAAATTATTCCATGGGATTATCCTGTAATTTGCCTCTCCTCTTTCAGTTTAATGTTCTCCTTTTAGATAGCTTTAGTAAATTTACATTTGATGGGTATCAGCTGTTCTGTTATTACCTTTACCAGGATTTGATTATCTCCCACAACACTTTTCCAGTCCAGATGTTTTTTTTGATTCCACTGTTAAAATGTCTTGGACATCTGGAATCAAAATGGCATAAGAAACAGAAAACATACAAATAAGACACATAATCTCTGAAACTTTGAACTAGAGTTTATTTCATAGAGTTGTTTTTTTTTTTTTTTTTGTTAGGTGGTAAAGGGGAAATGAAATCTGAAATACTGAGGAAATCCTGCATGGAAGAAATGAAAAAAGACATTTTCTTGAACAATATATAATTACAACTAGATCCAGTAAAACGAAATACTGTTTCTATGCAGTGTGTGTGAGTACAGTGACAAATCCAAGACAGAACATACTTGGCTACTTGCTGTATCTGTATGACTCTGGGTAATGCCCACTGCTGCCTTTTCAGACAGTTATAACCACTGGCCATGAAGCAAGATCTAAATGAAGTCTGAATCCTCCTCTGAATACAGCATTCATTTCCTGTAAGAGGCAATGAGTAAAACACAAGTTTTACTGAATGTGAGGCTCTGTTTAGATCTTCAAAACAAGAAGACAGAACTAGCAAATTAAACTGAGGTTTGTTTATTACAAACAGGTTGCATACCTTAACTCTTCCCAAAGGATTGCCTAACTACAGATCCTAAAATCAGAGATACACACTAAGATACAGTCTACTTGAGTAGACTATAGCCAAACAACTTATAGCATAATATAAAGAAAGAAATAGTCATAAAGCAAAGCATGAATAAACCCTTTTTAATAATTACTATGGTATTGACACAGGGCTTATAGGCAAGCATAAATGGCCTTTACCTCTTTATCTCTCCCTCTTTTTTTTTTCTTTTTTCCCCTGTGGCTTTTATTACTTTTTCTGCTGATGTTCTAGGAACATAACTTTGAACCACTGATATCTAACATAAATTACTCTTCCCTTAGTTACTCTAGACACAACGGGCAGACAGAAGCCATCTAAAAGACTAAAAGCCATCTGTTTTGGGAAGAGTGCAGAAGATGGACCAGAGAATATGAGCACAGTAATAGAAATAGGAACTATAGAAATGTTGTGAGTAGAAATGAAATTGATAGGTCCAAGGAACCATAAGGAATAAAGATAAATCCTTTTTCATAATGGACCAAAGTCTAGATCACAGCCAGTGCTAGTGCCACAGGCTGTGGAAGGGAAAAGCAAAGTCAGCACCTCCAACCTCCACTTTGCTATCCAATCTTGATTTGTTCAGTGTTCATAGACCTCAGCTGCAAAATGTTTACAAAGATTGAAACAATTCTTGTTCAAAAAATTATTGCACTGTAAATTCATGAAGGGCTGGCTTATAGCTCACAGAGTGAAATTTCAGCAGCAAGAAAATACATCATCCATACTCATCTACTGTGTGATACCTTTTTCAGTTTAGGTTATTTGGGTCATAGGTTCACAGGATGTTATATAACATAGCTTTTATACACCTTTCTTCTCATCTTTAATTCCCAATAAGAAATGACTATCATCCCTGTGCCAAACTCAGTGAAGTTTACATAGAAAAATAATATGAGAAAAATACTTAATATTTAGCTTTCTGCAAATCACTCTAGCAGCTGAATTAAAGAAGCCAACATCCCACAGCCAGGGATTTTGCACAGATCACCTACATGTGCTAACATAGGCTTCAGATCAGAAAAGAGCAAAGGTTTGCAAGGTTGCAAAATGTTAAGATGCAGGAAAAATGCACGTATGTGCTTTTGTGAGTCTCTGCAGGGTATAGACATTTAGATAAAAGAGAATGTATTTAGGAGAATTAATTATTTCCTACAAGGTGAAAGAAAAAATTTTAGACACCTCATAGGAAAGAGTGAATTGTACATCAGAGAAGGTGAGGAAGTTTGTGACAAGGCAGCTCAAGATAAAAGGATGAGGAGCAAGGGGACTCTAACCCACAATTTTTGTGCTTCTAATATTGCATTGCTCCTTCCAAAACCCAAATTATGGTGGAAGAAGGAGCTCACTGTTGTGGCTTAAATTTGAAAGCATAAGAACAATTGGACATTGAAGAAAGTACTGATGTTTTGGCTGCCCTTTGACTTCCTCTGAAAAAGAACAGGAACCATTCTTTCACTCAAAGACACATCGTTGAGGTTTTTTTCTGTGACATCAGAGATCAGAAATCACTATTGGATTCCAATGCTTTCAGCACCTGTTTCTGTGTTTCAGGGAAGCTCAGCTAGCCAATTTCTTTATCCATTTCTTTCTTTTTATTTGTAGTTGGTGTTTCCTATTGCCTGAAGTAGAGGTCATACCCATCAATTCATCCCTTTGTTATTATTTGTGAACATAAGAAAGAATAATTGATGGCATTGGTGTATAATTCTACATGTAACAATTTCCTGAGGGTTAAAGGCTTTTCTCTCTGGTGTTCTGGAGATCAAAGAAGAAAAATTCCATAAGCTCATGTCATAATTGAAAACACACTACTTTCAATATAGGTTTTAGCACACAGAGGAATGAATGTCTTTAATTCAGGTAAACCCAGCCTTGCAGTCCCCCTTTTTCACTGTTACTGTCCGTTAGCCACCAATTTGAAAACAGAAGAGAAATGATTTGATTTCATATCCAAATAGCTGAGCAGAAACCATTTCCTCCAGCACAGCTTTTACATTTATATTTAAATGAACTGCCTGTGGCTGGGAAGTTCTGCCTCATTTAGAGACAGGAGTTAAAAAGACCTACTGTGAGACACGGGGCAAAGCAGAATTAAGAGATCTGGATGAATTTCACATGTCTCAGAACTAAAAAAAAATACACCTCTTGTTCATGTGTGCTGAGGCTGAGTTCAGAGAAAGGGTGGCCCAGGGTTAGTCTGGTGTCATGCACGGAGCTCGGCCACCACAGTGGCCTGCAGCTGGCCCAGGACTGAGGGACTGCCAGGATACACTTGCTTGTATGTAACTTGGTGTGACTCTATGAAATCCAGGTCGCACTCCTTGCAGCTTATGCTACAAACGTGGCCTGTGGGACACTTTGGAGAATGATGGGAAATAGCTGAGAGGTCATCCAGCAAGTAAAGGACAAATGAACTAACTTTGGATTCAAAGTGATGGACTGGAGACCTTTCCCTTCTCCTTTCTCTACAAAGATTAGCAAAGAGTTGTTAGCTTGAACACCAATTCAGTAACATTAGTGTATTGTGCTTGGCCCTTCCTCAGATATTTTCTTCTTTACAAACTGATTTACAAACAGGGGCTAATGATTCTTTATAACACACTTCCAAGGGGAGAAAATAACAATCTTTTCTCTCCTTACAGTAAAGGAAACTCAGGTATTGCAATTATTTGCCCAGTGCCTGTCAGAATACTAACTTGAGAGAAAGAAGATGAGCTAGCAGTGATCATGGCCCTACCAAACTGTGAATGAAAGTGACCTCCTGCCAGGCAGGACCTGCTGTATAGCTTCAGTCCTGCTCTTTTCCCACAGGGATGCTGGTGCTCTCAGTATATGACAAGGCACTGCATTTCACAGGAGGCAGAATGACAATATATAACTAAAGAGCAATGCAGGAGGGAAAGGTCAGGATGGGGCAGAGCCCCTCTGGAAAAGTCTTTCAGTCTCACTTTGTGTATGCTTCATCTCCAGGTGTTAAAACATGGAGGTTTCTGCTCATATCTTGTAGTCACTCCTTGCATCAGGTCTCTGGTTCCCCAGCCAATTTTCCCAGTCAAGTGTTAGGAAAAGTACTGAGTGCTGAGCACTCCTGCTGCAGACTAAATGCAGTTCCTCTGCCTCGGCAGGCGGCTGCTCACGCTGAGCCCTGCAGGGGAATAGGTTGCATGAGCACCGAGAGGTGCAGAGAAAGAAAATGCCGAGAGAAATTTAATTGAGTGGGGAAAACATTGCCTTTCTGGCTGCTTCTGAAGGTGCTCCTGCTCTATTTTATTGGTGAAAAGAAAAAGCTGTATGAAGGCGGAAGTTTTCAGGGAACTGGAACAAAAGGTAGACAAAAACTGAGTGATCACCAAGCCTTCTGCTTTGAGTTGCAAGAGGAGTGAGGCAAAGGGACAGATCCCTCCAAGATAAAATCTCTCTTGCTGCTAGTTTTATGTGTTAAAATGGACAGGAAGCTTATGGCTCTGTGCAACTGGCTCACTTGAAGAAGTAAAGCTTACTGGCATCTAAGTGGGAGAGAAGGCAGGAGCAATGACAGAGTTTGTTGCGGGGGTTGCATGCCTGCCACTGTATTTGTCAGCCCTCCAGGAAATCTTCCCACTGGTGTTTCACACTACTAAAAGTTCCAAGATAGTGGTCATGGAAAAAGGAAGCTGGAGTTGCTATTTTCTTTACTGCTTTTTCCTCCTTCTGTTCAAAATCTTCATTTAAAATGAAAACCACATATATAGGCTTTATTTATATGTATTTCTAAACATACATGGTTTTAATTATATACGTACATAAGGAAAAGAAAGATAAGGAAAAGGACAAAAAACAATGCTAAAATAAATTTAACAGAAAATATGCTGTGTTCTGTAAAATGTAATTCAGAATTTATAAATTGCTTATAGTTATCTTCCCCTCAGCTGTTCTTCTCACCTCTTTCTTCATGAATTTCTATTAATTTCTGCCCATCACCAGTGACTAACTATTATTGTCACTGCTATTTGCATTACCTTCCTTCAGATAGCTCAGGGCAACATCCATTTCTTTTTACTCATACTGATGTAATACAACTTCAAAAGAATACAATTACAACAGTTACCAATGGCTGAACTGCAGAAGATCAGAGACAAGTTTTCATTTTCTTCCATTAAAATGTCATTAAAGTTTGTTATTTTCTATGTAACACTCACCCTAGGCAAGGTCTAAGCAGAAAGCCTAGACTCTAATTTAAGAATCTTCCCCTTAGCCAGTAGAGTAGGTATTACAGGAGATATTCTTCCTGATGCTGGTTGTGCAAATTTATTTTGGTGGAAGTTAACAACAGCGCCAACTGATAAACAAAATTGATAAGCAGCAAGGCCTTGACCTTTGAAAATATATTTCAAACTTCAAATAAATTACTTGCCAATTTATTTGGAGCAAATTCCTTTCATGTCCTAGTGAGTCTGTCCTCTGTCCCTTTAATTTTAGTCTGTAAGCCCCTGTGGGCAAACTTGAGCATGCATGTCATTACAACTATTCTTCTGCAGAATAGGTTGACTCCATTTAAAACGTTCATCACTCTAATGGTGCTCCAGGAGAAGTGATTTGCAATGAATGGCTTGTAAGAGTGTCTAGCAACTGAAAAGGCAAAAGGAAGTATATTCTGAAGACAGTGTATTTTGTCCTCAGCTTCATTCCTTCCCTTACCTATCTTTTGAACCCAAAAGGGAGGTGAGTCCAAATGGTGCTGAGGATGTTCAAGGTGCCCCATACTGAAACAAGTGCCCCATTCATATGGGTGTCTGTCCCTATCAATGGGAAGGCTAATGCCATCACCATTCATTAGCCATCAGAAATTCAACTGGTGGAATAGGTACTAGAAAAGGGACAACATTATTGCCACATCCAAGGAGCTGCTAGTCAGGGCTGAGGACACACTGTCTTTTGCAGTCAGCATCAGTGTCATTTCTGTGGAAAGTTGATTAAATCTGGGATGCTAAAGCTAGCAATGTGTTTTTCAGATGGCATCTGGTGGCACAGTGTAATAGACTATATTATTTGCTACATCATTGCTCATGAAATATTGTCAGCAGGGTGCAGATCATTCTTCCATTAACACCCTGTGAAGTCACCTTGAATCCCATGTTTCCAGAACAGTGGAAAAGACTTCTATTTCACAGCTGAAAAATAAGCCATTTGGATGCTTTTAAAGTGCCTAGTACAGAATTTAGCTATTTCAACAGTGCTCTCTTACCTATCACAATTTTTCAGCTTTAAGATCTCATCTGGAAGAGATGCAAATATCACTCCAGTTGGTCTGAACAAGTGGGATACCTGAAGTTAATATGACCCTTTGTGTCTTTGGTGATAGTTCTCCAAGGAGACATTTTTAAAGGTATGTACCACACATATATCATTATATATATTATATCAATCTATTCTCTATTTAATCCTGCTGGGATGTGGAAGAAAATGTTTAATTCTCATTATTTGTTGCAGCTCCAAGACATCAATTGCATGCATATTACTATCTATACTAGAGAAACAAATCCTTGAAATTACTTAGTTGCTGAAGTAATCCATTTAGAGAATTTTCCTACCCATCCAGTTTGGAAACTAGTGGCCAGGTAGACTGACAGCTTTGAACTCTGATGTCTGCTGTGAGAGTTCATGGATAATATAACGATGATTTATTAGTCCAGAATTGTCTGGAATTGCAACACTGTTTCCTCCTGCTGCCTCTCTCTCCTACCCAGACAACATTTACACAGTCTTATATTGAATTTTAACTTGCCCTTACTAGTGGTGGGCAGAGTTAAATGAGGGTAGTTCACATTTCTCTGAGCTATTGTGTATGTCTGCTGTAGATGCAGCAAGATGGTGCTCCTCTGGTTTAGAGAGGTTTGCAATTAAAAACTTAATTTTTAGAGTATGAAAAATTAATGTTGTCGGAAACTGATGGCCCTCTAGAGGTGAGTGTGCTAGAACTTAGTTCACAGTGGTGTCTAATTTCCAGGAGAGAGAAAGAAGTAACCCTGCAATAATTTTACTACCCCGTACTGCTCTATGTTTCACTAAGAACGAGAGACAAGAACAAGGTCAAATAAAAAGAGTCAAATATTGAACAGAGGAATGAAAAAAGATGGGGTTTCTTTGAGCAGAACTACAGGAAACCTTGGAAGCCTTCCCTTCATACAGAAAAAGAAGTTCACACCTTTTGAAGTTCAAACGATGTCAAGAATCAAATCTGAACTTTGATATCAACGCGGGACACAATGAGTAAAAAAGAATGTCCATTACTCCAGATTTTTCTATAATTTTTGCTCAATTTTCATTAGCTGATCTTTTTTTGACCTTTTTTCTTGATGGAAATTACCAAGTGAAACCCTTAGGACAGCCAGCATAAGCCACACAACTAACACCTAGCTGTTCTGATGTCACTCATTCAACTGATGGAAGCACTGAGGGCTAGGACCAGCCCCATATACTTTGCAAAGCATTCACTAAGGAGTAAAAGGTGATAATGAGAAGAGTCAGGGCTTCTGCAGTCAAAGATCGGCCACATGAAAGCACAAAGTGTTATCAGCAGTCTAAAATACATGGTCTAGCAGCAGAAAAAAAGACTAAAAGAAAGAAAGTGGCCCAATTTAATTGATTACAACAGTGGGAGGATGTCACAGTAAGCCTTCACATATGAAAAAAACTACCACAAGTGAGACTAAGACAAGATATAATGGGTTTAAACTACAGCAAGGGAGGTTAATAACTGCATTGGAATGTAAACAGTAGAGACACACTTGAATGATTTTCTCGGGAAAACTGAGTACTCTGTGTAAAAGCTGTTTATAAACGAAAAGTTTGCCAACATCTGTTAGAAATCCTGGTAAGTCTGTGAGAAGGGCCAGATGACTGCTTTTAGATCTTGTTTATTGCCCTTTATTACATCTTTATTGCCCTTGGACACTAAATTCCTCCTAGATTACCCACTGCACATTCCTTGAAAGCTTGGCTAAGTTACCTTACCCTCTCTAGATGTTCTAGCTAAAGCAATGTACGTGGAACCTGCCATTACCTTTTGTTCACACATTTTTCTGCTGAGGACAGCTGATTACGTCCCCAGCCTCTTTTAGTGCTACCAGAAAATGGGAAGCATAGAAAGATATTCGAGGAGAGGCTCAGGTGGCTAAATGAGAGTGCTTAGCCTCATTTTACACTGGAGATCTGTTTCTAGAGCACCCTCCCTGGTCTTGAGCTGCCACTCCAGAAGGGCAAAGATCATATCTGTGTGCCCTGCATCAGTACTCAAGACACTTAAGGGCACCTTTAAGGGCACACCTCAGCATGGGAATTCCACACTTAGCTTTTTGGTAGTTGCAAAATATAGTTAAAAAATCTGTTTCTCTAGAGCAACAACTACTGTCCTACACATGTTCTGACATTATGGATAGTGAGACAGCCCTGATTCAGCACACTGTACAGTAATATGCAGAGCCGGCAAAAAGTAACACCTGGTCAGGTCAAAAATGGAACCAGCTGAATGCTTCTCTCTGTAGGTGCAAAAAAAAAAGCCAAAACTCCATAGGAAACTAGATCTAAACATTTTTGCTATTCATACTCCCTCCTCAAGGCAGCACATTCCTTTGTTTGCACATATTAGCTACCGATCTGATGAATAATCCTGCTGAAATCAGTGAGATTATTCCAATTGATTCATTTGGAGTCCTAATTACTGTGACTGAGTTAGTCACACTCACTTTAGTAAGTGCAGGACAGAGTTTCTCTCTGCCTTTGCACAGGTGTTGTCAGGAGGATTCTGCAGAAGCAGGGCTGGTGCTTGCAGGTTTTCTCATTTGTTATCAGAATGAAATGTGGTGCTTCCATCTTCTGTGTGTCTTCCATCTTCTAGCTTCTGTCTTCATGATGTTATTCTTGGTAACATCCTAAATTAGCTATTAATTTGCTTTATCTATTTTTTATTTGAGGCTCTATTTTTCTAAATATTCCAAATAGAATGAGTCATAAGTACCTGAGTTTAAAGCTTTCCATTGTATGAGCTGTAGATCTATGTCAGTATTTAGTTATACAAGAAAAATAAATATTCTCCACTGTGTGTAGTGATGCAAAGCCGTTGAAGCATTTTTAGTGTTGCCTTCAATGGGAGCATGATTAAAATTCTTATAAGCATTCATTAAAACCTCAAAATACCTGTTGAAGTCTGTGATAATTAGTTCAATTAAAATGGTATTCTGAAAACCAACTGCAGTAATGACAGCCTGCCATTTGGTGATTCTGTAGCAGTAGCT
Organism: Molothrus aeneus; assembly: GCF_037042795.1. Classification (NCBI taxonomy): domain Eukaryota; kingdom Metazoa; phylum Chordata; class Aves; order Passeriformes; family Icteridae; genus Molothrus; species Molothrus aeneus. The sequence goes on along the minus strand of NC_089647.1, from coordinate 18,599,852 downwards.
CCAAACTTTACTCAATTTGCATGCTGAAAGCAGAGGCTGTAGTCTTCCTTTCCTTAGGGATAATTGTGAATATAAGCTAATGAGCAATCCCCAGCACTAGCAGGCTTCACAGCTCCAGTAAATACACTGAGATAGATTTGTGAGCTGGATTTGCGAGCACGGGCGGGTGGAGCTGGGGCAGCTGTGCCAGCCGCCTCCTTTTCTCGCCCGTCAGTCTCCCAGGCTCCAAAGGGAGCTCCCGAACTGCGCAGGAAGCAGCTCCCACATGGCCAGGCTTGGAGGCAGGGATGCTGCCAAACCCAGCACTGGCTGCACCGTGTTGATGCCCAGGTCAGCCCCTGCTGCTTAGAAGAAGAACAGAACCAACTTGCCCAGCTCATGAAGAGGGACTTGCCCAAGGCAGAAAGCATTATTCCACCAGATTTCCCTGGCGTTTCTGGCTCAGTGAACGCTGGAGTGGTGTTGCTGCAGGAGGAATCTCTGAAGGTGTCTGATTACTGTGAGCTGGGGAGGCAGCAGTGCAGAAATTTATCATCTTTGCCACTGCTCTCAAAAAGAAGCGGGCTGAACAGACCCAGAGCACAGATTTTCAGCCTCCAAAAGCCAGGGTTAACAGCAGCTAGGCTTTGCCTTTACAGGATGGTTCTGTGCAATCCAACCCTCCCTGCCCCGCCCCAAAAAGATTTTTCCAGTAATAAAGCAACTGTCAATAGAAGCTGATGTTCTCTCATTTGTTCCAATGGATATGGTACATTTTTCTTATTTTACTGTGCTTTTACTGCACTTTCACCTGATTATCAACTTCAATGAATTGGTGACTAGCTTCAGAAAAATCCAGTCTGTTTTGGTGAAGCTTTTGACCTAAAAAGAATTTTCAAGTCTGATGTGAAATCTGTGCAAAACTGAAACATCTTGTGTTTGAATCAGGGAAACTCATTTAAGTCTGCCAAGTTTTGCTGTGCAAAATTGGATTATTCCATACCTAATGTGCAGTGAAAATTCACAGTTGGAACACACAGAAGCACAGCCAAAGCATGCAATAAAAAGAACTGTGGGTCTCCTATATGCTAAAATGAAACAATATTTTGGATGCTCTAATCTAACAGTGGAGCATTTAGTAATCATTGCATATAATTTAGGTATTTTTTCTTTTTTTTTTTTTTAGCTTAGAGCTCATTACATGACATAAATGTACTGTGTTTCTAGTTCATATTTCAGTCACTTTTCTTCTGCTTTCTATAAAACCTTACTTCTCAAAGATCTCAAAAATATGGAGTTTTCATCAGCTGATTCTCTTGTTGTTTGAAAAGGTTAATAATTCATTTCCTTCTCAGCTAAGCGGTCTCATTTTCAGCTTGTTGTAAAAGCAAAAAGGAAGTTCAAGTTTAGAGATGTGCAATCTAGGAAAGAATGAGTCTTAAAAATTAATTGAAAACATAAACCTTTTGTCACTTCCACCTTACAAAAATGAGAATAATTTAGCATGCTGGGACCGGAAAGATCAATCTCTTCCTAATGGAACCAAAAAATATCTGAGAACAAACAAAACCAGAGGGACAAGAGTAAAGATTGTTGGGTTGGCAGAGAAGTGGGGTGCAGCCAGTTACAAGGACTTCTCTGGCATTGTGCTATCCCATAGATCGCTGTGATGATGAGAGGAAAGAAGAAAATAAGCCCAGGAAAGATTAAGGTAGAATAAAGTCTAGAAGGCTGAATGTGAAGAACATGCATCAGATTGTAACTACAGATTAATAATAAATCCAAATGTGGGCAGCTTCAAGGGAAACTGTTCTACAAATATTTTTTTATTTTCTTTCTGTAAAGTCTCATTTGCTAAAAGCTCTTCAGCAGGACTAGCAGTAATATCAGTCCATTAATAACTCCTAAAGCAGTGAAATGTTTTTTTGCTGCAGTGTCTGTAAATGATGAAGAAGCTCCATATGTGTAAGCGGTTCTCTAACACCAAACCGAGAGTTCAGGGAATGAAAGGAACTTCCTTATCATGTTTGACAAACATTGTTTTTCATTTGATTTTTGCATTTTTTTCCTTCTGATCTTTTTAAAATTATGATATATTTAGGGTTCTGCAAGACAAAAATACAGATCTCTCTTTTTAAAGTGGTCTGCATTTTTCAACACCATCACCTCAGTGCTTTCAAACTTAAAAATAAAAATCACAGCTGATACTTCTCACAGTGCCTTATTAGGATATTTATTGTCCTTGTTTCTGGTCTCTGGTAACCTGCTGCTGATTGTTAATCACAACTAGTTTCTATTGGTTTTCCAGAGGAACCTGCAGGTGTTATCTCCCTTCAGGTTCACTTCTCACTTCCCCTTTACTGGCTTCTTTCTGATCATCCTCTTTAAAATTCAAAGCATGCACAGGGCAAAGTCATGGAGCTTTAATCTTGGTTGGAAGTTAGTCCTGGATCCATCACAACTGACACTTGAGGTAATTTGACATTGAAAAAAAGAGTTATCCTAGGCCCCAATTCTCATAGCACTGCTGAAGCTGAGCAGTAAATAATGAACTGTACCATCTAATTGAATTAGGCATTAGTGCTCCAGGAGCACTTTTTGAGAATAAGCTTATGAAACCATCAGTGAACAGTAACGAACAACCCAGAATTGAGCTTCAAGCTGGACAACATTGATATTTTAGCTGGGCTCCTCAGGAAACACTCAGCCTTCTTGTAGATCTTGCTTGACCTAAACAGTGCTTAAACTTCTCTTAATTACTTCAGCTTACAGCTTCTTAATATGTTTAATTGCTAATCAACTAGACACCTCCTGGATGCTGCTCACTCTGACTTAAAAAAAATTAAATAAAGAAAGCATAATTCAATAACTGCTAAATAATCTGTTATAATGTTACTACAACAGTTTCTTTGTAAGTTACTAATCACAATTATGCAAATGTTAATTAAGGTTATTAGTGCTCAGTTTCTATTGACTGGGGAAAAACTAATTCCTAGGCAGAACCAGCTGTATCATGTTGCCTTAGAAAAATTGTAAGTCTCTACACTTATGGAAATAAGAAACCAAGACCCTTATGGTACATTATAGTCATTGTACAGAGAATGTACATTTTCTGGAGAACTGTCCTTCCATACCATTTCCCTTTCCTATTTATATCCTTTAATTTCACTTCCTAGCAAAGAGTAGGACCTTTCCAAATAACAATAATGCAGTAATGGGATAGGGAGGATGAAAAGATTGAAGGAAATGAGTTTCCATCTGGGCTGAGCAGTGGGTGTTAGACAGGGTAAGTTCAACCCTGCTTAAACAAATTCCACACTCCAGGATCCAGACAGGTTGTAACAAGCTGAATACCACATGCCCCTTTCATATTTCTGAGGGTGCCTCTCAAATCATTCCCTTACACTAAACTGTTCCTCATTTTTGCTAGGTTTGATGCCCCTTTTGAATGCTGAAGAAAGTGTAAAAGGGTTGTGCGTAGTAAGGAGTCATGAATCTCAGTAAGATCACCAAAAATATGGAGAGACTAATACATCACACGGTGTGCAGTATCCACAGGTCAGAAAAAAAATAGCAAAAAACGCTGATGTTTTGCAAACAGTCGTATAGAAATATTTGTAGGAGTAGTAAAGAAAAAAAGTGGAGTAATGCAAGTGGAAGGAAAAAGGTACAAAAATGTCATTTAATTCCTTGCCTCAGTGGCACACACTGTCATCTCACTGGAGACCTGTGACTGCTCAGGTTGCCCAGCAAGTGGATTAAAAATGTCTTAAAATTCCAGCAGAAGGTTGAGATGGGTAAAATGAACTGTTAAGGTCCTGGAAAGTGCATGGGTATGCTCACTTACAAGCACAAGCCATTTGTCAACATTACTGGAAGGTAAGCAGAAGCATCAAGCAAAGCCTACAATTAAGGCCAGAGTGAAATGCTGCAGCATGTGGGCCCTCTTGAGAGAGACTGACTTTAGAGCCAGCAAGGGCAGGCACATCTAGTGTCCTTTGCTCTGTGCTTCCTGGCATCACCCAGCTCCTCTCTGAGCTGCTGCAGAGGTTTCTCCTAGCACACCCTCCTGCTTTGCATCAGGGCATGTTTCAGTCTCAGCACAGGCACTGTGCACGGAGCAGAGGCTGCCCAGACTGAGCTGAACATGGTTTGAGCTTAGGCTTTCTAACTGAAGCCTTTGGATGTGCTGCTGGGACAGTCATGCCAAAAAACTGGCAGCCACTGATGGAGGTTTAGCAGAACAGCAGCTTGCTGTCAGGGATGATGCCAGCTGCCTTGAGGACCATGCAGAGTTAGACTGAGCCAAGGGGCAGGTTCAGACAGACAAAACAAGAGTGGTGTGATGGGGTGAGGTTTTCTCCTCTTTAAACCTACATTCGCCAGCTGACTAAATACTCATCACTCAAGTGAGATCTTGTTTTTCCTCCCAGGCAGAGCTTATTGCAATCCCCATGTATCACAGCGAAGATCCCACTTGGCACTGGGAAATGAGAGGCAGAGATAGGACAAGTAACCTGTACCTGTCCCAGTCAAGTGCTTCTGGACACATCTGACAACAACTGCTCCCTTCAGAGGATTAGAATGAAGCTGCTGCAAGTGGGAACTAAATCCTGTCTGTATGCCACCCAGAGTGACAGAGGCAATTCCTTCCTTCCTTCCTTCCTTCCTTCCTTCCTTCCTTCCTTCCTTCCTTCCTTCCTTCCTTCCTTCCTTCCTTCCTTCCTTCCTTCCTTCCTTCCTTCCTTCCTTCCTTCCTTCCTTCCTTCCTTCCTTCCTTCCTTCCTTCCTTCCTTCCTTCCTTCCTTCCTTCCTTCCTTCCTTCCTTCCTTTCCTCCCTCCCTCCCTCCCTCCCTCCCTCCCTCCCTCCCCCCATTTCTGCTTTTGCTGTAATTGTCTCAATGAAAGAGCAGAAGCATAGCCAGAGTTTTCACAGTGATGTCAGAGCATTATTGTGGTAATACACAAAATAACCAAGCCTTACTTTCCTTATTGAAAAAATACCAACTGAAGAGGCAGAAACACATTCATGGCCTCTGTCTTGCAGTAGTGATTCAGTCTCTTAATCAAGGGCTGTGGCCAGAGCTGCAAACTGTCCTAATTTAAATCAGGTCTGTTGCTACCGTTGTCCTTTAGATGAGACTGCCCTGCCCAGAGACAAATGTAGTCCTTTTCTCTGACCTCCAGACATTCTTCCTTCTTGGCGTAGTTTTGGATGTTATGTACATAAGCTCACATCTTTAATAAATATGTTTAATTTAACCTCAAGTCCCCAAGTTCTGGGGTGTCTGCAGATTCTCGGTTACCTACTGACTGTATTTTAAAAGCATGTCCAAAGTATCAAAATCTATCAATCTCTTAGGACATTCAATTTGCCACATTTATCAAAACAAAATGCACATATAAGAACACCTCTTGAGGTGAAGAATATCTAGGAGAGTTGCAACCAGGCAAGCTCCAGTTTCTGGAGTATTATTCCAGTTACTGAGTAAATGCTGTAATTTCTTTTGAAGAGCCAGGTGATTTGAAATAATGAACCACTAAGTTTTGCACTAAATTGACTATCCATTTTTGTCTTGCTGGTTAATGTTGCATTCTGTGATTATCTAGTTTCATCCTCTCATTTTGGCCAAACCAGAATAATTCTAGCACAAACCATAGCATCTCTATTCATCAAAGGTCAGAGTGTTTAATTGTGGCTGGTCAGTGGAAAGCACTTAATTCTGAGAAGGGGAAGACCAGCTCCATGTGTGCTGCATCAATGTTCTCCTCCATCATCTTAACTGCAGTTCTAATTTCCCACTCAGTCCATTCATAGAAAGAGCTCTTAATTCTGCCTTCTGGCCTTTCTAGTCACTTTTTTCCCCTTAGCCCCTCAGTTTACACAAACTACCAAGTGAGAAAGTGCCTTAGTCAGAGCCAATAAAGCTGTTGTAGGAAGCAGACAGCAACACAGTCCACGTCCCTGAAGAGAATGAAACGTCGCCCAGTGGCATTGGAGTGACAGCTCTGGCACAAGGCTGAGAGGGAGCACAGCACTCTTCTGCAAACCCACACCAGTGTAACTCATCTCTGAGTTGCAGTGACCATGACAGAAGTACAAGGACGGCTTCTTTGGCTTCCTTGACATTGAGAAGATCCAAAAGCTCATATTTTACTGCTTTATGATTGTAGCTACTTCAGCCCAACTACTTAAGATGCCTGCCTTTGAAGAAAGAAGGACAAGGTTTCTTTTCAGCTTTTAAAGACTGGCATGTATGCAGCTCTTTTTTCTGGTGCAAGCAAGAGAATCTGGTACTATCCCAAGACAGTGATTTTCTGAGACATATGAGTTAACAACCTGGTAGAGAACCCCTATTATTCCATTTTAAATTAATGACATGACATAGGCTGCCTACCAACTTTCAAATTTTGGCCTGTTAAATTTCAAGAGCATGTTTAGGATAAATAATCAATTAATGAATAACATGAAAGTTCTGTTCTATATTTTGAACATAACCTTTTGTAACCTATCATTTACTAATAATTAATAGCAAACAGTTCATTGTGATAGGATCCAAAGTGCTGTAACCTAATCAGTCCTCTTGATTGCTTTATTTTTTAATGTAGAGGCATTAGTCTTTCCCTGAAAAGAGCAGTCCAAAAGATGAGATGTATAAAGAAGGGCATGGAAAAAATAGAATAACAAAGAAAAATAATAATAATCCTAATAGATACTTCCACAGCAGTAGGAATCAACAACAACAACAAATCTTCAAGTAACAATGCTCATATGAAACTGCTTTTATAGAAGCTAAGTCTCAAAATTCCTTCCAGAGACACACGAATGCTGCCCTGTGCTTCATCAGGAAGCATAAATTGACACCTATTTTAATCCACATGGTAAAAAGCCAGCAGACTTGGCAGCCACCACTATGTTCACAATACACTGTCTAGAACTTCATTACTCAACTTGGGGTGTAAGATTCAGCTCCTGAAGCAGGAGCTCAGATCCCTGTTTTCAGCTGGAAGTTGCTAGCACAGTTGTGATGACACAGAGCTGAACTGCATTTTCCAAACTGGCAAGTTAAAAAGAAAAAAAACACCGTTGGTGAGCAAATTCAATACAGCAGGAAAGGAAAAACTAGATCTTTATAACCAGTTCCCCACTGCTTATATTACAAAACTAGTGAAAAGCCACTTTCCAAATGTAACTGCAGACCTGAGTGTTTTTTCTTTGATCCAGCTGCAGCACACACTGGCTGTAAGGACCTGACCTTGAGCTGGGTTCTGTGGTGGGTGAAGTTTAGAGCAGGGCTGGAGCAGACTGGCAGGTGAGCTGTGTCAGCTCTGGCCCCTGCTCTCACGATTGCTTTTCTCTCCATCTCTTGCAGGCAGCTGGTGCATGGTCCCCTGGCAGTGCCCCAGAGCACGCTTGTGAGCAGAGGACTGCCCTCTGACATGTCATCACTTTTACCTATAGGAAAAAAATCTCATAGACATTCTCCCCTGCAAAGAGAAACCCTGTAGGGAGAAAGAGAAGCTTTTCACTTCCAGTGTGAAGGGAAGAAAAGTCCAAGATGAACTTTGCCATGTGGACTGAATGCTGAATTAGGCAAACATGCAGTTGGAGAGCAATTGTGAGTGAGCTGGCTCCTTGGGACTGATCTGACAGGGTCACAGGAGATAGGGGGACTGATCAGACAGGTGAGGTTTGGCTAAGGTTATTCACGAGGTCTGAATAACCTTAGTTACTCAGTTACTCAGTGACTCTGCCAGAAACAGAATTTAAGGCTGCCTTTCTCCTGTCTAACACTGTTGATTTTTCAACTGAATCCCTCTGCCCATTCTGCAAATAAATCCTGTCTTTTCCTCTGCCTTGTATGCACTCCTGCCTGCTCCTACTTAAAAATCAAACCAGATGATTCAGAGGACCATGAATAAGAGTATGTAAATTAATGGCCCTCAAAGAACAAGAAGTGTGTGCACAGAGCATTCATATGAGCAAGAGGAGTAAAGTAACACAGAATTTGTAAAAGAGAGATTTTTATCTTGAATATTGGTGAGCAATGTCTCTAAGAGCATGATGCTGGGATCTATATTGCCTCTTTCTATTTTTATCTTGTTCCCCCCTTTTCACTTCTAGTCTTCACAGATCTTTGACTTCTGCCCAATAAGAACTGTTTTGTGTAACTTTGCTTGAAGACTTGGGGGAAATGAATAAAACACTTAAGCGCTTTTGTGTGAACAAGTCTTATGTCCTTCCTATTATCTGATTTATGAACAAAACTCCACAATTTCATACCCACCCTTGTACTTTGTACCTTGTCTCTGAACTCTTCTCCTTGCCCACCTTGCAGGGCATGCATGTGTTTCCATCACGTGTCTGCACCGTGAGCCGTGCAATGATTCCCCACGTCACATCAGTGTTCCTGGAGCAGAGCTGCAATGTTTATGATAACTGCAGCACTTCCACAGAACACAGCTCTTTACCTAAGATTCCCAGGGGGGCCGTCAGCTGCCAAGGATCTTCCTGAAAGAAAGAGGAGCTGAGAGAAACCTGATTGACTTTTGATCGGATAGCATATGGTGCCGAGGAGAACAAAGAGGCCCTATTGACATTTACCAAATTAAATGGTTAAGTAGGCTGGAGCAGGGCTGATGCTGATGGCAGACTTACAGCAACAGCCCACTGGGCACTGCTGTTTGCAAAACATGCGCTGAAGTTTGGACACTCCTCGCATCAGTGGTGTGAGGGAAAATGAAAAGATAGCAGATGGCAGATTGGCAGTTTGTAGGGAGATACAGCCTGGCTCGTCTTACTGTTTTGCCATAACTAAATCAATATTTTATTCCCTTGTTCCCTGGCTTGTTTGGTGTGTCATAAAAAGAGTTGCTGTACAGATTTCAGCTGTTAGCCTGCTAAGTGGGCTCTGGTCAGCAGCAGGCACTGCCCTTGTTAGACTTCATCACTTGGGAAAGGAGTTGTCAACAGCTGTACCCAACTGCAAATCTTCTGTATCAGCACTTTGGAAAACATTTGCAATTTCAACAGAAACACCAGCAGAAGGAAAGAAAAGCTTTTTCTTTTTTTCATCAGTTTGGTTTTTGGAAGACAAGCAAACATGCCAGCAACTGAGATAGCTTTACTGCTTGATAGGACAGGCCAGCAACGGTCAGACGGCAGAAGTTTCCTCAAGCTCTCCAATCCCACTCTCTCTTCCTTTATGCTGAGTCTTTTAACACCAATATTTGACTTTATTTTAAGGAAGCCAAGTCTTCAATCTCACCATGCTCTGTTTCAACTTGCATGCTGCAAGTTAGAGTGAACCTTCTTGGGGCCCCTACTTGACCATGCCTCAGTGTCACACACATGGCTTATGTTTTCCTTTATCTCCCTCTAACAGGTTCACTGTGCTCATCTTTCAAAGACCACAAACCTCTTGGAGGGCCAGTATGTCAGTACTGGGCAACCATTTATTGAAACTGTCCTTAGGGTTCAGTAAGGCTTTGCAGTTTGAAGCACAGCTGACGGCTTTGTGCCAAAATTCAGAGATTTGCCTTTCGTTCCTCTGCCTGGGCCCAAGGCATTCAAAGTTGCGGGTGCAATTACCCTGAAAATCTGAAGTCAGTCAGCAGCAAAGGGTAGATTAGATCACAAAAAAAGCCTAAGCTAGGAAAATACCAATTTTCTTTGCATAGGAAAATTTCAGAATCAGGATGTGGAAGATGTTTTCAGGCATAACAACAGTTATTAGACTAACAGCCTGCATGCTGTACAGATAAAACATATTACTATAATAAAAGTCAAGAAAAACATATCCATGTGAATCATGGTTTTGCTGGGTTTGCTGCTAACCTGAAGAATCTCACATTAATTTTTATTTGGGTTGTCCTAAACCAGAAATTATGACTACTTTCTTCAACAACCACAGTCACCAACCTGGAAATATAGTGTTGGGCTGAATAAAAGTTTTATTTTTTTTTACTTACATAATTTTTTCTTTAGAATTTTACTCTGGTTTATTGTTGTTGCTATTTTCTCTCTTATTTTGGTTTTGAACAAATAGATCCATTAGAGAACAAGAGCCTTTTTTTAAAGAAATCTTTGAACTGTTTAATTCTCCATCTATGTTTCCATCCAAAACTGTTTTCTAACAGATTCAAATGAGTTTTGGCACCTACAAAATTGAATTTCCTGAACAATTTTGGATCACACCCCAGTTAAGTTTCTCCCAAATCTGATCAAAATCTCCAGCTAAGGCTTACTCTTGGTAAAACAACAGTGAGACAGCAAAGACCTTGGGGTGACAGCAAAGAAAGATTTTTGGATTTTGTATGATGTATCCTTACATCAAAGAGTCATTGCATGTTTGTGTTTTTTTCCATTAACTCATTCACTTTCTGTGTTTGAGATTAATATTACCTTTGTTCATTTTGAGGGGATGGGGGTGGATTTGTGACTCAGGATTCAAGCCCTTGGAACATTAACTGTAAATTAAAACAGATGCTTTCCTGAAGATAACACAATCAAATCAATATGGAGCCAAAGGAGCCCCTCACATGATGAAAGCTGGTTTTAAAGTACTGTAAGGCTTTTTTTTGCTGTTCAGTCCATCAATTTCCTTTTCCTGCTCTGCTCTGATACAGGACAAGTTGAAGCCACTGACCCTTTTTGCAGAGACCAACATGGAAAGCTCCCCATGAGACCAAAAAGGAGACAAATCAGGCCAAAGGAGACAGATCAGTGGGGGGTTTATGTCAGTGTGGGATAAGGTTAAATTGGTTTTAGCTGTGTTTTATTGTTCTGTGTTGCAAGCTACAGTCAGATTCTCATGTGAAGAGCTCAGAACCAACACAAACACTGACAAGGGGGGGACCCAGGGTGGCTCACAGGTACCAGCAGTGTCAGAGGGGTCTGTTCCACACTTCCTGGAGCACCCCAAAAAGCCACATGCTGCCTCACTTCAAGGCCTTTTTGTTTTTTCTTTTTGATTCCCCACATTCTGCTTCAAAGAAATCAGGCTTTGTGCTGTGGCCACTCTGCAGACGAGCAACCTCCTGGCAGGATTGGGCCTCACCTCAGGCTGCAGAATTGCAGGGACAGCTGCCCTTGAAAGCACAGGGTCACAGATTCCAGCAGGGAGAAAATTTCAGGCAGAAGTAGCATTAATGCTTACTCTTTGTCATCAGATTACAGGATAACTTCTAATGCATTTTTTATTTTGAAAGTAAATGTCTGACCTCATGTTTTCAGGGAAACTCTGCAAGATATCAAAGAACAGATTCTTTACAGTTTAAAAAAGTTTAACTCACAACTCTTAAGGCAATCTATAACCACAGGGATCAAGATAGTATTGAAATGATCAGAGTGAAAATAATTTCCTCTGTTTTAGCTTTCCTATCTATTTTTATCTCTTCCTGGTTTGACTTAATTATTTTTGTTTTCCCCCTTCCTCTAACTAGCTAAGCATTGAATTCTTTTCCCCTGGGCTTAGCTCTTAGTATTTACAGGCTGACTGTCTCAGTACTAACTGTGTAGGTTGTTTATTCTTGACTTTGGAAGGACATTTTTCAATACCTTTATGAGTAAGCAAATAGTAAAATTAAAAACACCCCAAACACTAAGTTTGCTGCTGCTGAATGAAACATCTTTATATTCTGTAAAATCCTGCTTTTTAGAGTAAGTAAAGTCTTTAGAGCTGGATAAACATAAATAGAGATTCTTACTGCTGATAGAATTCATCGTTATGATTGCAGAGCTAAGATCTATTTAAAAAAAGAGAAATTTAAAAAGGGTTCATCTGAATTTAAATTTTTAAAAATATGTATGTTTTTAGTAGGAAAAAACTCTATGGAACCATAGAGGCTTTTCTAAATGTTCTTTTTGTTTTGTTTTGTTTTTTAGCAAATGGATTCAAGTTTTCAATTTAAGATCTTGATTTGCTGAGCAATGTTTTCAGAAAAAAACAAAACCAAAACGTATTTTCTGCTTCTCATTTTAGATTTTATTCCCTTTCCCTTCATGCTTGATTTAGTCATAATTGCATCTAGGTTTAAACAGTACAAAACTTTCTTTATTATTGCAGAAGTTAGTTACCTCACTTAGCTACCTTTGAGTGTGATCAAACATTATATCCATAGCAACCCATACTGGCAGCTGCCTCCCCACATTAGCTCTCCAGCTTGGCACTCAGATCCATATCAATATATTTACAACCTGAGTCATGAGAGAAAAATATTTATGGAAGTCCTATTCTGCAATGTAAATGTAAGGTGCTGTGCCCAGAGCTGCCCCTTGCAGAGACCATGGACAGCATGGTGTATTCTCTTTAGCTAGCTGACATTGTAGAGAGCCTTTTGTATAGAAGGATATTGGGGTTAAAATACCCCATAAAATAAGGATTCATATTAGGAAGAAACATTGCCAAATGTGCATGCAATTTATGTGAGAGCTTTCTGGACACAGGCATGTGGGACAATCCTGTCCTTCAGTAAGCTGGATTTTAACAAAATAAAGGCCACACAATCTACAACGACTTTATTTGCAATCTTGGCTGTTCTTTACCTGGCAAATCCTAGATTTTTGCATTTTAAGTAAGACTAACTGGTAAGTTTTGATGTTTCAAACATTATTGTCTCTTTGTTCCTAGGATACTACAAACCCCAACAGAATTGAAAAAAAATTGCAAAGTTCTAAAAGCCAAAGAGCAGATCACACATTTTGCCAGAAGCTACAGAATCTACTTCCAGAGCAAAGAAACAGCAGAAAAGAGGAGATATTCTTAAGATCTTGACAAATGAAGATGTATACTAATCTGAAGGATGCACAATCAATGTGGAAGGAAATGCAACAGAGTCCATTTTCAAGGAAGGAATGGGTGGATCTTCTTTGAAGTGTAAGATAATGCAATAATCTTTCTTTTTAGTATTATTAAAATTATTTACAAGGTACACTAATTATTCCTTCTTATAATCTTCTAGAGTTTATTCCTTAGCAAGCTATCATGCAGGCCTGAAAATTTCCTAGTAGAAGTGTGTCTTTGGGAAGATTCAGAGTGAGGGAAATATTAAATTGTCTTCTAGATTTTTTCTGAAAAGATGTTTCCATTTATGTGCTGTATTGTGGAGACAGTGACAAAATGCTTGCTGAAGATTAACACATGCCTTCCAGGACAACAAAAAGGGTTACACCTATACTGTATTTTGATGGCAAACATATGATACTTCAGTTTGAGGTGGTTGCAAGAAATAGAATCTGTGGTGAGATCTCTGCTTTTGATTTGTACTCTTCTCCTTCCTTGTTTTGACATGGGGCAAACACAGACTGTCCTTCAAATGAGAAAGACAAGATCTGGCTTGACCCCCAGTACAAAGAGTTACACAGCCCTCACAGCAGTGTGATTCATGAAAATAAATTCCCCTGGATCCCCATCTGCCATACATTATCCAGCAGCAACTTGTCCTTGAAATGAACTAAGCAGAGATTTCCATCTGGCCAGTGACCAGTTAGTCAGTTTGCCTGGTGACCTTTTGCCTTCTGATTGCTTTTAAATGAAGTCTCCAAAATCTGTATTGTTCTGGGTAGGAAACATCTGAAATCACTTTCCAAAGAGAGCTTGGCACCTCCCCACTATTATACCCATTGTGCAATTTAAATTACATAATCTCACTTATTGTATCATCTATTTGATCTGCAGCCCTACTTTATCCATGCAGCCACTCCTCTGGAAACAAAGAGATCTCCCATTCCTTTTGAGACTGAACTAAAACTGCTGTCCCCAGGAGCACTTCTCCTGGATCCAAATGCCCAGCAATCTACAATGTACAGAGGCAGCCTGTCACCATTTCTAAGAGACAGGAAGGAAAAATTTTAAAAGTCAACTTTTTTTCTTTATTTTAGACATCATATGATGGTAGATCTGAGTATATCAGTCATGTTGAACTTGCAATCCAGTCCCAGAAGTCATAAGAGCTTTATTTTTCCTTGGAGATCCAAGCCAAAATAAGCTGGATCAACTGCTTCTATTGTTAATAAATATATAGTAAAGTGGCGCGGTGGCCGGTAGAAAACAAGAACGCCCAGGCTAGCAAAAGTCCAGCCCGCCTCCAGCTAATAGGGCACTTCCCAATCATGAAGTCCGAGCCTTGTGCCCAAGGCGATGTCAAGCCTTGCGGACGTTGGCCGCTGTGATTCTCCAAGGTCGCAGGATGAAATGAAGAGATGACTCTCAGTCTCTTCGGGGTAGGAGGTTTTATTGGTAGGGGATGCAGACGGTAGAGAGGAAGAAGCTGAAAGCCCCGAGGCAGGGAAAGCCTCGGGTTTTAAAGAGGGTGGGAGGGGTGAAAGATAGCAAATCAGAGAGGGGAAGGGAAAGATACATTAAGGACTGGCATAATCGGAGAACCAATCAAACACAGTTGTGGGGGGGACCCTGGCCCCTAACCCAATCGGGCCTAACCCTGGCCCGAACTTTCTAGAAAAACAGGGAGGGGTGTTGAGTGACAGGCAGGCAGCCAGGGGTGGGGAACAAGAAAGATACATTTAGTAACCAAGACAACTGGGGAGGGGTTTGGGGATTGACACAAACTGGTAACAGGGCAGGACCTTCTGAGAGAACAATGGGGGGAAACTGAACAAACATAAAACACACCACAACAGTAAAGCATACACAACTTGTTTCAAATGAGACCAGTTCTTAAAAGTGTTTTAATTTTTTTCAGCCTTACCCCCTGATAAAACAACTTATAGGGTGAATAGTGTCTATCAATGCCTGCATTCAAAGACATACAAATGGTTAAAAACTGGTATTAAAAATAGCAAAGTTTGCTGAACACAGTTTGCAGTGTAGAATTTGGTAAGATGCCTTAAATGTTTATGTAACTGTAATCTGTGAAGGAGTTATCTTAGTTTTAGATAAGGTTTTTTTATATTATGATGCTGCCTTACCAATTTACCTTTTGTTTAAAATATTCATCTTAGTTTCTTGTAAAATTATTTCATATTACATCATCCTAAACTAGCACCCCACTCTCTATCAGAAAAATCAAACATATATCCTTTAAAAGGATATATAACATGCCAATATTATAATTTCTAACCTCTTACAGACTGGAAATGGGAAAAAACCCAACCAACATGGTTGATTACTTACAGTTCTTCTCCCTTTATGGTCACAGGATTGATGAGACTGCCTTTTGGTCCTTTGTAAACTTTTCTATGATGGTGCAGAAGTATAACCTAGTCTGCATCTTTCCCAGGGCTCACAGACACCACCCTATACCCAAGAAGATTTGGAATGCAGTTGTTGCCCTATGTAAAGCTCCACACCACCCCTTGCACTACATGGTGAGTAAACACAACACATTTTTCCTTAGCTGAAAGCTGACATACAACAAAACCAGACATCCATCTGAGATGTCTTCAGGGTTTGCAAGTGACCAAGGGTCACTGCATTAACACATTTTAATTAGATGTTTTCTGAAGGAAGTTCTATGTTGTCAGGAATTCAGGTTTCAAAGCCACAGCATCAAAGCAAAAGAACTTGCATTACCAGAATGACGAATAAATACCACTGAAGCATTCCCTAACAATAATGAAAGGGCTGATAGCTGAGAAATACTGAGCCAAATTCACTTAGCTCAGAAGGCCTCAAGAAATTGGTGTAATTTGTTAGCTCATAGCTACATGAGTGGAAAACTAAATGTAATGCTTGACAGCAAGAGTTACTTCCACACAGAAGACAATGGAAATCAAAAAAGGAGTTCCTAGAGCCAGGAGATATGAGCAAAGGTTGGAGTTTAGGTATATCAAAGGGTATAGTCTGAAAGGGAGAAAAAGTAAATAAGGATATAGAAAATGTCCTGATATACCAAACAGTTTCTATTGAATTCCAAAAGAAATAGAAGTTGGCATAGTCCATTATCTAGAAAAACCCCACATTTTTAGTTCAAATGCAGGTATTTTTCACAAGGTCAAAAAGACTTAAATCTACTAGGAATGAAATATGAACAAAAAATAGACTAGCTGAAATTGCATTCTGAATTTATTCATCATTCATTTGATCACAGATGGCATATAGTTCAGCAAGGATCTGATTATGTGATAAATGGTTGGTTACTGGTGTAGCAGCAGAAGATACACAGTACAAAGAAAGTGCACTTTTACCATATTGTTCCTGAAAGCTGATTTTATCAGTGTACAAAGTGTAACAGAAGAATGGCTGGTGTTAGGATCAGTAACTTCCCAGAAAACCTTAAAATATTGCAGGTCCTGCCAGAATTAAGATAACAGCAATTATTAGTGACTACTGAACTAACTTCATTAGTTTCCCACCTTGAAAAAGGATGGGACTGATGCCACTCTTCAGATGAGGTGTAAAACTGATCTCATCTTGTCCTCAATTAAACCACAAGCCTTTTTGCTTGAATGGGGGATTCAGTCCCAAAATCTTGACCCAAGTGCCTCCTGGAACACTTCAGACAACCCAGTATTAATTTCAGCTTTATTCCTGCTGCAATATGCCCCCTGGCAGGCAGCACTTTGCAGTCCCAGAGGAGCTGTGTTTCAGCAAAGCTTGAAGTCATTCTTAAGGAGACAAGTCAAGTTTTACAAGGCACGCAGGAATGAGATCTTTGAGGATGAAAGATGTCATATGATTCTGTTGGCAGAGAGGGAGAGACTCGGAGAGTTCAGTCCAAATAGTGATCCTCTGACCTGACCATTCTCTGCTCTGCTGCTTCTTCTTTCAGTGTATTTTCTGCTCATTGACCCCCATAACTGAGGGGGAGTGAAAACAAAAATTGGGTAAGACTAAATCAATATGTTGAATTTCTCCCTGTAACAGGACTTATTATTTATCCAAGAGAAATGAAGAGAGAGAAAAATGGGGGAATCAATTGTTTTTAAGCCACGAGTATGATGAGTTGACCTCAGCTATATTTCTAACCTGGCTGGTTTTTATAGGTGTGCTGTCAAGTGGGGACACAGCTTCAGTGTGCCTGGAGGGGAAATGAGGTTAGCAGGACAGCAGGCCTCTGATGCAGTGCCTCCTAGACTCTCAAAAATCTATGCCAGACGTATGCAGCTGTTAATGCAGCTACTTCTGGTAGTGAGTTGTTCCATGGGCTTTTCAAATCCTGAATTAAAATTGTTGTTGCTGATATCCTGGGCAACTATGGCAGCACAGAGCTCAGGACCCATTTGAAAAACAGGCCAGGTTTTTGGGCACCTGGGCTTCCCATCAGCCCCCATGTTCACTGCTAAATGGACTTGAAGGGTCCATTACACAGTCACACAATAAGCAGCAACACACAGCAGATACAGCCTGTGAAAGCAAAAGTATGAGCACTGGAATTTATGGTGGGGGTGACTCCAAGGTACTCAAAGTTATATCTACTCCAAGGATGGTTTTGGCTTTGCATCTTTATGGGTTTTTTGAGCTATAGAGTATAATCTCTTTCTGTCTTCTCCAGCCCCAAATTACTTGTAGTTATTTTCACAGGTTATAATTGTTAAAATTATCACCACTGATGACTTGCACCTTCTGGACAGTGTTCACAGATTTATAAGTTAAAAAAATATTTAAAAATCTCAATTGTGTTTAAACAAATAAGCTCTGCGGAAGCATAATGAGGGAACCGCACCAGCTCTCTGCAGCCTTCCTCTTTTTCTCTCTATATGACACAAAATTCATGTTATTCCTAAGGCCCACAGAGGCAATAACACACATCATTATCTAGTTGCACTTCTAGCTGAAAGAAGAAATATAGAAGGTTTCCACAACAGAAAAATGCAGTCAAATCTTTTAGGTTCCTTCCAGCAACTCAGTCTCTTTGAACAAAGATGATAGATGTGATCAAACAGAGTACAGGATGAATGGGGATAGCAGTGTATCACCTTCTGGCTCCTGCCCACTGCTTTGCTCCTGTGAGTAAGCTGGAGAGGGAAAATATGCAGAGAGTTGCCTTTGATTTTTTGCTTTCTCATCAATGCAGGTACCCAGCTGGGAAGCTACAGGCAGCACAAAACCAAGCAAACCAGAGAACCTTGTCTTTATGCAAATGTTTAAAACTGGTCATGCTGTTGCCATATGAAACAACACCCTGACATTTAAAAGCTAAGGAAAGTATTTTATTGTGATCACCAAGCAAAATAAGGCATTCAGCCTAGAAAAATGTTTGATGTCTGATGTTCTAGATTCTCAGACAATCCTTATGATAAAGATTGGTACCTCTCACCACAGCACATTGCAAGCAGTATTTAGATCTGTGGTACATTTTTACAAAAATGATACTTATCATAAATCTGTACAGTGAATAAAGTTTAAAGACGTGGTCTGAAGAGAAACCCAGAATACTTCAAAAAAAGAAGAAGCCCCAGAGCTACTTTTGCTGTAGAGGAGCATTTCTAGTAAATCACATCTCACTACTGATCAAAGTTCCACCATCTGGAGTTCACCGAAGTGGCATCTGGCATTCCAACAACTTTAGGAAATATGCTGGAGCTATAATAATAAAACGGAATATCCTGGTTTTAAATAGGCAGTTTCTCCAGCTGATCTTTTTAAGAGATAGGCTCTTGTTCCAGCGGAAGTCTTGGCACAGAAGTGCTGATACTTGGTGAAATTCTGTGGCTGAGGTTGCACTGGAGGTCCACAGGCTGAACATAATTCTTCCTTCTGGCTTTAAAATTGTGGCTGAAGAATTTCAACTAAGTACTTTAAATGTATAAATATAGAGGATCCTCCTATTGCCCAAGGCCACGGGCACCTCCTGAGCATAACTGAACCCCATTAAGGCATGAGCTATCTCTGAGAGTGCCAACTTTCTATTTTTTACTGAACACAGAGTCTGCACTCCTAAGTTATTCACAATTAGGCAGAATGCATTTGCGTCTATGACTATGCATACTATATAAAAGACATGATCTTAATTAAGCATTGCTCAACCTACTGAATTAGGATCCTTTCTATATCTCTGCAATTTACAATTAGGCTAATTAGGTCCCTGATCAAAAAATTTATTGATGCTAAACCTTCAAAAGTGTGTAGATACCTGATGTTCTCAGGTATATACAATCCTGTCTGACAGCAATTTGGGCTATCCAAAGGTCTTCCACACATCCAAGACTTCCTCTTCCTCAGTCTTGTCAGAGGTAAGTTACCCAGAAGCTGCTTCTGCCCATGCAGCACAACAAGATCCAAAAAGAAGATTTTTACTCATCTGATGAGCTTAGGGGTGCTCTGATGTGTAGTAATGAAAAACAAAACCACATGCATCACTTACATTTCATAGCACAGCTATAAAAGGGGAGAAATATGAATTGACCTGCCCCTTCTTTCTTTTAAGCAATAGATTAGTGGCTAAAGTCACCACAAAGAAGGCATGTGATTACTCTGGGAGGCTGATTCCATTTTCTAGAACCAAATAAGACTAGGCGAGGCTTAAATGGATTAAGTGAAAATAGTCTATTTATACTGAGAATCTTTTGTTATTTGGATTTCTTTACACTACAAGAGGAGGTGCCTGGTTGTAGCATTTCAATAATTGCAAATAATCATACATAAAAACCGTATTTTACCAAGTTATCTTTTTTTACAGTCCTGTTTTTCAGCAATCCTTCCCCCCCAAAAAAGTGTTCCACGCATTACACAGGTTTTTTAACAACTTTTGTTCAGAATGTATTACTTCTGTGTTTCTTAGGTCTCTTTTGGAATCACACCTCAGCTTGTCAGTGATACATGAATTAAACTGACAGGGATTGCAGCAGTACCAGTTCTACTGACCGCTATGTATCTCTTCTATGGATGATGTCAGTTGTAAAAATACAATTAGCTATTTATAACCAAACTTCCAATGTTTCATAAATAAGTGCATTTCCTCCACAAATTTGAATAAACATTTTCATAAGCCTGGTATATTTACAATTCCTTTGAGAAAATCTCAGTGCTAGCTGGACTGAGCCTCAGTGTGGTACTGTGCATTCAAATACATACTGGAGTTTCACAACAGCCATCAAGCATTACTTGTATTTGAGTACTAGCAAGAAAGGTTCTGCTTCTGTATTTTAAGTTCAATGTATAGTAGTATATTAAATCTTAAAATAAAATAGGAAAACTAAGTTTTATGTGAGCCTTCAGTAAATTTTTTTGGTAATGGCAATATCACAGACTAATTTTAGCAGCTTGAATGTGACATTGAATCTGCGCAATGATTTTTTCCCTTGTCATTTTTCTTTCAATCTCTCTCTTTAACCTTTCCTACTTCTCTTCTCTTTACCTTCCCTAACACATGCACTCTACTCTTGTCATTGTGAAGCAGAAGACATTTCTGCAACTTTTTATCCTGAATGTAAGAAGAATGTAAAAGTACTCTGCAAAGTGAATAGTTTTACTTTCAGTGATTAGCCCACTGCAACACAGTCAGTCTGATTTTACCACCATTGGGGTAAAAATTACAATGCCATTTAACAACACACACGCTTCTGGATTGTTTCTTAAGTTGACGTCAGCAGCTTGTGTGCAGGATTCTTCCTGTGCAGGAAGAGATCTGTAGGTGAACTATGCCGATGTAATTTCCCAATGCACAGACAACTACCCAAACTGGAATTTTGCCAGGACATGAGGATCAGTGTGTTTACAAAATGAAGTTCCCAAAAAGTATTTGGAATATTTTTAAAAATATCATCCTAAAGACAACAAAACCCCAGAACTACTGGAAATCATGGAACCTCCTTGGGCATTTTCCAGCACCAACCATTCCCTGGTCTCACTTGTGATGGGATCTTTTCCTCACAGCAGGGAGTGCAGAGGAAAACTCTGTACTACAACCCTGCCTTCCTTCTGAGAGCAATTCCCTTGCATGAGGAGGAAACAGTGTCCATTCTTTATATTTTTTTAATAAAATGTTTTCCTCTACTTCCTATTCCACTGCAAACTTATGGCAATAAAAAGCACGTTTAAACTTCTTCAGTTACATTTTTCTGGTTTGTGTTTCTTTTCTTCTGATCTTTTTTGCTTTCATCTGCTGACTTTATTATACCAATTTAGCTGCCACAGATGTTTTTTCCCCTTTTCTTTTAATGGATATGGCATTGAAAAGAAATGCTTCTGGCATTCTGCCCACAGCCAGTACTTTTTGGTGTCTCCTACCATCCTTTGGTGTCTCCTTCCCCCCTACCATCTATTCAAGTGACATGCAATGAATTTTGCAATACTATTCAATGCTGACAGCTCTTTGTCAGCAGAAAGTTCCTACTCAGCATTGGTGGTATCCATGGTGGTATTCCTACCATGCAAGTGGTATCCTAGGCCATCTCATCAGCCAAGGCAAATTGTCACATCTTCATTGATTTTCCTGAAATCAGCAGAGCTTAACAATTTAATTTAGCTGGATAAATGGACTGCTGAATTCCCAAAGTACACCCAGAGACTAAGACTGGGGGGCTTTTTATAACTTTAGCAACAGCAGCAAAACCAAAAGTTCATCCTAAGTTTCCTTCTCACCACCCTTTTAAAATTTCCCAAGAAGTTTTTTCAATTTTGGGCTCTGGTTGGCACCAGTAAGAGTCACCTTCTTTTCTTTCAGGCTTGCTCAGCAGCCCTGTGTGACAAGGGTTTAGAAGAGATGCTTCTGTAAACACGTCCAGCATCTTGCAGCCCCAGGCAGACAGCAGCTGTGCAGTGTGGCTGGCACAGGACCAAAGAAGGGATAATGCAGGGCCCTGATGCAGACAGCTGCCACATCCTGTATCTTAATTTCCCTCATCTTAACTGAATGGTAGTAGACCCTTTTAATAGGGGGACATTTGATAGTAGCAGCTGCTCAGTCCCTGTGCCATTCAAAAAGTACAGCAGAAAAGGACAAGGAAAGAGCTCTGTGATAACCACTCCTGCTTAGCACTGCAAGGCTTTGACAGAGAAATATAAGTATCAACATTTCAAAATATCTTCCCTGTTCCTCTGGAAGCTGAAAATTACTGAAGATGGTCAAAACTAAGGCTGAAAGTAGAGAGAAGGCTGGCAAATCTTTCCATCATAAAATATTGGAGACTATCATTAATCTAATTTGACAACTAATTCCTAGAAGAGCAGATTGTACTCTATGCACCCTGCATAACTTTAACAGCAGGCCAAAATCACAGCCGTATGACATCTATGTTACTTGTAAATTCAAAGGACTTCTCTTTTCTTTAGGTTCTCCCCAGCTCTAAATTGCAGTTCCATGTTCAAATTTAAAGCTTCCTTACCTTTAAATTTCTGAGAGACCAAAATCCGAGCTGCCGGTTTTAGTTTAATCTTTAATCTCAGAAGGAACTACACCAATGTGTGAAGAATCACATATTGCTCATACATCAAGCCCTTCTGAACAGCACATCATCTAGATGTGATATATAACACCCTTTTCCTGTAAATTTCCAGGTGTTTCTCAGATCTTACAGGTAGAAACACCAGAACTTCACAAGGAAAGCAGTTTGCCTGAGATCATGTCAGTGTTTACAGAGTTGTGTCCTCACTTCTATTCTGATTGTTACAAAAAAAAAAAAAAAAGAAAAGCAGGTGAAGCCCTATTGCTTTTTCTTCCTCTATTACATTTTCGCTGTAATGAGACATTTTGTTGGTTTGTGAGACCAGCACAAGAGTCACTTTTAGTCCTTTACAATGGTGTTCACCACTGGTCTGCTCTACTCCCCAACCTTGCTATTGGCTTCAGTGCTTTCAACAACCTCTTGATGCATCCAAGAAATTCTTGGGAGCAATAACATGAAAAGGGAACTTATACGGTATGTTCATGACAATGTTATGAGAAATATGTTTGCTTCTAAATAATCTCTATCAAAATCATCCTATTTAAAAAATAGTTACTTTATTTCTGCTTGCTTCACTTGAGGTGGAAAGTTACAAGGAAAGATGACTCATTCCTTGAACCCAAAACTGACACGAAAAAGAAAGATGCTCAAAAGAAAAAAAAAAAAAAGAGAGAGAGAGAGAGAGAGAGAGAAATTGCTAAGCTTGTAAACTTTGGAAAAATAATCTAAACCCCATGGTTGGACAGAATGACGTATGTCTGGGTATGTAGCCATCAGTCAGAACACTTATCCAGGAACACTCCCTAATATCAAAGTCCAGACAACTGGGACATCATAGCTCAGTCAGGGTATTCTAATTTTCTTACCAGCAGCATTCTGGAGTTGCCACCAGCTGCTGTGGTGAACCAGTTCCAATCCCTGTGCTCACATGGATCCACCACAGCTCCTTTCTCACATGGCGCTCACAAGGCAGTGGCCTCTCTGTCACTCTGAGTCTTGCCAGAAGTGTCAAACAAAAGCATCAGGGTATTTACTACCTGTTCCTGAAAGGCCTGATCTGGAATCAGAAAAACATATTATGAACCAGACTATTGAAATTGGGATAAATTACTTTATCTGTTCTTTCATAAGGAAATACACTGAAAATAATTTTCTCTTTCACCTAAGTAACTTAAGGAAGTTATTAGTGGACTGCTATTTCCATTTCATTCTCTGACTGTTTCTCACTAATGTGACTTCCAACAGCACCTAATTCACCTTTTTGGTGAATTAGTATCCTTCTCTTGCTTTAACTTCTTCATTAAAGCCAACTATTTCTGTTTGTTCTAAAG
Source organism: Molothrus aeneus (assembly GCF_037042795.1). NCBI lineage: Eukaryota > Metazoa > Chordata > Aves > Passeriformes > Icteridae > Molothrus > Molothrus aeneus. The sequence continues at coordinate 18,576,254 of NC_089647.1, read as the reverse complement.
GTCTCAGCACAGACTGTGGCACTAATTATTTTTTCTCACAGTCAAGTAATGACTGTAACCTAAAATTTACACTTGCCCCTCCTCATCAAAGCTGATAAATTTTCCTTGGTACTTAGTATTGTTGAAGGCTGAAAAGACTTCCACTAGGTTTTCAATCTATGGCAATAATATATGTGATAAAACAGAAATCTCACAATAAACCAAGGATTTCCTAGCCATAGGCCTTAAATATTCTAAGATGAATACAGATGGTAACTGTAGAGGTCCCAGGAGCTCAGGAGGTAAACCAGTCTGATATGGGATAATTAAATTATTTTTAAGTTTCTCAAGTGCTTTGGGAATCCCTATATGTTACCAAATACTCCCCACACACTGGTTTCTACTTTCTCTAAATGAGTTAAATTTGCAAAACTTAAAAAGCTATCACATCATCCAATTTGGAATGGTCTACTCATCTGTCCTTGCTAAAAAAGCAACACAGAAATTAGTTTGAAATAGTGCTGTTGATACCTAAATAACATGGCCCAATTTTGCAAAACATTACAAAGCTCTGGCTGGAGAATTCATGTGTGATTAACGCCTCAGCTGTGCACCACTGGCCTTCTGTTGACAGTAGTTAAGGAGTATTTTCCATTTATTTCAGGTGGCAACAAATTCTACTTTTAGGGAACAATATATATGCTATTTAGTTCCATATAGTTGTATCCTGGAACACCAGGAACATAGTCACACAATGTAAACTCATTTATTTCTTTAATGCAAATGTTTTCTAATTCTATCTCTACAGATAACATAGAAATATTTTCTCTTTTGTCTGTGAGTCTACGTAATTCTAATCTAAATTCTATATTCAAAGACACATTATTGCAGTTCCACAGTTAATACAAATTACATTTCCATTGGTGTTTTGGTGCTTCTCTTCATTTAATTCTTAAACAAATTAGTGATTTCAAAACCAATTGCACTACAACCATTAGTAATAGATGGTATGGGCTTCATGAGGCTCTGCTTATTTGAGCTTTCTAGGAGGGATTACAGCAAAGCAAAATAAAACAGTGAACGGCATGGCATAAGGAACAGTTTTATATGAATAATAATGAGTAGGAGTAGTTAAATTCGTTGCTTTTTTCCTTTGCAAGTTACATACGGCAACTTATTCTGCTGGTTTTGTTTTTCTTGTGCACTGCAACAGCCAATCTTTGGCTTTATTTAATAAGTACTCATGCACCTTCAATATCACCTATTATTTCTGGGTTTGAATAAATCTCAGGTCTCAAAATAACCACTTAAATAAAGCCACTGTATTCTGTGTAGTAATAGTGTCCTGGAAACCCTTGTTTTGTTTTGTTTTTTACAAGTGTTCCCCTACTAAGAGACTCTATGTTTATTGAAAATTCAGCACAGCTTCTCTCAAAGTCATCCTGTCTGTTCAAGTCTTAAATTGCATTTTCCAAAATATTTGTAAGCCTGGTTTCCAGTGAAACTTTCATTCCAGTGAGTATCAGTTTGATTTGGTTTGCTCAACTCTAATGACTGTGACTACTTACAGAATGTAAGCATTTGTTAAACCTCCAGTATCATCAAACCACCATTTAAAAATGCTTCTTTCAAAAGAGCTACCACTTAATTCTACAGAGTGACTCCAGTCTGCCCTTGTATCCGTAGAGATCTGATGAATGGCACATGGAAAGGCAGGATTTAAATCAATGTCCTTCAATTGCTAAGGATGATTACAAGTTCATGGTGGCACTGGCTGCTTTTCCTAATACCTATATGGACTTTTAAAAAATCTAGGGTCCAAGAAAGGAAAGATAGGAAAAAAAAAAGAAGAAATCTGGTGGAACCAGTCTGTTATTTATGTGAAGCCTGTTTTGTTTTCCTTGCCAGGAAGTTTTGTGATGCCAGGTCACAATCATGTAGGATTTGGAGGGACTATTTTTTTCCATTTTCCCTCATAAATGAGAAATATAAGTGATGATACTGAAACTACCACTGCTGGTGGCTTTAGGAGGAAAATGAATGATTTTTCAGGGAGCCTTTGTTTTCTTGCTTTTTCCTATCTGCAGAAACAAGAACCACCTTTGAAATGGGGTTTTTATCATTCCTATTAGGACAGTCAAATGACTAGGAGAGAAAAAGAAAATTTTTTTTTTCACTTTCTAAAGAAAGCTTTACCACTACTATGAGAGATTCAGCTCTGACTTTATTTCACATTGCTTTTTCCAGTGATAACCCAAGGGTTTATTCTTAGTGTCTCTATTTTTAAATTTTTTAAGCAATTATAGCAACAGGAAAATATAATTTCATTGAAGTGAAAAAATAATGCAGTATGAGAACCACTAAAAGCATCCATCTAGATGAGCAGCAATAAAAATCAGACATTTACATATTAATATTTTGCCATCAGAAAAAGAAAAGAGAATGAGATAAGACTTAAAAAAGAAGTCCTTAAAACCAGAAGTTATCTAATTGCTTATTTTACCTGGAGGTAGAACAATCTCTTTCTAGCTATCACATAGTAATGAGAAGTCATTATCTTGAACTCGTCTTTAATTAACATCAATCCTGATTAGTCAAAATATATTAGGCTTTTTGTCTGTTACCATAGTATTTGAATCTCCAGTAAAGGAGGTATTCAATCAGACATTATCATTTGCAAACCACTTCTGTGGCATTATTACTTTACCATGTTTTGTGGATTCTTTGTCCATTTTTGAAAAGCAAAATCTTTTGTTGATCAACCCTTTCTTAGCTGGAGCAGATCCTGGCATGCCAGGTTTTTGCATGTTGTAGGTCAGTGTAATGACAGAAGTCCAATGTTCAGAGTAACTGGTGTTGTGCTATTTTGAATCCTGAGGTTAGCCAAGCTGGTAATATTGAAATTTCAGATTAGAGAAAGTACACGAAAAAAAGATGTTTAAATTATATAAGCCACTGACTGTGTAGAGGAATGAACAAATGAAGTTTGCTTCCACATCACCTTCTTAACAACACAGTACATTCAGAGACATCTGTGCACAGGGTAGAGTGCAGGCCAAGGACTACATGATTTGGGTGTAGGAGTAAAGTACAAGAGAAGACATTGAACCATTCCTCATTTTGCTTGACTTTTTTTCCTGCTGGCATATCTATCCATACTCTTTTGCTTGTTTATTCTTACCTTAGTTGTTATTAATAAGTGCTATCAGTTCTTGGAGAAAACAACAACCGGAGAATAATTTCCTGAATCTGATGAAATTTAACAGCGAATAACATTTTAGGAAGAGAATTCAACAGGCAGGTCAACAATCATTATGAATAAGATTTTTTTTCTATTAAGCTCCACAGGGGTTTGGTGTAGTCTCTATTGAACCATATAAGCAGACCACCAGCCTACGAGGTGCTCTGTGGGAGCAGAGCAATTCTGAGCAGGCCAGTGGGAAATTCAGGTGCCCCACTGAAGACACAAGGTGTCAGAGAGCCAGGCCATCCCGAGCAGCCACTGGGGCTGGGAATGCTGCAGTCTTGGATGCCTTCCAGCTGGAACAGGCTTATGTGAAGCACAGCCCACCTATTGGCATTGTGGCATTATTGTTCAAGCTGAAAGTAGTCCTTTTTTGACCTGCTTGTGCATGGGACACAATAAAGGGGCAGAGCTGATCTTAGGATGACAGACTTTTGCACTCTCCCCAATTATGGCCATGCAGAAGGGCTTCTTACCTCTGCTGTGAGCAGAAGAGTTTTGAGAAGCTCTAGTCAGTTAGCATGGAGTGACAATAACTCTGAAAGGATTGCTATGTTTAGTTTGGCTACAATTTACTCTTAAAGGCGTTATTGCCATGAGATCATGGAGGTACAACATGTTCATGTTGGCTTTCTGCCACTCAGGGATTTCCCTTCCCCTAATCACAAGGCTGGTGCCCACTCACGGGGACCCTCTGCAGCTACACAGTCTATGGGCCAGTTTTATCACTAAATGAGCAGATGTGGAAGAGAGCTCCACTTTGGTTAAAAATACTACCCCCTGCAAAATGTTTACAATGCTTTACTTCAAGTTACAGATACCGACTAACAGCACTTCAAAAATATATTATTGACTACACGCACGCTAGTTTTGCAGGGAAAAAACCCTCAAGAATCTTTCCAGTTATTATAGGACAGGCCTTTTAGCTTTACTACATTTCCAAGCAGGGAATAAGGGGTTCAGTCAAAGAGGAATTACAAGACTAAAATCTCTAGCAGTGCTTTGAAAATTGAGACAGACACAAGCCTCTAGTGAGCCTAATGAAGTATCAGAGTTAAAAAATGATTTAGCTTCCTAAAAACAGTGCTTTTGTTTTCTATTTAAAGTAGGAAATCAAAGGCATGTCTCTAGCATTTTATTCTGTGAGGCAGCCAAAAAAAGGATTTGCTTTCAAGCCAGAAAAGTGAATATGGAGATAAAGTAACACTTTTGAGAACCTTTTATATGACTTTCTCTTTGGTTGAAACACTTGAAATATAGAAGTAGAGTGCTGCCACACTCTTTCAGGAGGAAAAGGATATAAAATTACTTCAGTGTTTTGTGATGTGATTTGGGAATATAGCACCACACAAATTTTTCAGTTTAACTAGAAGATTAAAGAATGGGACATGGTCACAGCGAGTATTTTGCTTGCTGCATTTTCTATATGTAAATATGTGAACGGTCCTGCTTCAGCAATTAAATACTACCCATCTGGTTTTTTGAATTTGGAGTGATAACTCCTAGTAAATCTATTACAAATGTTCCAACCCAAAGAACCATAAAACAGCCTGAAGTAGGAAAAACTAGAATTGAATTTGTCCTTATTCTGTATTGGAGAGCCCAGCATCTAGATGGTTCTGGTCTCCAACAAATCCAAGCCTCCTCTCTAAGTTTGCTGTTTACCTTCACCCTGCTCTCAACATCTCATTAGGATGCACACATGCCCAAGCCCTTTCTTATTGACCATCCCTTTTAGTGCCTTAGTGTACTTGCATTATTTCCTACAGTTTTATTTGAACTGCAAACACAACCATGGGCAACCCTGTATGAGGAATCACCAAAAAGCAGAGATATTGACACAAGTGAGTTTGCCATTTTTCTCCTCATAATATGTGTTTGAATTTCCAGTGAGATGTGGATATTAAATCAGATGTAGATAGAGCACCACAATGGCAAAGAGTCAGCCTGTCAACCTACATGGCTGCTTCAGGACCCTTTCCACATAGCACCCTCATTTGCTGAGACAGATTTTTTTCCTCCGAGGACAACTAACAACAACAAAAATATCAATGTCAAGAAAAAAAATTAACCAAAACCCCAAAACAAGATGTAAGCAATGCACAAAAGTACCTTCAGACTCACTGCACACTGAAACTAAATGTTCTGAATTCTCCATTGAGTGCTGGTTCTCATTAGTGTAGCTGTAAATGTATTCTGCTGTGTCAACGAACCCTTGGTAGAACTTGCTGAGAGTAGCGACAGAAATGACGGCTTTGAACAAATCTAATGATTTCATTTGTAGGAGCCAGTCCTCCTCACCTGACAGCTGTCCTTGCAGACCATCGGGTGCCGAATCACTGCTTCCACACTGACCTGAAGCTAGTGAAGACTGGTTTTTCTAATACCACAAGCAGCTGATTTTCTCATCTGCTCCATGCTAGAGCCCAACACACCCTCTCTAGACAGCATGGGTCATTCTACATGTAATCCTTTTAAAAAGGGAACAAACAGTAGTGGAAATCAGAGTTGGTAAATGCTTATTCTGCAGAAAATTCTTGCTGTCTATTCACTGTGACTTTTATGATTCCTTTCTCAGACTTCTCTGTAAATCCCTTAAACTTTCTCAGTTCAAAACAATCTGTACCACTGTCTGTGCCCTGCAGCCTGGTGTCTTCCCCACCAAAGACAAAGAGCTGCTCCTCTTTGGAATAGATATATTCACTAGAATACAGAAAATGTAGGAGGTGTTTGTCTGAAGTCAGATGAATTGCTACGGTACAAAATCAGGATCAGGGTAGTGCTAATCTCCTTATGCTATATATGGTAATTTAATAAAACTAGCTGTTAACTAGACCTCTTTATTTAAAGCTGAGTCTTCCTCTGTTTGGGATAGGCCTAGCTTCTTGTGAGTCAATAAAGTTCTACTGCTTTGACTCCATGCTGAGGACTTAGTAAAAATGCGCAATGATCCTATAGCTACTCTACCATAGGTGGCAGACTTGAAATGTGAGGAATTGGTAGGCTGCATTTGGATGTTTTGGACCTGGATAGAACAAAACCCTGTTGACCTTGTCACCCACTAGTCCTACCACGTCTGTTGAGGGAGATACTGTGATGGTTCCCGACCCACAAAGTAGGAATAATTAGGATTCCACTGTTTCCATTTTAAATATCTTTAAACAGTGACTTCCTTTAGCTAAAATCAAATTTATTTTATGAAATTGTGGTTTTTGCATCCTGTTGTTAGGTTCTGTTTTTCAAAATGAGCTTGCTTGTAACTCGGTAAGAAAGTACTTTTTGTGCTTTTTAGATTTGTTCACTGTTCCTCTCCTCACAAGCCCCCTAGGGTTTAGGCTATCTGGTGTAAATAATTTCATATATTTTTCACCTATCTGGTTTTTCTTGTTTCTCTGTGTGTTAGTCATTTAAATGTTACAGAAATATCACAATGCTTCTGTTAGATTTTGTAGAGGTGAAAATCCATTTTTTCAACCAAAATGCATTCTTGTGTTCTTTCTGCATTTATTCAACTTTACCCATTAAGCTGCAGAAAAATGGTTGGAGTTTCTTGCAGTGAAGGAAACAAACAAGGCTGCTGCAAAGAAAACAGGATGCTCCCCTTTCAGAAAGCTCTTTAGAAAGCTCTGGCTATCCCTGTAAGCACGATCTGAGCTGAACCCTGGTGACAGGGTAAGCTTCGAACATCGCCTGTCACAATCACTTGTCACAGACTTGTTCAGGTGTTAAAACAGTATCTTCATGAGCAGACACATTAAAATCAATCACTCTTGAGGGAGCAAGTCCCTTCTCAGCATGAACTGTAACTCCACTATTCTGAAGAATTTTGACTTTGATGACTGATTTATTTTTCTCAATTAGGAAAAAAATAGCTGTCAGCATCTATCCTTACTGACAGACAAAGCAGTGCAAAGAATTTTAAAGAGAAGCATCCTTGGCAATTGTACCTACTAAAAATAAGTAGTGCTTTACAATGCCATTAATTACTGTAATTACAGTGCCTTGAGTGAAGTTTGCAATGGGCGGGAAGCGTTTGAGCATTTTGCTTTGTGCAAAGCACAGCTACGGGAAATTTAGTTTTCACAATGGATATTTTCTCCCAGATGCCCGAGCATAAATTTCATCAACATTAATATGAATTCCAAACCCCATATCCAAGTGCAAAGGATCTCAGCATGCTTTTGTACTCTCAGGGTCTAAACTATAATTTCAACCATTAAGAAGCACCACTTAGCATTAAATTTGCTAATGTTATATTATGGTTCTGGCAATTCTATACAAGACGCATTACAAGCTCAGTGAAGACTAAATTGTGGCACTGAATAAACACTTTAAATAATGAAGCAGAAATAAACACTTAAAATTATTTAAGCATTTTTCTTTAATTTTTTTTTTAGAAAACAAAACCAAGCAAGATTTGAAAAACTCAAATCATACCATAGCAGTAAAAATCAAGTGTATTGCTTAGAGATACCCGTAGGAACAAACTCTATCTGCACAATGTACTTCCCATCCTCTAAATGTTGTTTGGATCAGGTTTTAACTGTGGCAGTTCCTGTCTGTGGTATCACATGGGCTATTTTGCCAATAAAAACCAAGTCAGGTACTAGATCAACACTGATGACATATTTTAAAAACCCTGTTCTCATGAAAAAACACCCTGAGAAACAGCAAGCAAACACACCTGGCAAGTCTTTGTGTACATAAACTAGGGGACTTTTATCAGCATTGTTTCCAGTTAATCCTTACTGAGATAAAATTCCTCTGTTGTGTTACTATGAGACATTTCCGCCACCACCTGCACTTGAAGAGGCTGCTTTATCCCTGGGTTCCCCAAAACCAACCAGCCCCAGCCACCAGGTGTCCTGTGCAGCCTGATGGAAAAATCCCCATTTGATAGCATTTGTTCCTCCAGCCATATATATTCCACCCAAATGGTTGTGTCAACATGTACCATATTATAGACATATTAGCTTTTCAAGCCAAATTTATGCTTTGCTATGAAAACAGGTGCAACTGCAAATATTTTTCATTAGAAATGTAATTAATATGCATAAACTTGTTTGCCAAGCAATTTGCAAATGAATCAAGAATTAAATTAAAAGCAGACACCTCTTGCCTCCCCCCTCCCTTTCACTGTCTGGATAAAAAGAATTTAGAAGAGTTTTTTAGGAAAATTTTTGGAGTAAATTTTGTTTTGACTTAAGCTTGACATTGTTTCAGACTTTTCTTCATTATTAGATAGCAAAGATGAGGTAGTAGAAGGATTTATTTCTAAAACTGATTTTCTCCTGCAGTTAGAATTCCATGATAATATGATGGATAGACTGTCATGAAGTATGAAATCTACTGTGTTAGATATGAAATAGAGATTAAACAAGGACTGCTCTTCACAGAGCTCCCTACCATTCCAAAGAGCCTATCCCTATAGAGAAATCTTAAAGTGACTCAACAGCAGAGAAGAATCATTATAAATCACATTTGCAGAATCACAGAACCACAGAATAAGCTGAGTTGGAAGGGACCCTCAAGGATCTTTGATTCCTTTGAAGCCCTGCAAAAGACCATCCCCAAGAGTCACAGCAGGTGCCCAAGAGCATTGTCCAAATGCTTCTTGAACTCTGTCAGGCTAATGAGATCCTGACTATGAAAGATATTCCCTATTCACAAATATTTGCTCAGTTATTCTGCTCAGTCAGTGTGCCTTTGTTCACTGTGGTGAGTTTGGCCATGTAAATTACATGGTACGGCTTCTTCTGGTCCATGGCTGGAGGGCTGGATCCCTTTAAAAGCAGAGTGACAGAGAGCAACTAATGAATAACCAGGAGTGGCTCAAGCTTCTGTGACCTCTTGGCAAGATGGAGCAAGTACTAAGCTGCTCTGTTCTCAGAAAGGGCACAAAAGGGATAGAGCTGGGAAAGAAGGAGGGAAGGAAGGACACTGAAAAGACTTCCTTACTGGGATGGCTAAGGAAGCAGGTGGATGGAATTGGATCACCAATTACTACTTCTAGAAAAAGACCTTTCCTTGGGAGTAGTGGCCATGCCACAAACCCTGATCTTGGCTTTGTAGGGCTGTGTGGTAGGTAAAGCAGGTGGTGTGGCTCTGACCCACATTCCGCCCCACGCAGAAGCTTGACTTACCCATACCTAGTGCCACTTGCTGAAACCATTCTTCCAGGAACAGTATTTGGATAAATAATTTGTGCTAATGTCCTCCATGCCTTTGCAATTCAGACAGCTAACAGTTGCCATCAGTCATGAGTAATGGGAGCCCACATGTTAATTCAAACCAAATGTGGTTGTGGGTTTGGGCTCTTTAAAGAAGACTTCTAAGTTGTTCCTTCCCACTGTTTTTATACTATTGGAATGATTAATCTCTTTTCCATGATCTATTCCAACCTTGGCTATTATGGACACACATTTGAATAGGGTTAAAAACTGTTCCAAATAGAATTACCTCTGGACTGAGAACAAGACTGCACCACTAAGCAGCCCTTGCATACTTTCATCTTGGTTAACTAGCACAGACATGCTGTAACTCTGGGAGACAAAAAGTTGCACATTTTTGTTCTGGTCTCCCAAGTTTTTCAGTTTTTCCTGAATACATATAAATATGTCTACCACAAGAAACACAGCTTGATAGTATCTAATTTTTCCTCCTATTACATAATGAATTAGAAAATAAATTTTTTGAAAGGGAAGACTGGAGATCACTCTTTTGCTGCCATATCACGGCACCAACAGGGTTTTTTCCCCAGCTTAGTTTACTTTGATCATGTGTCTCAAACCTTCGTAAGAAATTGGCAATTTCTGTTGCTCCTCAGTAGAAAATGATGGGAGGTAGTGAATGAAAGTGAAGATGAAAAAGCTCAAGCTAAACCATTATTATTAGCCCAAAAGTGATACGTTTACACAAAACATCATGGTTCTGTACCCAAATGGATTTTTGTAGAGCATGAAATAGAATAAAAGTAGCTTCAAAATTGTATGAAACTATTTCTTCAGTTGAAATGTAAAATCCATAGATTTTGATGATTTGGAAATAATTGTGCGGATCTTAATGCCTCCATTCCTATGAAAATCAGTTTATTGTTCTTCTGGCATCCCATCCAACGGAACTAATTTTAAATGAAGGGTTGAAGCATGAATTCAAATGAAAAACGATGCCACATGTAGGAAAAATATAAACTGATTTTTTTTCTTTCTGTCATCATCAGTGACAGTCAAATTGGCCAGTACTTTAAATTAATGTCCACCTCTGAACTACTCAGGTAGCGAACAAATCATATTATCTGTCTACATCAGTTCACCAATAGATTAAAAGATTCATTATTTGATACTCTGCCTTCTCCATTAATTATTTAATGTTTGTAAAGCATTTTGGAATGAAAGGAGCTATCTAAGCAACACTATTATCATTACACACTTCAGGGCAGATAAAGAATAAACTAATGAAAGTCTGCAGTAAGAAGAAAATGGACAAAACTTAAATGAGGTGTATTCTGCAGGGACTGGGAAGGTGACCAGGTGGCAAATGGAAGTTCAGATAGGACTAAATCATTACATTGTGATGCTGAGATTTGTTGAATGCCCAGCATGGAAATAAATTGGTGATCTTAATCCATATCCTTAAGGACAAGTCTCTCTTTTGTATCAAGTCATCATCTTTTAATAGACTCTCCATAACTGAGAAAAAATACCTCTGCAAAGTGTGCAGGGGACAGCATACTGAAGCACCTTCTTCCTGTTCCTGATTCAATACTGCAATAGAGGTTTTCTCTTTCCAGGGCTATGTGATTAGTTCTTTCTAATACCACTGGCAACTTAAAAGGAAAAAAAAAAAAGCCCTTTTTTCTCCTTTTTGAAACAGGCAGTGAATATGTTTCTTAAATTCTATAAAGGATGGACATTATGAGCCTCTGGAGCACTGAAAAGTCACAGAAAAAATAGTGACGCTATTAATAAAACAAGAAAAGAGGCAGAATTATGGTGTCCTCTGTAGTTTGTGCATCTTCTGGTATTGTCCTTATCAACTTCTGTTCATTAAATCTTTAAAAACAGCTACAATATCTTATGTTATATAGAGCTTATTTCTTAATAGGATCAGAATCACAAAATACTAGAACAAGTGGGCAGAAGAAAGTAGGACCTTACCAGAGAGGGGCTGAGGTCAGAAGTTGAGCAGAAACAGAAACAGGTAATCAAACTTGAGTGAATGAGAGAGCTTGTGTTGGGAGTGGGCTTTGGCACAGAAACGTTGAGCAAGTGTAAGCACTGTTCACATTTATTTTCTATCTCTACCTCTCTTATTATCCTCATACCTGAAGAGCTCTTTTTTTCTGCTCAACACCTGCTAGTGTTTGTAAGTAAAAATGACATTCAAAATGACATTCAATTTTAAGCATCAGTGGATAGCTTTCTTCTTCTTTTTTTTTTTTTTTAATGTAATGCTCTGTGATTTTGAATCTAAGGGAAGCTGCAGTGGGTAGAACAGACATGCTTGATGAAAATTAGGGTCCTTGAAAAAAAGCCAATGTGAAATACTTATCAAAATAGTTAAAGACATGATACTGCACCTTAAAAACTTAATTATGCCCCTTTATGCAGGCAAAGAGAAATGCATGCAGAGTCTGGTTCCTGGTTAGAGTGCTCTCAACTAGCAGATCTGGGTTCGTTTCACCTAGGCACTTATCAGAAGCATTTCATGCATGGTCCCACACACCCTAGACTTCCTCCTGTCAATGGACAGGGCTGTGTAATTCCTAAGACTGTCCCTCTTTACCCCAGATTTCTCCTGGCAATAAAGCTTCCAATACAGGAACTTCAGTTATGAAATGGAGGGAAAGTAGGATGACTCCAGGACCTGAGACAAGCGTGGAACATCGCTGCCTCATCAGAGAACCATGGCTCCACCTCTCTCCTGTGTCTCTGAGGGGAGCAGACTCAGCTGCATTGCTCTGGGACATTCCCACAGCCACAGCCATTTCCACAGGCTCCCCTGATTGAGGGATCTCCACTAGGAACCTGCTATGGCCATTCTTAGCCCCCCAAAATGAGCAAGGTGAGTGAGAAAATGCCACAAGCTTCACACCATCAAAGCAAAGTCCCTAGTCACTCTGGGACATCCAGGACACTCCTTTGGGCTCAGCTGTTCTGGCAGGGCTGCTTCCCTCTCTTCTTGGTTGGCACTGTGTCATCAGATACAGGTTAGGCTGGGTTTTTACTAGAGGAAGACCCGAAAATTGTCAAGACTGCTCAGGTGAAGTTTAAGCTTAAGCATATAACGTAGAGATGAAATTTATATGAATAATCCCATTTTTACATTGCTATTTTCCTTTTAAAATGAAAAGCATTTTCCAGATTTTCTGGTTTCAGAAGCTGAGAGAGAGGTTTCAGTATTTTGCTATAGCTCTTTGTGAGTTTCTTCTATTACTTTTAAAAGAGTTAAAGAGGATGTTAATAAGGTATTTTAGGAAGCAGACATGCTGCCAGTAGTTTGTTTGTAGTTAGTGGTTTGTGGTTGAATTTGGCTTTACTACTTTCCTTCCAGCCCTCATGAGGCTTAGTTCATCACTTGGTAATTTACTTTTTAACAGCCTTTAATTGTCATTTAATACCTAAAACTCTATTTACACACAACTGCTGAGCTGCTACTAACCACCACCTCTTTTTGATTAACACAGTTCAGTCTGTAAGAATGGTAATTATGTGTTTAGCAAGAAGGACCGAACAAAGAAGTGCTCAAACCCAGAACTAAAACCCCTTCCTTTTATTACCTCTTTTTTTGGTTCTGCTTTTATGTCATTTTGCCTCTAGACTTTTGCTCCCTTCTGTGGTTACTTTAGTGCCTTACTGCTACTACTTGTGTAGACAGCATATCTGGAACTCCAGTTTTCACAATTTCCTTCCATAAAATACACTACTGCTCCCTTCCTGAAAACAAAATCTTAAGAGGGGAATAAATGTTAATGATGAAATCCCATAGGCAATTCTGTCATTGCTGATTCTAATAGATCTAATGTTGACTTTACAGTCTGATCATACAAACTCTGGGAAGAGGTTTGATGACCTCTTTCTTCCTGAGAGTTTTTGGAAAAAAAAAAACAAAAAAACCCCAAACTTCAGAGAAAATCCACTGGTTGCTCTACTCTCAATACATACATGTGTTCTGTTCAAAGAACATTGCTCGTTATTCATGACTTTTGGAGACCTGGGTTTAAAATCGGTACTTAAAAATGTCTTTCTTGCATTTCATTTTTCCAAGGATTTATATCCTTCTGATACTTTGCTCTGCATTCTATGTTTCTCTATACATTAGTTGGCAAAGAGAACCCAGGGAACTATAAGGAATATTTTTGCCAAAGCTCCTCATGGAGTGTGTGAAATGGCTCTTTCAAGAAATCGTATCTCAGGCCTTTCATAGAAGAAAAATTTATCAGATTAGGGTGTCAAAGTTAATGGCAGAGAACTTGGATGATCTGAGGGGTTTTCACTCTACATTCATACACTCCTAACTGTTCAACAAATTTGCCTTATTTTATCTGAAGAAGGAATAATAAGTATTTTCTAATCATTCAAACCAAGCTTAAGAAGGGCCTGATCAGTCAAACTCTGGATGTATTTAATCAATGTGAATATTAAATTATTATATTTATATATATAGTTTGTCAATACTATCTCCACAGTATTTTAAAAAAATTCTTGCAGTACCAGTAGCCAGGAGATGTAGAGATTAGACTCTGACCTATCTGCCTTGATAAAAGATATACACTTTCCATCTTGTTGCTGAAGAATGTTTTTCTGAAGTCAGAGCCAAGACACACCCTTGGACCAAGCAAAACTTCCATGGCCAGTGAAGGTTTGGTAATTTAATCTGATATTTTGTCTGACTTCCAGGAGGTTGATCAGGAACAGTTTGCCAGTATTCTTGGCACAAAACACAGGAAAATTCATGTTTGGATTCTATACCATTTGCTTTGTCAAGGGAAGATGGCTGAGGAAACACGCCAATGTTAAAAAAAAACCCAAATCATTAGCAAAATCATGGAAGAGATAGGCATGAGCGATAAGTGAAGAGAAAACCACTTTTCAGAGATAACCTAATACTTTAAAAAGCAGCTGAAGTCAATTTATTTTAGTCTTTCCCTAATGATCTAATATACAGATGTCAGCCAAAACCGGGACAAGAAACAGCAGGACCAGTTGCACAGGCCCTGCGCTGTAATGAAATAAACAGATTTTAATGCACAGATAGATTGTATTTAGAGACAGATTCATGTTTATTAGAAGGAAATCAGGAGAGCTGCAGAAATCAGCCGAGGTTTCCTTTGAAAGCACTGAATGTTATCATTGCTCTGTGATTTGTGTACCGTACATTCAGATCAAATCTATGCTTTTTCAGGAACTCACTGTGAAAAAATTACATAGTATCTCCAACATGAAGTACTAGACAACAACATTAAGGTTGAAAGTCAAATGCTCAGCAGCTGCAAAAAGCCAAAAAAAGGGTTGGAAGAGCAGCCTCAGTAGGATTCCTTTCTATGTATATGCTCATTTTGAAAAGGAATGCCAATAAAACTTTAAAATGGCACTGAAAAAATTTCCTCCTCTTTGAACTACCTGAACTGTTGCTGCTGAAAATTTCTTCTCAGTAACTCTAGCTGATGTACGTGCTCAACATGACAATGTTAAGTGTCAGTCCACAGGATTGCATCTGAGTTACAGGCAATTAGGGAAATCAAAGGTATTACTATAATAAAATGAAGTGCTGAGAAATCTCAGCGACAATCCTACCTACTGGTCCTGCATCTGATGCAGTCTATTTCTTTAATGTGTACTTCTCAGTGCTGTGGCAAGGATTAAGAGTACTTTATGTGAACCAAAGTGTAACCAGCTGTCACCAGATTGCGTTTTCTTTGTTCCCTCCTTCCAGCAACAACTGACTTCAATTCTTAAATAAAAAAAATTGGAGAAGTTGGAAGAAGACTCCGATGTAATTATTTTCATAGGCTGCTCTTGTTTCTAAGAAACAGTATTTGACTACTGTTAAATCATAGATTGTGTAAAAACATGCTCAATATATCTACAGGCTGCTGACAAGGGAACAGGTAGAAAAGACAAAAGAGAGGGAACTGAGGTGGCCACCCTTCTTCATCATCCAACATCCCGTTCTGGTGCTCGCTCTGCGGCCACAGGAGCTGGATAATACCAGCTAGCCACTCCCTTTGTGACCGGAGGGGGCCACAAGATCAGCCACTCCCGGGCTCTCCTTGGGGAACCTCTGGGTAATGGTGCCGTTTGCGGTGTGGGTGGCACAGATGAGAGCGTGCTGCAAAGTCCAGAAGCAAAGGAAGGTGAGAGTGGATGCCAAGGAAACTCTATTCGGAGAGGGGATCAGGGACAAGCGTCAGAGAGGAGGCACTTATAAAGGAGTGGGCATGATAGGAGGAGACATAAAGCAACCAATAGGCAAAGGCCAGGGGAGGAGTGTGAAACACAGTTGAACCTATGAGGATTACAGAGGGGAGGGAAGAAGACCCGAAGGCAAATCATGTATCGGGTTAAGGATGATTGACACCAAAAATTCTCAAAATAAAGGGAGGGTGGTTACAATGACAGGCAGGAGAAGTGGGCAGCACCATGAGGGTGGAAAGAAACTTATAAGGGCATAGGGGGAGGAACAAAGGATCAATCACTTTGAGGGGCAAGCCACTGGTGGGACAAACAGGTGGTAAATGACTTGGGGAGAAACCATTCTGAGAGGATGACATTGGGGGAAATGAGGATCGAACCATTTCTTAAACTATACAAAGGATACCTAACTTTACAACAGAACCAACATAAATATTTTAAAAACAGATGATGCCACACCGTTCCTCCTTCCACCTCACTAATTTGCTTTGACTGTTGTAGTGGTGCATGTTTCTTGTAATATTTCTTTTGACTGTTGTTGTGTTTTGTTCAATTTGTTTAAATGGCTTGTTCCTACCTACCCCCTTGCAGTTGGTTTAGTCCAGCACTGTTTCCTCCCCTTTCCCCGTCTGTCAGTCCAAGTACCTAGCCCTTATTCCCGATACTTCCATGTCTGTCATTGTAACCCTCCCCTGTCAGGTAGTGTAAACCAAGCCTCTCCTTCCAGAACCTTCTGTGTCATTGATATGACCCCTGAGTTCCCATTGGTTCTGGGAGGGTGCTCTCCTCCCCTCATAGTCCTCATTGCTTGTGAGATTATATATCCCCGCCCTGTGCTCTGCCCCCTCGGTCCTCTGCATTGAGTGATGCAGTGTATCCACCTCTAAGACCTCCTCCCTTTATAAGCTATTGCATGAGTACCGAAGGTGCTTAATTGTTTCTGACCACCTTTGGGGAAGAAGTCCTTTTGGAGACTCACACAAAGGACCCCTCTCACTCCTTTGTCTCTACCCTTGGTGCCGCTCACCATCCATCTGCAGTCGGGATCTGCCCCTGCCGGTCAGTGATGGGCAGGGAGCAGCCCCTCGGTGGGGCGGCTCCAGGGCAGAAGGTGAGCCAGCCTGACACAGCTTTCTCCCAGAGACTGGACACTGCGGCAGACTGTTGTCTGAAGGGTGGGAGTGGTGCTCAGTCGCTACCTCTGATTAAGTCTTGGCTTCCTTGACCCAAAATACTTTTGCTTAACAAAAACCACTTAACTATTAACAAAAAATCTGATACTGTTCCTGCTGTTAAGCAAATGTTTCATAGACAAACAAGAAAGCAAAAAGAAGAATTTATTTAAGTTTAGTTTATATTCAGAAGGCATTTGTAATTTCTGCTACATAGTGCATTTCATTTATCCCCCTTTTTTACCTTTAAGTTTTCTAGATGAAGGCCAGCCTTAGTTGTTGTCAGTTTTTGCCCTATATATTATTTATAATGCTTCCTCAATATCATATTTTTACATGGTGTTTTCTAAGTAAGTTTAAAGACGTTTTAAAACTGTGAAGGGAACAAAGAAAAACTGTTACGGTGTTGTATTTCAGACTTTGAGGATCCATATTTTATCCCATCACCTTTTTTTCCTTTTCTTTCTACTCTTCTGTTTATAATTTCCTTCTCCTACTCCTGTCTGAATAAACTGTTGTGCCTGGAGCACTCCAAACAGTATTCTTGCACTTCACTGTGCTGTAAGCCTGTGGGGTGGAGAGTCAGACCATCCTCCCCAGGGCACATCCCTTCCTCACTGCTCTACAGCCACACTGAATCCCAGCTCTGATTCTCTCCCTGCAGTACACCATGAGAAACGTGGAAACACCACTTAGTCTGTCCTAAAAACAGGATCAAAATTAACCACAAACCCCTACAAAAGGACCAAGGACTCGCTCAACAAGGTTCTTCTGAAAATAAAGGCTTCAGAGACTGGGTGAGTCCATTCCCACCCATGGAACTCTAGGTCTTCAGATTTTATGACTTTCCAATATTTGTAGCACCTTACTGGTTAACGGTGACACCAGATAGGTGTCATTACAAAGAAATTAGTAAGTCTTCTTGCTGATGATGCACAAGAAGAATCAAGAGCTCAGCTAGCTCTTCTCACCTTTTTCCTCTTCTTTGGAACACTCCTCCAATAGTAAAAATTTATTTTAATTATGCATGTGCAAAGAACTGCTAGTTTTACCTAACGCTTCATTTCAAAATTTTCTAACTTTTGCACAATTTAGCTATAATTTCCATATAACTGCAGAGTGTGTTAGCAAAGGAGAAAATGTTGCATTAAAATTACAGGTTAGATAGCTGAGGAGTAGTGTGCAATTGAGAAGGTGGCATTGGTGTCCATTATTTGATTATTTCCTTGCCAGCGCACATATACACAAGAACAATTGGTAGTTTAATGAAATAATCATATTCATGCAATCTGTTTAAAATACAATAACTTAATAATACCAGCCATATAAAATTTTACAATGTAAGTGAATTAGTTCTGGAAGATTCTGTAGAAGACATTAAATTGTAATCAAATAATTATCTAATGAGATGTTACACAATACATTTTCACCTGCTAGTAGTAAAGTGAGAAACAGAACAAAAAAAGATAAACTTTCTCCAAAATGATAAAAAGTTTCAACTCTGCATTACAGAATAGTATCAATGTCTAATCGCTGTTTAAGATTCAAACATTTTATGCAAGACTTTTGATGTTTTTGTCCCATAATTTGTACATGTAAATTCACCAGAACTTCTCTGAAAACTATAAGAGCATTATGTGAGCTGTAAAATATGTCTGAAAATACCATTAATACATTAAGGTATGTAAGTATAAGCTGAGGCACAAAGAAGTTGCCTAGAATCATCAATTTCTGAAGAGCATCTATTGCTTTCAGTAATTCATGGCAGAAATCAATATTTGATTTTTACACTTTGCATATTTGCATCTTCGTGTCCCTACACAGTTCTGTGTATTTGTTCCTTCAACTGATTTTTTTTAAAACACACATATGAGTACCTAAAAATGCATGAACATAATCTCACAGTGTGCAGGTGACTGTGTTGTCAGGACTGGAGTTGCAGTGAGAGCACACTGGCTTTGAGCAGTGGGCTGTAAGCCGTATCCCATACCTGTCCTGGTGCCTTGCTCCCTCCTGCATGGCTCTGAGCAGTACCCACACACACATCCTGCCAGAAGGCAGTGCTGTGCACCACTGTGCTGCCTCTGCATGGGGCAGGGTTCGTTTTCTTCCCAGTGGCTGCTGTGGGGCTGTGTTTTGTGTTTGTGCTGAGCACAGGGCTGATAACACAGAGATGTTTTTGTTATTGCTGGGCAGGGCTTGCCCAGAGCCAAGGCCTTTTCTGCTTTGCTACTGCCACGTGCTGAGAGGGCTGGGGGTGAATGGGAGTTTGGGAGGAGACACAGCCAGGACAGGTGACCCCAGCTGACCACAGGGATATTCCAGACCATGTGGCATCATGCTATGTATAAAAAGTGGGGCGAAGAAGGAATGGGGGGGACATTTGGAGTGATGGTGTTTGTCTTCCCAAGTAAACATTACCTGTGATGGGGCCCTGCTCTCCTGGAGATGGCTGAGCACCTGCCTGCCATGGGAATCAGGGAATTATTATGATTACAGTTATTATTTCCTTGTTTTACTTTGTTGGGTGTGGCTTTTGTGGTATTAAACTGCCTTTAATTTAACCAACAAGTTTTCTAGTTTTTACCATTCCACTTCTCACCTCAATCCCACTGGTGGGGAGGGAGGGAAGGGCTGTGTGGGGCTTGGTTGCTGCCTGGGGTAAACTATTCCAATTACATATAAATAAATTGTGCTGGTACTATTCATAAGTCTTTGATGAGACATCTGACTGCTTTACTTGGCTTTATTCTTGCAAAACTACCATTCTGAAGTAGTTCATTCAAAATCTCATCTGAAATTTTTCACACCAGCCACATAGAGCAGACAGTTCAGCTCGGCGGAACCTGGCTCAAGGTGCTGACACCCTCTTGCTGGCCCAAACTATTCGTGAGAGTCTCTTCCTCAGGGTGCCTGGAGATTAGCTCTCAATTCATGTTTCCCTGTAACACCTGTGTCCAGAAATAGTTGTGTACAGTGTCCTCAGCCAAATGCCATACAAAAATGTCTTGGTATTTCATGTTCAATGTGAGCATGAAAAAAATATGGAATAAAGCTGTAAAGTCAGGATAACCTGGAACAATGAAACTGGTTATGTTTTGCCAGTGATCTGTAGTGATCTAATTTCTGTAAAGAGATCTAACCCTTGAAAAACACTTCTCATCAGACCTTTAAGAGAGAGATCAGTAGAGAAAAATCCCCAGCCCATACAGAATATTTCACCCCATGAAGGGTGAGTATTATGTTTCTCTCATGAGCATAAAAGCTTCATAAATCATGACTGTGAAGGCATGGATGAATTATGAAGGTCTTTTGCTTTAGTAAAAGAAGCAGGATCAGCATTTGTACACAGGACATTCTATTTATTCTACGTATTTCTTGATCTGTTCATTTAGAATTGTTTAAAACTGTCAGTTCTACCAGTAAAGAAATGATCATAGAGAAAAATAGATCAAATTCATTAGAAATACACAAAATGGGTTTCTACAGGTGATCATAAATAATGTTGATTTCTGAAAATGGTTCTCAATTACATATTTCAAAGAATGACAGGCATTCACAAGACCATGTTGTTTCATTCAGTGCTGCTCATTTGCACCAAATGAGATGGGACCTCAGAAACTAAATAATTGTGAGACTGTGCCATCAGGATTGGAGATTGCAGAAAAACAGAGCTTTTGTCTTCAGAAATTCTATTTCATCTTTAGTTCTTACAGATAGAAGGAGCAAATAATAATGTCTTTCTGAGAATAAAATGTTACAAAGTGTGTCAACTGAAAGAAAAATCCTGTAAAGGTACATTAAGGGTTGGGTCCTCAATGTTTTCCATGATAGTGCAAGGTCTCCTGTGGCCTCATGGCAGCTATAGTTCAAAGTTCCTCGCATTCTTCCTTTCCACACTCTCTTTTCAGAGTCCCTTTACAGTCTGTTAAGGATTGGGCATACCCCAACACACCTTGATTTTCCCTGTGCTTCACTGATCTGCTCTCTGGAGTGATGGGATTCTGTTGACCTTCTTTCCATTCATCTCACTGAAAATCTTGAAGTTCATCTTTTCGCACAGAAAACTTTTAGCAGGCATATTTTTCATCTCCAAAGTTTGTACCAGAGTCTGCCCAAATGTAAGTGGGAAGATACATCAATGTTATGAGGCAAGACAAGGAAAGAAGAGCAGGGAAAGTGAAGACCATGCCATTATAAGGCTAATAAAGAAGTCCCTGAAAAGTTTTAAAAATAGAAAAATGGTTTTGCTGCATCTATGCTTCAGTGTTTCATTGGACATTACCAAATAAATTTCAGTGAGACACTAGAAGGAACACTTTTGCCTCCAACATTTTTAAAATTTTCATACTAACTCTGGTTGACGTACCCCTTTCAGAATAATTTTCAAGTTTTTGGTTTTTAATATTGACATACAGTCATTGCAAGCCCTTTTCTTCTCTTCTAATTCTCCAGATGACATGAACTTAGGCCAACTCAATGCTTTTAATGAGTTTATCCTTTTTTACAGATTTTTCCAGCCACCTATCTAACCCTTTTGTCCTAGTGAAAAAATGCAAGTATCTGTTTAGCAGGAGAATGAAGTGTCACCACAGCCCCTGCAGGAAATGTCCACTTCCAGCTAAGCATATGCAATGTGAGGAGGGAGTATTGTTTTGCCTGTCTATCTATAGACTCTAGTCCCTGAAGTGAGATGACAATAAAAAATTTTTTGCAGAGAATTTCCACAGCTGATGATATAAAAACATTGTGCTGAAAATATGATACTGTAGCATAGACACTAATTACCTTATTCTTTGATTTTTTTCATCCTCAGTGTCTTCCCATCCAACTTGAAACTCTGCTCAAGTCTAATCCAAAACTGGTGTCAGGCTGGCTTATTAGCTTTCAGTAAGTGTGAATCTCTCTTTATATCAGACAAGCCTAAATTGGAACCTCACTCGAGGAACTGTAATAGACAGGCTGACACTGTTTGTTCTTTTTTTTTTTTTTCCTCCTTTTCAATCAACCAAACAACTGGTAATTTTATAATCTGGTATCTCTCTATTCACATTAGATCAAAGTGAATATACGCAGCTGCAAAATTCTGTATGCTCTCGTATATAATGAAAAAATAACCGCCTAAACCCCAAATCAAGTCCTGGTCCCCCACCCCCCCCCCCAAAAAAAAAAGAAGAAACCCAACCAAAAAAAAAAAACCAACAAAAAAAGTATCCCCAAACCCACCCCACCCTCGAAACTGCTCCAGTGAGAAGCCCAATATAATGACAAGTGAAGGCAACATGTGCTTGTGTGAACATAAGCTTTTGAGATGTCTGTCAATTTTGGGATCAATTATGTTGTTCAAGGAGAAGAGTCTATTTGAAGACCCCCATTTGATGCCTGTGCCTCTTGTGCAGAATTGACTCTACTCCTTCACCCCACCCTACAGAGACCGATCACTGTCAATGTTCACATATCCAGTTGGGTGGCTTTGTCTCCTTCCTCTTTCTCATGGGCTGTTCCAGATCATAGTGTTTGCTATTAAAAGGAAGTTGTTTTATTTTCTTAATTGGGTTATTGTCCTCCCAGAACTTCAAGGAAACAAAAAAGAACCATTGAAAATTTCGCCACAGGCCCTCAGCCAGGGAATAATTTGCCTTGGCTCCACGATTCTCAGAAGGCTCCCCTTCGGAACAGCGCTTGCTTATCGCTTAGGACTGACTCACCCATGTTCAGCTGCTGTTCACATGGACCCTGCTCCCCTTTGGAATGGTGCTCACCTATCGCTTAGGACTGACTGACGCGATACAGGTGAACCCAACTGGTCCTTCAATCCAAACACCGTCACCAATGGCTAATTAAGAAACCACCCTCTGGTAAACAAATCTCCATAACACATTCCACATGTTCACAACAACAGGTGCAGCAAGTGAAGATAAGAATTGTTTATCATTCTTCTCTCTGATCTTCTCACAGCCTTCCCCCAGGGCAATGCCTGGGAAAATTATGCCTGTTGCTCTCTTTGGCCAAAGAGCTGCAGCCACAGAAAATATTTTGTAAAAGTTCAGAACTTCATTTTGATTCTACAAACATCATCAGTGACTGCAATTTACCTTCTGAACTGAATCCTCCAGCCTGTAAACAAGTTTTAAAGCACACAAGTATACTAGTTAATGAAAAAAAAATAACATAGGTAATTCAGATTTCAGATGGAGAATGAGGTGCATACTGTTAGCAGCATAAGAATGAGCTAAGTCTTTTAAACTGCTTTTTAAACTCAAATGCAACCAAAGCCCAGGAAAGCATCTCGTCTGCCCACAACTCATTTACCACAAATCCTGACACACAGAAAAGCATCACCTGCAGATTATAGGAAAATAATGTGGTTAAATTTGGTCTCAAAATAAGGAAATTCTTCAGGTAGCCAGAGGAAAGATTAGAGACAGGCAGGTGAGGCATTAGTTAGAAACTGAAACCAGATAATAAAAAGGTGATCTAGAAACAAAAGGTACATAGTTCAGATTATAAAATAAATAAATATTTACATATCCCCAAAGACTCATCTAGAAGAATGGTGTTTGACAGCAGTGGACAAATATTACCTGAAAAACTTTAGGTTGGGAGGCCATTTTATGAAAAATTTTATGACATTCCTACCATGTGCCATTTATGGCATAATGAATTGCTATAAACAAAGCTAAATCTGTCCTGAGTCTTTTGGTGTATGCTGAAGCCCAAAGAAACTCTGTTCTAACTAGTGCTATGTTCCTAACAATACTTGTGGGCTCTGCAAAGCTGTAAATCACTGAAGCAGAGCAGGTTTGGCTGATGCCTCTCCTTTTTTCAAGGGTAGCCTCCATTCAAAAGAATGAGAAGGCGAGTCTGGCAGTACAGTGACACTTGGCTATGCCTCCTGTGGGTTCTTGATAGCCAGCAGGCTTCAGCCATCAATGGTAAATTCTTTCCTTGTCACATGGCATTTTCAGATAACTCTAGAGTCTGTTTCAAGGATACAAGCCATATAAAGAAATATTTTATAAGTAAGGAGTGCAGAAGCTGTGAGGTGTTTTTGACCACTGTGATAAAGTGATCTCCAGTCCTTGTTTCACAATTTGTTTGCCTTATACACCACAGCATTTATGGATAAAAAGACAAGTAATTACATTTTCTCTGCTCATTTTATCTTTTGATCATCTGCCTAGTTGCTCCTAAATTCTGAAATGGGCTGTAGGGACACAGCCCTGTTGCCATACTCTAGCACAACTGAGAGCTGCAAAACCACATCCTAGCAAAATACTCAGAGGCTCTGCTTTCCCTGCAGTGCTATGACTTGCAAGCCTCTTCCTGGAGAGGAAGAAAGCTTAACACCTTTCAGGATCCTGACAAATACAGCTACAAGAGGAATGCTAAATATTTGCAAACCTTATTCTTGGGCTCACTGTTAAACAACAGGCACCATACAAAGTGTTACAAATCTGTTACAGACTCAGATATCCCTGGTGATTTTGAAATATTTTCTCAGGTTTCTCCATGCTTCTCCTCCTTGCTGGCTCAGGTTGAAAAGCCAGATGTCTGGCAGGAATGACCACAGTGACAGGGAGAGCTCCTGCTCTCTGATCCAGTTTGCTGCAGTTGACTGATTAGGGTCTTGGATTTGTTTCCTAGTTTTTGAGACTTTCCACTGTGATCTTTCCAGGATGCTACCAGACTGAAAAATTTTATGCTGAAAACAGATGTGCATGTTGTATTTTTAGCAGAAGATTAATTAATTAATATGGTTTATGTAAATTTAGAAGCTGTTTAGAAGGCTTCATTCTCAGCACAGTATTCAATATTTGCCTAATATCTTGTCAGACAGTAATTATATTTCCAGATAGGAATTTATACTCAACTGTAGCAAAATATTTCTTACCATTAATTCTGCCAGAAACAGAAAAGATTAACTGTGCTATGCCTGAAATGGATTATTTAGCATTGCACAGGCAATTAGTATGAAAATACTTGCATCCTCTGAAAAATGCATGGAGTAAAAAGGATTATAATTCCATTAAGTATAACAAGATGAAACTAGTTTAAGAGAAAAAAAAAAGAAGGAAATAAGGCCTTTAACTAGTGACTAATAAAATAATTAAAAGCATAAACAGATTTTTTTTGATTCTTAGAGACAAACAAAGCATTTAAAAAAAGTCATCTTGGCCATCCTTCCGATGCTGTAGAATACTTTTGATCTGGTCTATAACTATCCTAGTGACATTCTTCAACACCTGTAACTGGCCTTTATTATAATAACTTGTATCAAATCAGTTGCATATTCCATGTCAGGAAGTCAGAGTTACATGTATCACAGGTTATACAGGTTCAAAATCTCTTCCTCTCTCTCTCTCTCTCTCTCTCTGTGTATATATATATATATATATACATATATATATATACATATATATATATATATATATATATATATATATATATATATATATATATATATATATATGAAACTGGTTATACAGTAATATAGATATATATACCTGGTTATACAAGTTCAAAATTTCTGAATATTTTGTTTCCAGGCCTGTGCTATTGCAAATGTTCTGGAGTCAAAGTTCACTGTAGTTCTACAAATGGTTCATCATTCCTATGGTATTCTTTATTGTGGAAACATCAAAATCCTGGCTGCTGTGCACTTCTCACTCAGTTAATATGAACTTTTCCTAATCAGAAGAAGAAATGAGAAAACAGGTAGCAAAATCCCAAATTGTTTATCTAGTCTTTTACAGATACAAACCAGATAAATCAAATAATTTAAGGGCCTTTTAGGAGATACTTTGCCAATTCAAAACACTGACTTCTTTCTTTTGCTTTTAAAAGCCCATAAAACAATTATGCTTGAGCCGTATAGGCTCTGTGCAGCTGCACAGCTTGCATGAAATGATACACTTAACCCACCTTCTCTTCCCAGCTCACTGCATGAGAGTTAATTCCATAATAGCTTCTCCTGTACATCATAAAAGTAGTATAGCTGATCTCCAAACTGGCATGTCAATTAATGTTTACAGCTGCCAAAAAATGAACTGTAGGTTTAATTCACACAGTAAAATGGAATAAACACAGGCCAGGGAACTGTGATGTCCCAGTACACTTCTGATACCCCTATTATGATTTTTCTGCAAGTTCACTTGATACTTCTTACTTGTTTATGCCTGTAATAGGGATGAAACCCAACTGTTGAGGTTGTCTTATTCCAGTGCTCTGTGCTCCCTGGTGCTATTCCTCTATATCACCAGGCAAAAGCATCTTGTCCTTGTCTGTGTAATCTATCATTTTGTTTTGACTCATTTGTCTCTGCCTTCTTGGAAGACAGTGTCCTTTTAATCACACTCTGATGCAACAAGCTTTCCAGTAAGAAGTTCTTAAAGCTTCAAAGAGCTAGTTAACTACTGCCACCCCAGAAGTATGTCAGCTTCAGTGGCCTAATTTTGGTTTCCATAAACTTTGTGGAAAAACTTGTTTTCTGTGGAAGAAAGACCTTCTTACACCTTTAGGGTGTGTCCAGTGACATGATGGATTAGATGCCCACATCTGCAGCTGTCTCCAGAAGAGCCAATAAATCTGTGAAGCACAATGTGGCACAGGGCTAAAATAAAAGCCGTAAGTGTTACAGACATCTTTTTCTAGCACCACTGCCTCGCAGAAGAGGGAATTAGTTCAGGTGGAGCATCAAATGGAGGCACACACCCATCAGGTGAGGTCTAGTACCAGTTTTGGAGCCAGATTTTTGGATACTAGCTCAGAGGTCTCTGCAGTGTGTCCCATTTGTTTCCTCTGTATATACCTTAATGTAAGGACACAAGAAATCTAACTGGTTTTCAACTTTGGGGACTTTTACACTTATCCTGATGGTCTGTGAGAGATGAAGGAGACTTGGTAAAGGATTCACTTCACCACCTTATTTTTTAAAGTAATGTACTTTCTCCTGCAAAAATTAGCATCAGCATTAAAATACAAAATGTTTGAAAAAAGTTACATAAAAATTATTGTTAAACTGTAAAACTATCCTCCTTGAATATCACCTTGATCAGATAGTTGTGCAGAACTAGGAAGGCTAAGAATGAATGAATGAATCATCTTGTTCTTAGCTCTGCATTAGTAATTTGATGCCTCCATATAGCAGCTCACCTGCATATTAAAGACGTGAAGGGGCTTCCAGTTTTTGCAGCCTGCCTCAGGAGAGAGAAGTGGTGCAGAAGCAGCAATTGAAAACAGAAATTTATGTGAAGAAAAGAAAGGATTTACTATCTCTATTTAGGGCTTGGAAGAGGTAAAACCTAATGTTTAAATTTGATGGTGAGCTAAAATCAAATGGAGAAGGAGTATGGTCAGTCACCTGCTTCAGTTCATAATCTTAATATACTGATTTCCTTTCAGCTTTTCTTTCACCACCATTCTCCTTTACTTCTTGGGAAGAGGGTCTCTCCTTTGCAAAATCACTCAGAGCCTCTCATTTCCATGTTTCCCATAGGAAGACACCTCACACAAATATTCCCTCTAATTTTGATCCAAAACAAGATCCTACACACAGCAATGCCTGTTCCTTTGGTAGTCTATAGCTAGGCACATTCCTAACAATGATTAGGTTTGTAGGACACAGGGAAAAATAGCAGTGTAAAATCTATTCCTACTTCAAGCAATTTCTCTTGCAGAACAAACGAATGAAATGTTGCTCTGATTGCAAATCCAGAAGAGTTTTGCTGAATTCATGCAAACATGAAGTATGTGAATAAGAGACTAAATTGGCTCTGGGAGGGTTGGCACATAGGGCAGGTGCATGGAAATCACAGTGTTTGAAGTCAGAATGCAATCTGCTTACAAAGGTGACCCTGTGCATGAGGGGCTCCATAACAGCTCTCCAGTGTCTGGGATGAGATAAAAGTGAAAATACTATCTGAAAATGCAGAACTGACAGATACATGAGAAACGTGATTAACAGCTCTGAAAGGTGACAGCAACGCCCGTAAATGTTCCACTTCTTTCCTGCCACAGTGCCTTTGCAGTGAGGGACTCATTTAATTTCTGAACACATTCAACAACTTTATATAGAGAGAGATTAAAACATGTAATTGTTCAATTGCAAAGTTAAATTTGTATTTTTGTTTCAAAACACTTACTAAAGCCAAAAGTAGCATTTCCTGCTTCCACCTTAATGAACTAGTGACAATTTTTCCACACCATTTAGGTTATAACCCTTTTATACAACCAGTTATTCTAGCTGATGGGGAGCAAAGAAGACTCCAGTTCATCCATATCTTTCTGGTGTAACTGCCTCTCTCAAGCTTTAGATCTGTGCAGAAACCCTAAAGAGAAACTTTCACAAAAGTAAATTGAGTGTCTTAACTCCTTCTTCATCTACATGAACAAGATGCACATAAAAACTTTCAACACCTGATGATACATTGTATAAGAGTGGACAGCAGACTTGAGGACAGGTGAGTCTGCAAAATAATTCTTGTTTCTGTACAGCAAGTCAGAAGCACAACTTTCACCACTCCCAGCAACAACCAGCAGACCATGAGACTAACGTGGCTCTGAGTAGGGTCTTCTTCCTTTCAGGATTCCATTTTTCGGTTAGTTCCAGAGGAAAGATGACCTAATGTTCTCTTGGGATTAAATCATAGTTTACTAAGTGTAAAAGATGGAATTTCCCCTGACATGAATAGATCTAAGCTGCACAACATTTTAATACACTTCTGAACAGTTGTATGAGTAGCATCATTGAATTCAATGAGATTACTCATTCCAGGAAGGACTCAGGTAGCACAGTAGGAGGTTACAGATTTAGTTCATCACTTTTAAGGCTGTAGATTAGAGAATGACACAGTTAATATGCTTTAGCCTGACGTTCTGGTGATTGAAAAGACACATATTTAAGCAGAAATAATCAAAGGAAGTACTCCTAATTAGAAATTTCTATGACTATCAATAAATTGTTTGGAGATTCTTTGTCAGTGAGAAGTGCTACATAAATGTAAATTTCTTTCATGGTATTAATATTATTTATCTATTTAATTGAAAAACCCCCAATATATTTTATTGTATTTTGATTAGTAAAATACTTAATATGAAGGGCAAAATATTTCCTTGTTGAAAGCTTTTGAAACTCACAGCACAAATTAATCTGGCCCTAATACCTAAAATACACTAGATTTGCTCAGCACAGAAAGAGGAGACCAAGGGTGACCTACTTGCTGCCCACAATGTCCTCATGTGGACAAGCAGAGAGGGAAGTGCCCATCTCTTCTCTGTTGTCCACTGATAGGACATGAGGGAACAGATTAGAGTTGCTTCAGGGGAAGTTCAGATGGGATATTAGGAAAAAGTTCTTCACTGATAAAAATGGTCAAGCACTGGAACAAGCTCCCCAGGGAAGTGGTTAAGGCTCCAAGCCTATCAGTGTTCAAAAAGTGTTTGAACAATGCTCACAGATACAAGGTTTAACATTTTGGTTGCCCTGTACAGAAACAGCATTTGTCGTCTTGATGATCCTTGTGGGTCCCTTCCAAGTCAGTCTGTTCTGTGATTCTGTGGCCCCAAATATCTGTTACCTGTTAAGTGAAAACAGAAAGCAATGCCATTTTAGCTTAAGAAATACAATTTTCTTGCAAAATCCAAAATCTCTGCCTTTCTCACACTTACATATCTCATGTCCCTTTCTACTCCTGGTTTATTTTCAAGTACCATTTCTGTAATTTAATTTTTAGAAGGGTTTTTAAAAACTTTGTCTTGTTCTCTCATATTAATTGACTCAACTCCATGAAAAAATTGTCACCAACAGTTTTTCTGCAGGAAAATGCTTTCTTATAAGACCTTTTTAGGAAGGTCTGTTTTTTTTTAGAAGGGCGGAAAATAGCTAAGATAAATATATTAAACAAAAATAAACCCCAAATCCCACTGAACAGCAGGAGTGAAAGTTTAGACCATTTTTTGCTTATTTCAAAAAGCAAAAAATTATTTAAATTATTAAAATAAAATTATTTTATTCCAAGCCCCTTATTTAAAAGGGGCTTGGAATAAAAATGTCTGATGTGGAGGGAGAAGTGACTGCTTCAAAACAGTTTCAAGATATAGAAGCATAGCATTGCATGTTCTGCTTGGTAGTAATATTCAATCACTGCTAATACTTTTCTGCATTTACTTTATGAAGTTAGTAACTTGTGTTATGAGCCTCCCAGCTTAGCTATAAGTAGTTTCAGACATTTGAAACAGGACTGAGGAGTAGTGCAGAAGGAGAAGTGAATGTACCAGGAAGGCCTGAGCAGGTCAACAAGGAGCTAAGGCACCCTAATCACTTTGATTACCAGATCCTGCAGAGCCTCGTACATGAGAGGAGAGCTCCACACTATGAAATGTGAAACATCTAAGCAGCGTTTGCAGTGAGTGAAACACCTGTGCCTTGCTTTCAGAAGGACTCTCCAGGGTGACAGGATGTAAGGCAGAAATCTGCCACTCGGCTCAAATGGCAAGGAGAAGGGTGGCAGGGTGAGATAAACCTGGATCACCAAATGGACACTGGAGACCACTAGGGAGACATTTGATGCTGGCTGTACCCTGCAGGGCTGATTGCCACAGCAAGCTCCTTGTTCTGGCTGAACATGAGGAAATTTAAAAGCCTGGTTTTCTGGAACCAGTAATTGCCTTGGTGCTTTCAGAAGAAAAGATATCCTTCTTATCTACAAAGGAAACAGCAGAAATGACAGCCAGATGCAGGCCAAGGTATAAAGGTTACTGCAAGACATCCTTTGCCTCTGACACTGGGTAGCTCTTCCACAAGCTGGCACTCTCCACGGAATGTATGTCCTACTTATCACATACTTTCCCTGCTTAGGGATTATTAAGAGTTCTTCAAAACACCTTGAGATGGGATTTGAATAAGGAGAGAGCAGTGCATTGCTGCAGAGGATGGAGGGACTGGTTTCAATTCAAGAACATGTTAAAGAAAGTGTAAAGAAGAGCTGAATGGAGGAGAGGAGCTATTTTGGAGCACATACTGTGTATTTGCTAGCATTGTGCACGGAAAAACTCTTTCACATCAGACACCACTCTCCCTGATGTCTGCTTTCATGTTCCATGGTGTTATGTAGATGTTGTAAACCAGAACATCAGAGGTGACACCAATGTCCTGAAAAAATAGACATACAATCAGTTCTAGCAGCACTGGTTAGACTAACTGAAGTCAGAAACAGAACTCTCCATGAGGAGGCAGCAACACACATGCATATATATATTTAATGTCAATATCCACACTCTAGATTTGAAACTCAAGCCTGAAACTGTACATTCTTTGAGTATGTATCATAAATGTAATATGTTGCTATTTAAAAATTAAGAGCTATGGCAGCAAATACACAAGTAAAAGTGGCATAGAGCTTTTATTGTTGCATTTATGCATTGAGGGAGTAAGGTAGTGATGAATGTTCTTTGGATGATGCTTATTGCTGTTTACAGTAATAACAAACTACCATTTAAATGCTAATAATTGCAGTGAAGATTGTCTTGAAGGAACAGAATGTCCCAAGGGACATTCAGAAATTAAATTAGATCTGGACTGACAACAAATTACCATTGTCTCTTTGAAAAGAATCACCAAAACATTTAAGGATGAATTTTCTGAATTCAATAAACAATTGATAGGTGATTTCATTACATAATGACAACTGATTATATACTAAGTTATCTGATGGTCCTAAAAAAGGTGAAATGGTGACAAGTACTAACAATACAATACACTGGCAGCATTCATTTCCAATCCTAAAACCAGATTCAGGATCCTTACTGCTTAGAAAACACTGTATTGCATTACATTATGAAGTCTGATCTTGATTTTACAGCCTAGATATATTAGAAAAATATTTTTGTAATTTCAAGTGCTTTGGATTAGTTTCTTTACTACACATTCCTAATTCACTGATCATTTATAACTGCTCTAAAATCCCCAGTAATGCTTTGAATTATCGTCTTCTACCTGCTTTACTAAATCACCTGGCTTTTAAAGCTGAATTGGAGATGGCTCCTTCACAAGGTCCAATTCAAGGCACTGGCTGTACCAGGGAAGCCACAACTTCAGGCATCAAAGTAATCAAAGTAACACTTTTAGCATCAACTTTATTCAAGAACATAAACCCACTTGAAACTGGTCAGACAAAGGCTGGCTGAACGAGTTGTGAGGACTTTCTCTCTTTGCCTTAGCCTGCCTCGCTGGCTCTGTTTGCTCTCCCCTGAGTAAGCAGCCATTCTCTCCTGGTCCCTGCCCAGACACACCTACAAAATTATAAATTTGATTTTGCCGCAGCTCCTCTCATTTTTTAGCATTTTAGGGAGACTCTTCCTTTCTTTACCATGTGCAAGATGTTCCATACTCTACTACTATCCCTCCTTTCATAGAAACATATCTTGAATCAGCAAAGTTTTCACCAAACCCACTAATTCTTGAATATATACAATTTGGTTCATAACAGAAACTCAGAGTGTTCTGCATGGCAACAGCATTATACTGCACTATGCTGTGCTTCAGTAACTTTTTGGTTGATTTTATTTCCCCACCTACTTCTGCAATTAATTCAACAGTACTGGCTGGGTATAAAATCTTATTACATTCATAATAATTACATTTTTCCCTGTGTTAAGACAAGCATACATCTCTATCTTTCACCAGCTGCTATAATAGTAATAAGGAGAAATGTAACAACACCTCAGGTCTACTGCTATGTAAAATGTATACCTGCTCTTGCCCACAGAAGCTGTTTTAGGAGAAAGGAAAATCCTAGGAACCTCTCTCCCTATATTCTGACCTGCATGCAGAAATTACCTGCAAAATCTAAGCCTTCAGTTGAGAAAATATAAGTTCTTTGTTGAATAAATGACTGTGGGCAGTTTCTGTGATACTGGAGCTGAACAGCAGATAAAATACAGAGAATGAGATAGTGAAATAATAATAAAAAAAAAGAATAAAGCTTAAAGAAATTACAAATAATTATCTGAATAGAAAACAAGAAAAGAACCGGGAAACTAAAAAGCTCCTAGTTGCTAAATTTTTGGATTTTCTAAGCAGTTTTTTCTCTAGGACTCAGACAATTAAAAGTTTTTAAAAGCTCTTTGGAAAATATGTAGTACTGAGCGTCTATGCTGAGCAAGGCAAGAGAATTCCTATGCATAAATCTAGAAATAAGGATATATGGGCAGCAACATCTGCCCGTTATCTGGAATAGGATAAGACTCAAAACAAAAACCAGCAAAAACAGCAGGAGATGTTAGCTATAAAAGCGATACAATCCTGATTTTTTCCTGACTAAGGGAAAGACATCATTTAACTTCATTTGGTCTAGGATCTGGCACTAAGTCCTATTATACAGGCCAGATGTAAGGAATTTATTCCCCTTAGGAGAAAGCAGGAGAAGCAGATGGCTGTTTCTAGCAAACACATTGCAAGCCATAGGAAGAGCCTGTCTGTATTTCCTGTGAGAACTAAAATTTCACTAAAAATAAGAACATCTTTAAAACCAATACATTCCTTTAATGGCTCAGAAAACAATAACCTACTTATTATCTCATCATGCCTAAAGGTATTAAACAGTGTATGCTGGATTTGTTCCTTTGCTTCTCAATTTTTCCTGTACTTTAGATGGTGGATGGTCTCAACTTTTGTACTGCTGTACCCTAGTTTAGTTTTAATATCACAGTGTTGTAGTGCTCATCCTGCAGGGCACGTTTAACTTTAAGTGGGTAAGTCCCATTTAATTCAATGGCCAATTGTGTGCTCCGATAACTTGCTGAATCTAAGCCATTTGCATTCACCACTAAAAAGTAAGAAGTTACCCTTCTCTCATTTGGAGCCTGAATGCTCAGGTGTAACTCAGCAAAAAGGATGATATTTGGAAATACGGTTCTTGCACTGCTGCATTACCCTTTTCACCTTTCACTAAACAGAAGTTGGAAAATCCATATCTAACAAAATAATGTGCCTTGAATCTTGACATCTTTTTTTGTTTTCCTCCTTGTCACACGAACAGTTTGTGAATATTGTTTGCATTAAGGCAGCACCTTAGAGTGTTCATCAGTGCCAAAACTGTGTTGGAGAGAACTTGAAGGTAGAGAAGGTACTCGTCCCTTCTGTATTTGCTGTATAAAGCCACTTCAATGGCAGTGCCCAGGATGTGTGCTGACAGCAGAGTGTGACTGAGAACAACCCCTTGTCATGCAGGGGTTCCTGGGGTAACCCACAGGCTGATGCATTCAGGTGCAGCCTGTGACCGGACTGCAAGAAGGATCTTGGCACTTTCAGGGAACATATATTTTATCCAAGGGTGTACTGCTGCTAAAATAATAGCAAAGGGGATACTGGGAATTGCCAGCCCTGGCAATCGTGATTTATTATAAAAAAAGTCCAAGGAATGTATTGCTTTTTGAAATTGTGCTGCTGTATAATACCCTCTTGAAGCCGGCTAAAGTGAGATCTAATTTAAGGCATGTCACTGCATCCTTTCTTTACATTGTTCTCTGTAGGTGTTACAGCAAGAGTTACAAAAGATAACAAGTTACCATCATATTTTTCTTATGACTAACAGTATGGCTTAAAGAAAAAGGAAGGAAACCTTAACTCTGATATTTTTTTCCCTGAGGCTTATAAAAAACAACCAACCCTGTAAATGCTATTTTCATTGCCTTGAGTTTTATATCCTTTATACCTAAATCAAAAGGAAAATGTTACATTGTGCAAATAGGATTTCAGTGGCAGCATTAGGAAATTGTCCTCTTTCAAGTTATGCCAGGGGAGGTTTAGATTGGATATTAAGAAAAATTTCTTCGCTGGAGGGGTTGTCAAGCATTGGAACAGGCTGCTCAGGGAAGTGGCTGAGTCATCATCCCTGGGGTATCTAAAAGAAGTGTAGATGTGGTGCTTAGGGATGTGGTTTAGTGATGGACTTGGCAGTGCTGAGTTAGCAGCTGGACTCAATGATCTTAAGGGTCTTTTCCAATCTAAACAATTCTATAATTCTACGTACGGATCTACAGCAGAAAAGACAGCTCAAGGTCCATCTGCTGTGCCTGGGACTGTTTAGATATAGCTCTATGTGTCCCTCCTTTCCTGCAGGATCTGATGCAAAGGACAAAATGGGTTTGGTAACCCTCAGGCAGTGTTTCTCATGAAATGTGTCAGACCAGAATTAGTTAATCCTTAAGTGGATAAGGATGATTCATTATCTTATCACGTTTAGGTCACAGTGTAAAATCAGTCTGTAAAACCAGCTATGTTATGTTGAAGTCCATTCATTTAGGATAATTTCAGAAACTTAATTTTCCCTTAGTGCTGTTAAATTTTCTTGACTGGTTGTCATCTTGAGAAAGGCTTTACTCCACCTATGGGACCAAATGATGTTTCTTTCTCACTTATTCAATCACACATGCTGATGGACTCAGCAAGAAACTTACATGTGACAGTAAGGAAGACTTGCAGAGTCTGGCTCCTCCTCAGCATAACAAAACTCATGAAATCACCTCATCAAAGAGCCACGGGCTGCTGCCAATGAAGTGAAGGGGAGGCTTGATGCTGGGATTAAACAAGAATGTACCTTATGCTTCAAAGAAGTTGAAGACAGTGAACAGCACAAGGCCAAAGTTTACCACTTGTTCCATTCTTCATAAACAAAGCTGCAGCTCAAAGAGGATTCAGGGAGACACTAATTGGCTGTGTTCTGAGATAAGGTTATTTCAAGGCTTCTTTCTGTATTTCATTTTCTTTTACCTTTCTGAAAAACAGCGCATTTCCAGATGAATTCCCCATACTTGGTCTCAGTCCTAGAATGATTGGCTTTTTTAGTGAAATAGACTAAAATCTCATCACCTATTTTGATTTATAGGTGAGTAAAATAGTTCCCAATTGCTTAAATAGTGATTTTTGGTTTTTTCTGTAAAAGATTACTTAGATTCAACTGAAATTGCAAAGTAATCCCTTCTATATGACTGCTGTGGACTGAGAAATCTCCTAGCTACTGAAGGGTGGTGCAGGACAAGGAAAGGATAAAGTTATATGAGTCTGTAGTTGTAGCATTGAGTTTATGATCAATAGAAATATGTCATTTATTTTACACCTAGATTTTTAGGATTGCAAACTATTGAAGCCACGTAAGAATGTATAGCATTGGCATTAGGTTTCTGTTATAGACTGGCTTTAACCTCATTGAAACTGGTGTTTTTATTTAGAATAAGAAAGAAGTTAGATACATTTTTCTTTTCAAAGGTGGATGCAAGTCTGCTGGGAAAAAGGAAAACTGACATTAGGGAGAGCATTTCAGAGTATTACTTCATGTGAAGGAAAGTGTGAGAAGTGCTAAAAATGGAGCAATAGTGAGAAAGAGGAGACTAAAATGAAAGCCTACCCAGACTCTAATGATACCAGTCTAAAGCAGAAAATGTAAGCCAGGTTGCTGACTAAAGGAGTTGACTCTGTGGTCTGGAAAAGTGTCTTTGGGATTTTTGGATTAATCTCATTTTAAAGACATGCATTTGTGGACTTAAAAAAGAAACAGAAGAAGAGACAGTCTACCCCAAAGAACAGAAAATCAGTTATGGAGAAAACTAGCTGATCCCCAGTTTCTTCTCCAGTTGGAATAATTCAGCAGAAGGTCAGGAACTGTAGGGTTTGAGTTGGACACAACTTTGATCATGAAGCTCTAGAAGGACTGTGAAGACTTTGTCTAGAAAGACAACATCTAAACAGAATTTCCTTTCTATTGCTGTGTCATGATCACAATTTAAAAGATTACAAATGTAGGAAATTAAAATGTAGATGTTTCACAATAGTCATGACTCTACCAATCTAAATAGAAATGTTATGATTCATATTGTTTAATGTCCATGTTACTCACAAATGCTGATCTCTGACAACTCTGCTGAGAGGGAAGCAATTAAATTGGAACTTGTCTTTAGTAAGTAAGCATCCTATCATCTCTAGAATAGTTAAAATGTAACATTTCTACATTTCCATTTTTGTATAATGTTTATCTAGCAATGGATTTCAATACATTTCACAGAGAGCAACTTGTTTTTATTACCTTACGACTCTAAAGAGAAAGAAACATGAATACAACCTTGATTAGGAGTATTGCAAATAGCCAATTATTTTTATTACTTTCACTCACTGTAGTCAAGCTAAATTAATGTTCCGAGATAAGAGACTTGACTAGACAAGGAGGGAGGGAGAGAATGGTGTGAACGACCTTCAAGGTGAGGCAGATTGTACTGTGAGGAGTAGGATAAGGTAAAGCAGTGAGTGAAATGGGAGGGGGAAGGGAAAAAAGAAGTGACAAAGAAAATACTCAGAGAATCAGAGCAACAGGCAAAAGAGAACTCAGCAGCTGCATTTTAAATGGATTAGAGGTCAAAGTTCACTTAACTGTAGTAAGAAAATGTAATCCGCTAGGGAGAGAGGATGGTTGGAGCCACTTTTTCATCCTGTAATTGCTCTGAGTATTGGAGACAGAAGCATAGATTGTCATTGAAGAAAGTCATTCACAGAACAGCTTCCCAAGATACTCATGCAGACAAAACCCTCCTTTTATATTCCAAAAAGCTACAGGAAAGGGAATACAAACAAAAATGGTACAGGTATTTCCCTGTTACCAGCTCTGATAGAAATCACAGAACTAAGTACATCCAATGTTTCCTGGATATTCATGCAAGAATTTTGATACAAGGAAGAACAAATATGTTTGGATTTTTTCCAAAGCAGGATTTTTCTTTCATTCCGGTAGAATCCAGGAAGGTCTGCAATCACAAGTCAAGAACTGAGCTGTACTGAGCAATAAAGGGTCATGTACATTGGGTGCCCTTCACCCTCCTTAACCAATATCTTCTGGCACTTTTACCTCCCCCTGATCAAGAGATGGAGAAGCTCTTGCCTGTGACACCCAGACATTAAATTCTCACATCCAGGAAAAATACACTTACTTCCTCTATTCAGCAGGGAAATTCTTCTTCAGTATAAGACACCTTACTGCTCTTTCATATATACCTAAATTTCAGATCGTGCTCATCTACATATGGATAGATAGAATGTACATATATGTGTTTACAAACATCATCCAAGTAGCAAATTACCTTACTAGAAGGTTCACTTTATTTGTATTATCTCCTATTTTTCTAGTTATGCAGCTTTACTGAATTATTATCAGAAATTATTAGAGTCTACAAGATTAAGACATGGGCTTTGGTCAGAAGGGTACAAGTCTTCATGACTTTATGATAGCTCTTGACATTTTTATTAGATTCGGGTTGGGTGTTAAGGTTAAAATCATATAATAATATTGATTTGATTTCATTTTAGAGCAAAAGTTGCTGCAATTTTTTTAATTTATGAGAAAAGTTTAAACCTATGAAATCAGTAGGGTTTAAATGCTCTAAAATGAGAAGGGCAAGTAAATCCCTGCTATGTCCCCATCACTTACTGCTTCTAAAATGTGGTCAGCATATGGAAGAGTGCATACAAGTGTATGTATTTTAACTTAGCACCATTTTTGAGCTTGGTTTGTGTTGACAAATCCTTGTGATTGACAATACTAACACTGAACCCTGCAACGAAAGTTGAATAGTTCAAATTTTATGTAGAAACGTAGAAAGGACATCTCAAAGAAGAAAGTGGCATCTATTATGTCATGCAGGGTTTTGCTTGTTCTTGTCAGTTTTGCTAAAGAACATGAAAGTGGAAAAATTTTGTCTTATGATCACTGCAAAACATTTTGTGCAATTTTTCCTTTGTTGGCTTTATAAGGAGACTGAAAGTGCATCCACTGAATATAATGCTTCAGATAGAGATCTGCTGCTCTCTTGTCATATCTTAGTGATTTTGAACAAGCTCTTCTTTCAGATGTAGATCAGAGAAGCAAGTAGGTGGTTGAAGAGAAAAAAAAGAAAAGCAAGACACCCTTTTAAGTTTTTGTGGTGAGGACTCAGCACTGATGAAAGAAATTTCTACTGTTTAGATCATGTGACCTCCTGGTGTTTGAACTTTTTGAGTTCTGAGAATCCTGTACTTGCTATGTCAGGGAGCATTTTCCTCCCACTGACTCTTCTGTGCTGGGATTCAAATGTGGATTACATCTTTCTTATTAAGACAAAAATGTACATTGTCTTTCTGATTAGCTGATTTACTGTATGATTTGCATATAGAAATTGTTCTAAGAAGAATAGCCATATTGCACTAAATGGAGAAGCCAAATTTGAACAAACAATATGGTATATTAAAAAAATAATTTAGTTTATGAAGAATTGATAAATAATTGATAATTAATTAATTAAATCTGTGGCATTTTAAAAAATAAGTCTTAGTTACCTTTTATATTATTATGCTTTCATGTCACTACACTTCTAATTTCTCCAAAGGAAAACCCCAAATTATCCCACAGAAAAGGTCTCAAAATATTTCCTTCTAGGTCTCCTAGAACATCTCCTTCTAGAAGGAAATCAGTTTTTCATTTTATCCTTGCAAGACAAGCAAACTAAATTTGAAAGCTCCTTTTAGCATCCATAAAAATCTGTAAGACCCTTTCAGTTTTAGAAGCCTTTGAAGTTAATATTCTATTCTATTCCATTCTATTCTATTCTAATTTCAGAGTCAATTGGAGAAAAAGCCTCAATGAAGAATTAAATCAAATACAATCAAATTAAATCAAATAGAAAACTAGATACCATACTGGTTACCAGTTCTGCAAAATACCACGAGATATATTAGCCCTTGTTTTTGCCTGCTTGGTCAGCTGCAATCTCTTCTCAGCTCTCTGACTGCAATTTCCCTGTTTAGCCATTTAAGAGAGGTCAGAATATCATGGCTTGATTCAGTGCTTTGCTCCTGCCCCAGGGTATCCCCACTGATCTCTAGTTGCTGCTGCAGAAGGATATGGGTAACCAATGGGTTAGTTTTAGGGTTTTTGTTGGGTTTTCAATTTTTTTCTCTTAAAACAAGCATCAAACGAGCATCAGACATGCTAGTCCTTTCCAGGCATCTTTTTGATACCTTATGGTGCCTGAGCACAAGATGCCTCTGCTCAGATAACTGAATTGAGGCCTAAGTGTCAGACAACAATTATTTTTCTTCCAAGCCCAACATCCTAAGAGTGCTGCTCTAACAGCACATGAGGCTGTTCCCATGGGGTTGACGTCTTAGATTATAACAGGTTCATCTGATTAGATGATCATCAAACTCTCAGAAACTGGCAGAAATTAAAGCTTTGCTTTTGCCTGGAAAGTGGTAACTATTCCTGGAAATCTCTACCAAAAGTACAATTCAGCTTTACAAGTGCACCAACATGTTAAAGCAAACAGAGGGAGAAGTTGCTTTCCCACCATTAACTGTCCTTTACAACCTCATTGCTCAGCTTTAATATGAGTGGATCCCATGCAGAGAATGAATCCAGAAGGATTAGATGAAGGAGAACCACTTTTATGAGCTCTAACTTCATCAAATGCTTATCTGTAGTGAATTACTCTACACCTCTTAAAAATAAAAGTAAATATCCAAATGCTATAGCTTGTTCTTTTTATGTTCTTTCTAAATTATTTTCATCTGTTTTAATTCTGTGTAATATTATTAACCTTAATTGATATTATTATAGTGGAATTCACCCCATCACAAATCAGTATGACTAAGGGTGGAAATAGGACCAGGTTATTTTCTTAAACGTATGGGTTTTTCAACAAAAATGTCTTATGATGCCTAAAATACTTGCCTGTAAAGCCAACTGTGGTCTGGGCTGCATCCAAAGCAGCATGGCCAGCAGGTTGAGGGAGGTGACTCTGCCCCTCTGCTCCACTCTTGTGAAACCTTACCTGGAGAACTGCATCCAGCTCTGACATCCCAGCACAGACCTGGACACATGGACCTGTTGGAATTAATCCAGAGGAGGGCCATGAAGATAGTTAGAGGGATGGATGACATCTACTATGAGGAAAGACTGAAAGAATTAAGATTGTTCAGCCCACAGAAGAGAAAGTTACTGGGAGACCTTATCACAACCATTCAGTACTTGAACGGGGCCTGTAAGAGCCATGGGGACAAACTTTAGAGCAGGGCCTGTTGTGATGAAACAAGGGGTGATGGTTTTAAGATAAAGGAGGGTTAATTTAGACTGTGTACAAGGAATAAGATTTGTTTGGTTTTTTTTTTAATGAGGGTGGTAAAACACTGAAACAAGTTGTCCAGAGAGGTGGTTGATGCCCCTTTCTTGGTAACACTCAAGATAAGTTGAAAGGGGCTCTGAGCAACCTGGCTTAGTGGAAGATGCCCCTGCTCTTTGGAGAGATTTTGAACTAGACGACCTTTAAAAGGTCCCTTCCAACCCAAACTATTCTATGACACTATACACAAGAGATGGCAAACAGTTCCTCATATTTCAGCAACTAAAGAGTCAGCCTTGGTAGCTGGGAGAAAAAAAGATCCCAAAGGCTTAAAAAGCACAGCAAGGACAGAGAAGGGTTTTCATGACAACACTGACAAAGTTACAGAAGCCAGGAATCAAGGGACACAGTATGCCAAATGTTTTAATATTGTCCATTAGAAAGAATCAAGCAACTGGTCTCCATGGCTCCACTGAGAACACCTGTCTGCATAGAAAACCTTCAAATCAAATACTACTGCCTTTCCATCTGAAACCTGAAACAATGCTATTTTTTATTTTAAAATGAAAGTTTTATTTTGAAGGAGAAAGATTATTTCTCTGTGTGGTTCTAAAAAGAGAAGGATCTGGGCTCAGAAGATTTCATTGTTCTTTACTACTTGGCCATAGAAAAACCAGCTGCCTCTCATATTGGCAAATCAGCTAATCAGTGTGAAATAGCAATTGTTTTGAATGGATAATTGACTACAGGTGCAATGAATTATACATCCATTTTGGGATCCAAAGACATAAAGTTGGGTGTTGTGTTGTTTTGTTGGCATTTTTTGTTTTTGTTTGGATGGAGGTGGATTTATTTTGGTTGGTTGGTTGTGGGAGGGGTTTTGTGTGGGGTTTTGTTTGTTTGGAATTTTGTTTTTATATAAAACTTTCCTTTTTTTAGGTAGCCATCTTTTGGAAACTGCAATTGCTGGAACAACCTTAAAGATTCCCTTAAGAGAAACACTCTGCAACACTATAGGGAGCAATAACGTCAAAGCATCTGTTTCTTTTATATTAGTCTGAAGAAAAAGAAGGGAGTCAGTTCTAAGGGAGAAAGAGGAAGATGCAGGTATATGCTCCAAAACCTACACAGTCATGGGGTATTTTTATTGACCTCTGTAACAAAACAAGCATAGAGAAGCACCTTCAAATCCTATGCTACACTGTATTTCTAAGTTATATAACCTATAGCCCTTTCTTGAGGATTCATGCACTGTGCTGTGAGGTGATAAAGAAGCTAACTAAATCAAATAAGTTAAGTGAGAACAACAAACACTGCATAGAAAAAGTCCAAATACGAGCTAGAGTACTACCTGCTAGATGATATACACCAATCAAGCTCTCTGAAGAGCTGAATCATTTGTCACAAGAGGTTTCAAAATTGCTCTGCAAATTACACATTTAAGAATAAATATCCCCTGCTTTGAAACATATGGTATATTTAAGATGCTACACAGCATCTGTTCAGTTTCACAACAAAACCTCACACCACAGTTCCGTGATAGGAGGTAAAACAGAAGCTCCATTTCAGAAACAACAGAGTCAGGAAAAATCTCATCTCCACAGTTGAAACTAGTAGGGAAGCCTTCTCCTGCCTTTGTCGAAGAGATATCATGAAAATCCAAGCACTGATTACTTTATCAAAACCTTGAGAAATAGTTATCTTTGCTTAATGAAGTCCATGTAACTGGTATATTCCAGCTGTGCCAGCTGCTTAGGGAATTGCCAACAACATACTGGATAAGACATGTTATTTGAGATCTGAGCAAAACTCTCCATCAGAGGAAGACCACTACTTTCCACCAATCTCCTAATCTTTGATTTTCCTTGGGCTTTCCTTCCTCAGAAGCAGTTTGCAGCGCTGAGTCTCTGACAATTAGCAAAATCACATACTCACATTAACAGCTTAATTTCAAAGTGGTTTTTACCATTCTATTCTTTCTGTCCTATTCTTCTGCCCCTCCTCCTCTAGAACATCAGTCAGAGAATGTGTTTATCTCTCCCCTCCTTTCCTAGGGTCAGCCTGGTGCTGTTTTTTCCTTTAAACTTCAGAATAAGCACAGGAAGTTACTGTGAGCTAAGGTCTGTTGTACCGAGCCCATCTGTAGGGTGAGCCTCACCTGGGCACTGGGTGAAGCAATAGGCAGGCAGTTTCTCCCCTTCCTTATCAGATTTTGATCTACTAAACTTCTGATGTGGAGGGTCAGCATATGGTGAGATAAACACATGGATTAATACCAGAACATCCAACATCATATGAAACAAGCAGACTGCTTCAGTATCCTGTCTCTAACAGTGACCCTACATAAACAGCCAAAGAAGAGAAAGGTCAATGCTGTGTAATATTTCTCCTGAGTATTCTTCCAGCCATCAGCTATACTCAGGTCAGGGATTTCCTGATCTTCCTACTATTTGTCTAGCTAATGACCCTCAAACTGTTTCTCTCTCAAGTTCTCATCCACTCTCCCCTTGAAACCCAGTATCACATATCTTGTAATAAAAGTTTATTTGGGAAGAAATTGCACCACCCTATTACTTGTTGCCTTAAGAACTAAGTTGAACAGAGCATTTCCTTTCCTTTCCTATGGCTTGAAAGGGTATAACACTGTTAAGGTGAAAAGGACCATGTTGTTTTTCACATTGGTGAGATTCTTAAGGCGTCCATCTAGTGATGAAAGAAAAAAGTGGGAGGGGAAGAATTTGGAAGGAAGAAAAAGTGATAATAGGAAGAAGAAAATAACAGATGGGAAGAGAGTTTTCTGAGCTGAACATTTTAGTTAGAAAGATAAAGGATAGTACAAATATCTGGACTGTCTTTTGGGTTTAATACGGTAGAGTAAGAGTGAAAAAGAATTCTCATTAAAGTCTTCAAAGAAAGGTTATTCCCTATAGTGTAAAAAGCACTGATATGCATGCCTCCTATTAACTCTAATGGGGACTAGACATGCAAATCTTCTTAGAGAACTCTCACTGAGCTTTGTGCATAAATCCTGCAAGAAACGGTAGGTTAATAGGCCTGTGGGTATAAAACAATTGCATGCTTATTAATCTCCAGAGCTTTTCTTGAAAACAACTCTGATGACTACTGTGTTTTTTGGTAGAATCATTCAACATAGCTATGTTGAATTGCCCCTGTGCTGTTATGTAGAAGGTGGTGCTTACAACTGGTAAACCACACAGCAGAGGATTTAGTCACAACTGGTCATTGACTAAATCATGTCCTACACTGGTCACTCAGATTGTTCAATAAGTTGATGCACTTGGTACTTTTTCCTCAAAATCAAGTATATATACAGGTATTAATATATATTTATGAAAAAAATATTACTTATCTCTGTCATGCCTAAGCCTTATTTGATACTTATAAATAATCATTGAGACTGGATATGTGTCACTGCAGTGTCCTCCTTCAAATAATGCATCTTAATATTTGGAAAGTAATGGTCCACATCCTTGGTGGTGTGAAGCCAAAGATCACCTGAAAGTAGCACCAGTCTGTGCTACTTCCTTAGCTACTACCTATTAGCACCTGAAACTCTTTGATGGGTTCCTCATTGAGATTCCACTTTCTCTGTAGGCCATGGAGTGCATTCCTTAAGCTGCTGATGATTACATCTTAAATAGCAAGAGTGCTTCACACTCCTATGCCGCCTTCAACTTGAAAAGTTGAATTGAAGTACTAGCCAGTAATTTTTAGTCTCTGACACTTGTTGGAAATAGGAAACTGCTTTTACACTCAATTTAGAGAATATAAGTTCTCAGGGGTTAATAATCTTGTACAGTACTGCTCAGGATGTTTAGTCA
This sequence comes from Molothrus aeneus, assembly GCF_037042795.1. Classification (NCBI taxonomy): domain Eukaryota; kingdom Metazoa; phylum Chordata; class Aves; order Passeriformes; family Icteridae; genus Molothrus; species Molothrus aeneus. Next base: position 18,531,466 of record NC_089647.1, on the reverse strand, counting down.
TGGAGCCTTGTAGACCATGTGAGTTGATTTACCCATTTCTCTGTCTATGTTCATGGTTTTATTTTGATCTTCTGATTGATATTTAACTATGCAGGGGTTTTGCCTGTCACAAATGAGTCTTGCATTTTCCTGGTCACCTCACAGACTTGGTGCTGCTTGGCCTGCTTAGGAAGTCACTGTTTCATGGGAAATAAGAAGGCCCCAGAAATCAATGATTACAGCTGAATCCACAAAGACAAGCTTTAAGCAACAAAAAAAGCTAATAAGCTGGATTCTGCCTTGGTTTATATTCTTGTGTCTGTGTATTTTGTGACTAAGAGTATTATCAAGAGTAGTGTATTATCAAGATAACTAAATGATGACCCTCTCACTGTAATTTTCACAAAACTAGATACAGAAGAGAAAACAATGAAGAGAATTCAGGACATTTAGGCTGAATACCACTTCAATTTTCTAGCAGTGAGGAGTGTTGGATCTTTTGCAGAGAAGATTTCTCTCCTATCTAGGACAATTGTGCAGAAAGAAAAACAGGAAAGTAAAAGAGCAAGGGTATGAATTTCTTTTGCTGGATGGGAACCATGCTGGTTGTTCACTGTAGCATCTAGTAGTTTCCTAATCTCTACGGCTTCTGCAGCCACTAGATTGCTGCTGAACTTGATAATGGAACGTCACAACTGAGAATAAACATAAATGTTGACTTTTTTCTTTAAGAGCAGCCAAGAGTCAGCCAAGAGCTCCAGACCATAGCAGCTGGCTTGGAACAGAAGATGACAAACTACACAATATCCCCAGGAAATCAGGCTGCAATCTGCTAGGTCTGTGGTGTCACAGGGCATGGGTCTTTCGGGCTTTGGGACATGTTCCCCTTGTTGTCCCTGAAACTGCATGCTCTGATCAGAGCTTAGCAGGAGTCAAGTGCCAGGCTGAAAACACTGCTGCCTTTATTTGCAATCAGCTTTAATGCAAAAACCCATCATTTTGACTCATTATTCCCAAAGCTGTTGAGGCTTCTACGCCTTCTAGTGTGCTTGCAGTTAACAGCACCACAATTTACAGTTTTTCTTTGAGTACCTCCACACTCCCATCCACTGTCGGAAGATGCTTAATGAAAGTCATTTCTGCAGAAGATAAGAACCACTTTTTCTTTACATGGGCTTTAAATTGTAATGGTATATTAAACCACAACTATGGATTGGAAGGGAAAAAAACCCACAACGACATGATTAGGCATTGAAACACTCAGTAAAACTGTTACTTATAATGAGTAAGAAGATGAAGATGTACAAATAAAAGCACAGCATGTTTTCTTTGAGAGTCCTTATTAATGAGAGGGACTGTGGGGCTTCAGTATTAAACAGCCGATGAACAGCAGCCATTTACATCCGAACAAATTGATCCTAGCAAGATTAGCAGAGCTGGGGGACAGATTTCAAGCCTCTCATTACTTTATATGGAGACAGATCTTAGATAGGAAGGACTGCCTCCTTCAACAGTGTGATCCCTGAATAGTGTCTGAGAGGCAATTCCTTTGCATGCTGGGTTTTCATGGAGGCCAAGGGTGCTGAAGGGAAATGGGCACTTTGATCCCGCTGATCTGAGATGGGGCTGAAGCATCCATCTTTCATCAATTTTTAAATAAGCCCATTTTTTCTTTCCCTGGGAGAGCAAGTATGAATGCATTTGTTGGTTGTCATACCACTGGGAACCATACGGAGAGTCTTTAAATAGTTGGAAATACTTGAATGGTACATGTAAATTATATTTGGAGATTTTCTTTTTACAACATTGTTATGCATCAGAATCAGAAATTTTCCACCAGAACCGGGAATAGCTTTTTATGGAAAGCTGCCAACATCCTGACACGTCTCTAGAAAAAGATAAGTGAAGCAAGAAAATGAAGAGATGTTTCAGTGTTGATGGGGTTTTCCTGTTTTTTTTTGTTTTTTTTAAGGTGTATATATAGAATGAAAACTGTGGAAAAGATAGACCAAAATAAGACTATGGCAGTTAAGTTTTCAACTCTAAAACCTTAAAATTTTTATGGTCACCCTACATGTCCCCTTTTGAACTAAGAACCATAATATTAATCTTTGCAGGAGATTCACATAGATGGTTTGTGGGAAGCTGAATGGGCCTTGGATGCAAAAATATATTTATGTTTTCTGGTCTGCGTAGGAGGACCCAGTAATTCTTTTCTATTTAATGAGCATATTCACTTAAAACATGCTGACTGCTTTTGGATTCATACCTAATAGACAATCTACCAGTTTCATCAAATCCAAAATGAAATGTACAATTTAGAAAGCCAAATAGAGCAATGAAATATGTGATTATTTAATAGAAAATGGTGATTTAAGAGACTCAATTCTGTTTATCTTCATGGAATTTTATTTGTAACATACAGTCCAAAGTCATTGTTTTCTAAATGCACTGTTCATGTAGAAAGCCATTTAATGTATGCAGCTTAGCCAATAGTGTTTCTCTAACCTAAGTGCACAATAATATATGCAGAGCCAAAAACCAGGAAGTTTAAAGCACTGTAGACATTTTGGAAGCATTGCATAGCCCCTTAGGAAACTGCAGGACTGTCTTAACTGGCCAAAATAACAGGGAAGAGAACAGGCAAGGGAACCTCATAGTCAAGTTTCCTGGGATCTCTACAGAGAGATTTTCTTACACTATGGTTTAGAACTATAATTGCAATACACCATAGGAGTGAAAAATGGGCACCTTTGTCTTAGTACCAAATATTCAAGAGGATTTGCTTTTTAAAATGAGCTTCAATCCAAAAATTTCAAGGTTCTGTTTTCTCCTTTCCCCTTTTACATCCTCAATTTGAGCCATTTGAATTGACTATATCCTATCTCTCTGATCAGGTTAATACATTTGATAAACTGCGCTTATATTTCAGGAGGATATTCCTAAGGCTACTTTACCTATTTTGTTTGTTTGTTTGTTTGTTTTCTTTTTTTTTTTTTTTGTTTTCTTTTCCCGTCTGAAGGTCTCTGTTACCAGTCTCTGGCTGTAGAAGACACAGGACTACTTTTCTGTTACTTGCCTTTCCATATGAGCTACTACATAGACATATGCTAGTGTGTTGTGATCTAAACCTATTTCAGTCAAAAGAATTTTAACTGTGAGCCAAAGCTATCCTGCCACCTATGTTTTTAATAGCCATTCAAGGGGAAAAATAAAAAAAAAAAAGATGAAGAGATGAGGCAAAGTCAATATAAGCAAATTTAAAGAATTTCTAGCAAAGGAGTAAAAGCACTAGGGATTCAGGAAAAGAGCAAACCCTTAAGACATACCAAGATAAAAAAGCTAATAAGAGAAGCAAAGGAGGAAATGTCAGCTCTGCAAGATCAAGGGTTATCTCACTGCCAGGAGCTCTGCAGACTGACTCTTCCCCACATGCCAAGTGTCTGACCTGCCAAGACACTGTGCATGATTGATTGAGTGATAAATGTATTAATGCTCAGCATAGCAGCAGGTTCCTCTCAGATCATTACTGGGAGCATTAGCAAAAGTTAGGTATTTGCCATGTTATCATGGTGGACTTTAAAGTGTATCATCCTGCCACCAAATCTCCAAGCCTTGACTAAAGTGCCCACATAAAAGTTACCCAAAGACATGAGGGTTACAGTGTGACTGAAAGAAGTAATCCTTTCTCCTTAAATGTTTAGTCAACTGCATTCCATACTCATGTTTCTCTTTGCACAGTCTACCGTGAAAACAGAGGCACTGGGGTGACAGAAACAATTTAATGTTAAGGTATCTCATTTGAGAGAATTGTTACCCTTTTTCTTGTCCCAAAGAGATATTTGAGAATCTCCTTATAAAGAGATAGAGAAATTGGCTCATTAAAAAAGGGAATTATCAGCAGAGGTTCACTACAGTCTGTCAGAAGAATATGAATACTGTCATAAGAATATGAGAATGAATTGATGAGGACATCAAGACAAGAAGCCAGTCTGAAGTAATATAATCTATAATCCATAAAATATTTTGAAAGCATTCTTTATGCAAAGTTAAGCAGAACAGGCCTAGTTTCTGGACTAAAAGTCAGAATAATAGTCTGTATATAAAGCTGACTGCTGAACTGAAAGGCATTTGTAAACAGCGCTAAATCTCATTTTTTAATGGGGAGTGATGATCTCTACCAAAACGGGGTAGCAGGCCTGGTTTTACTCAGCAGTTTTAGTGTATTAACTGTCTGAATAGAGGAACAGGTTTATACACTGCTTCTATGCAAAAGGAACATCATCAATCTTATTCAATTATATAAATACTAACACTTTACTGTAATTCACAGAATCACAGAAATTCTAGGTTGGAAGAGACCTTTAAGATCATCGAGTCCAACCCATGTTCTAATACCTCAACTAGATCATGGCACCAAGTGCCACATCCAGTCTTTTTTTAAACTCTTCGAGGGATGGTGACTCCACGACCTCCCTGGGTAGATGATTCCAGTATTTGACTACTCTTTCTGTAAAATACTTCCTCCTTATTTCTAGCTTGCATCTCCCTTGGCGCAGCTTGAGACTGTGTCCTCTTGTTCTGTCGGTTGTTGCCCGGAGAAAGAGACCGACCCCCAGCTCACCACAGCTACCCTTCAGGAAGTTGAAGAGGGTGATAAGGTCACCCCTGAGTCTCCTTTTCTCCAGGCTGAACAACCCCAGCTCCCTCAGTCGCTCTTCATATGGCTTGTGTTCTAAGCCCCTCACCAGCCTCGTTGCTCTCCTTTGGACACGCTCAAGCATCTCAACGTCCCTCCTAAAGTGAGGGGCCCAGAATTGGACGCAATATTCAAGGTGTGGCCTCACCAGTGCTGAGTACAGGGGAAGAATGACCTCCCTGCTCCTGCTGGCCACACCGTTCATGATACTGGCCAGGATGCCATTGGCCTTCTTGGCCACCTGGGCACACTGCTGGCTCATGTTCAGCCGACTGTCAACCAGCACCCCCAGGTCCCTTTCCTCCTGAGCACTGTCCAGCCACACTGTCCCCAGCTTATATCGTTGCAGGGGGTTATTGTGGCCAAAGTGCAGGACTCGGCACTTGGACTTATTGAACTTCATCCCATTGGATTCTGCCCATCCCTCCAACCGTTCCAAGTCCCTCTGCAAAGCCCTACGTCCTTCTAACAGATCCACACACGCTCCCAGCTTAGTGTCGTCTGCAAATTTGCTAATAAAGGACTCTAAACCCTCATCCATGTCATCAATAAAAACATTAAACAGAACTGGCCCCAGCACAGAACCCTGAGGAACACCACTGGTGACTGGCTGCCAGCTGGATGCAGCACCATTCACCAACACTCTCTGGGCCCGGCCATGCAGCCAGTTCCTGACCCAGCACAGAGCGCTCCTGTCCAAGCCACGGGCTGCCAGCTTGTCTAGGAGTATGCTGTGGGAGACAGTGTCAAAGGCCTTGCTGAAATCCAAGTAAACAACATCTACAGCCTTACCTGCATCGACTAGGCGGGTTACCAGGTCATAAAAATTGTACCATATTGTACCATAATTGTACCATAATTGTACCATAAACCACAAAATTACCTGCTAAAGGTTAAAAGCATTAGACAGATTGACAAGATTTTTCTCATTGCTTTTCAGACTAGTGTAATAAATTTTACCTTTTCAAAAACAGAGACCTGATTGCAGCTGTGGCTGCCTAGCACCTTCAGAATTTGTGCTTCTGAGCTCCTGAAGCTTGTGATAAGCTAAGGAACATATGAGGAATAGGGGCTAAGCTTAAATCTTTTAAAATTAAAGCAAATTGTTGAAAGTTCTTTTGGCTTCCAAATTCTTATATGTATAAATGTTTGCTCTCTGATAATTGTTAGGTTGTAATTAAATCTTCCAGGTTATAAAGGAGATTAAGAGAGACAGACAATGCACTGTGTTACAGCACTGATGTTTCAAGAAAGGCCATAACACAGAGATGTCTCTGTGAACTTGTTGTTTGCTCACAGGGGCTCTTTTGAATAGAATTGTAAGTAATATTTACCCATGGGAACATCTCCTTTATCCATGCAAAGTCCATGTGCTCTGTGTCACTGGAGATGGACCACTCTTCCCATGAGCTCAGGATGTTCTACTGAGCAAGCTTGACAATTTCCATTCTGCTATTTTTCTTTCTAGAGAGGGAAGATCCATGGAGGTCATACAACTGGGAATAGCATTGAAGAAGGGACGAAGCTGCTTCACTTTCCTCTACTCCCCTTTCTGCAGGTGCTCTTACATTGGCTCAGCTTTGGAGGGAGTTGCAGTGAGGAGAAGAGGTGAGAGAGGAACTGTGTATTTAGGCAACCGGGGCATGGGAACAAGAAAAGAAAACCAAAATTGTTACCCTTGGGCAATTCCAGGATAAGTAAAGGCTGTAGGCAAGTCCAAATGGGTGCAGAGAAATCAGTAAAATACTCGGTTAATTCACTACTTATTCTGAATCCACTTGTTCAAAAACTTAGAAGTTATTCAGAATTTCTTTTTCAGAAGGGTGCCAATCTTAGGTAGCATTAGAGCAACAAACATGATACCAACAAACAGAATAAAAATAATTTTATAGGCAGATATAATGGACATTTTATTGTACTATTTTTGCAGCTTTAGATGCTATACAACTGACAGCTTAGATGATCTCTATTCTCAAAAGCTGACAGAAATTGTGTGCAAGGGAAGAGTAGACAAAATCAAGATAGTTCACTTTGACGTAAACTCGGTGGTCTCAGTAAAGTTTGAAATGAAGAGTTGCCCACAGCCCAGAAAATCACAGTCTCCAGGAAAATACTGGACATCACACAAGGGCACTCAAGGCCTATTTGGAGTTGAAGACTCCAATTCCCTCTGATGACAGATGTAAATCATTCAAGTTTTTAATCGGAATAGGATGCTGTGTGAGAATGAAAAATGTAATTGGCAAAGAAGGATGGAACAATGAACAGTACTTGTTGTCTAGGTAATCAAGGACATAGTTCTGCCAGCTGAGCTACTGAAAGTGAAGTGAACACAATCTCTCACTAATTTAAAGTCCAATTCCATTGTGGAGCAATTAATTTCTCAGTTCACAAAGAAAAGGTTGACACTCAGTTCCCAGCAGAGAAGGGAGCATGATTTAATCTTGCCTTGCAAAATTCTTCTCACCCGTTCAACCAAGGGAGTTTGTTTCTTGGCAGACATGCAACTATCATTAGTTTTTAATTATCAGTATAAATGGCAAACAAGCATAGATGGTGCTTGGGATACACCATTTCCCTGTGCGATTTGCATGGCTGCTTTAATCTCATCTATTATGACATATTGGTGCACAAAATTGTGTTTTTGGAGTGGATTTCCAAAGCATGGATCCTGAGGATACAGGATGCAAGGATACTTGGGTGGTATTGAGTACTGGCCTAACTGAGCCTGGACCAGCAACCTGCAAGAGGGCAGGGATGGGGAGACTGCATAAAACAGAAAACCATCCTTGTAAACAGGCAGCTGATGCTGAGAGGACAGGGCAAACCAGGGAGACAATAAGGTGGCCTGTTGAGCCATCTATTCCCAGGTGTTAGCAATGTGGTGATTAAAACAGGAAGAATTTGATGTCATAGAATGTGGATGAAACTGCCACTACTACAGGAACATGAGAGCCCAATCTGTAGGACTGGCAGGTTAGTACTGAGCATGACCAGGAACTACAGGCAAGGAAAACATGGAGAAAGGGCTTCAAAACGTATGTGGAAATGATTGCTCTAAGGTCACATTGGAGACAGGAGTCAGAGTTTCAAGAAGTTAAGAAGGAGGAAGAAAAAGAAAGAGAGGAGTATTTCCCAGTGGCAGCCTATTACAGATTTTCAGCTGGAAGCAGAGAATTGATTCAGCCTTTTTTGGGACCAGAATAAAATATACAAAGCCATGCATTGATAAGAACAGGTAATCAGCAGTTAGCACACCATATTTTCTAGGCTGGTACTGTAAAGCAAGAACAATCCATAACTTTGCTGGGATGCATGGTTATATATACATATCTGTATCTCCAAGCAGTCAATTTTCTTCTCTGCAAAACAGAGGAGCATTTAGTTTCAACCATCTCTGCAAAAGCCATCTGCAGTTCATCAAACAGATTCTGCACTTAAGAATGCCCTAGTTCCCAACTCACCCAACAGTGGAGTGCACAGCAGTGCTTCACACAGTGGGGCAGCAGCAGCCCTGGTACTTCTGCCCTACACTAAGTATAGGGTAGAAGCTTTTCTGAACATATCTACCTGCCGCAAGACTGAACTTATACACAATTGCCAAAAAGAACACGTATGCCTATTTAGCTTAATCATGAGGCCAAAATGGCTTTTGGGATCCCCTGAAGCTCCAAGTTAAACAGAAATGAAACATTGTGGGGAAGTATAGTACTAAGAGAAATAGCTATTTATTTCTGCCCCCACTCATACTGGGGAGGACTAGCTGAAAAGTCTGAACATTTGTAAAGTATTGCAAAAGGCAACTGCAAAGTAAAAGGATGGTATGAATGAGGAAAGTAAGGATCAATGGACTTAAACAAAAATAAGTTCAAAAACTATTGGGAAAATTTTTTCTAAGAATATAATCCAAAGGATAAGGGTGTACTATAGAGAGCTGGCAGTACTGAGAGACACTTTATTAAAGACACAGTGATGAAGTATCCCAATACAGATGAAAGATAAGAAGCAGTGTAAGAGAATATTACAGCTGTATCACAGGATCATTACAGATCTGAATATCAAAAAGGCACTACAAAAAAAGGCAGAAACAAGATATATAGCTGCATTTGACTACAAAGGAATAACCCAAGCATGAAAATATACAATTTAAAAAAAACACTGCACAAGAGAAAGTTAGCAAAAGACAGAATAAAGTAAGCAAAGCATGTGAGAAGCACATGGAGGCAAAGGCGAATACAAACCCCATGCCTAATGGGAAAGGAAGCAACCAACAGCTGCTGTGAAGAAGATTGGATTGATATTGCCTTTTGCTTTATCTTCAAGTAAAAGGTGAAGAACATTTAGATGAATTAGATATATTTACATGAGTGATGTATGGTGAAATCCATCCATACTTAAAAAACAGTTTTAAAGCAGTCAGCATCAAAAAGTCACGAAGCATGGCAAGACCCTGAGGGACTGAAAGAAGAAAACGAAAACCTGGGAGAACCTAAGAAAACTACAAAATAATTAGAATACTTTTTTTAGAAGAATTCTGAAACAAATGGCTAAATGCTTGTTTCAAAACCTGAATTTTGTAAAGTGATGAGAAATATTCCATTGGAGTGGTCCAAAGCAAATTTTGTGAAACCTTTACTTTTCCTTTTTTTTAGTTTGTTTTATTTTACTTTAGCAGAACGTCTGTCTGAAGAGCTCAGGAAAAAAACAGTGACATATGAAGCCTATTGTCAGTAGGATTTCTGCCACTACTACAAACATATGAGGAATACATGATCCTAGTGTGGATGGGTGGTGCTGAGAAAAAAAATCAACCACAACAAAACCCAACACTCAGAAGAACTGTTCTCTTAACATTGTAAAAGTGGGGCAGATCAGGGGTGACCTTTTCAGGATGATTTTTGCAAATAATATCCTAAATTTTGCCCTTTATGGCATTTTTCTCATAGAATGAAGAACAGCATTTGTGGAAGGCATCGGACTAGAGGGATGACAGGACTGGAATGCTAAGTGGTCTTTGTACAGTGGATAAATATCTGAAATCTGCAAGACACCTTAGAGACAAGAAGGGAGGACTGCATTTAGGAAAGAGGAACCAAATGCTTGAATAAAAGCTGGGAATAACTGACCATGCTGCTGATAAGGACCTTCAGTGTTACAGACCACAAAGCAAATATGTGATGCTGTTGCAATCAATAAATAAATTTATACATTTCATGTAGATTTATAAAATACAGAGGGCTATTGTTGATGTGCATTTCAGTGCATAAATGGCTCTCTATATTAAAAGATTGGAACAGTGTGGCTTAGCTTCCAGCAGAGAAGAGCTAAGGGAGACCTAAGGGAAATACCAGGAAGGTGAGTGACAGGCAGGAACTGGTTATCAGAAGAGGATGAAAAATGGTCTTTACTGTATGCTTTTGATAAATCAATAAGACAAACAACTTGTGAGAGAAGGTCATGGCATAACAGGGTCCTGACTCTCTGTGGAAATGTAGAAAAGATTATTTCTCAGGGGCCTTTCAAGTCTTCTATCTTCTGTGATTCTAGACTTATGTGAGAACAGGGCCCTCACCAGAATTTCTTTGAAAGACAAATTTAGGCTCCTTTGAAAAATGAATTTTAAAAGTACTTTATGTAGGCCTTGGCTAAAGAGCCATCTAAGCAATAGTTTGGGAGTTTTATCTTTCAGCAGGTCAGGATTTCAGCCAAAGGCATCTTTGCTGCTTTTGTCTGTTTGAACTCAGGAGTCAGTAACCCAGAGTTGTGTGCAGAATGAAAGAAGGAATGGGCCCACAAAATTCTGGGTTTGGCTGTTTTTGGAAAAACAATAATATCTGCTATGAGCCTGGGGATGGTCCAGGTGAGCAGAAACAGAACCATATAGATGCCCTTGAGAAAAGGACATTGCAACATTCAACAGATCTCTGGAAGTGCATGCTCAGAAATGCAGTGTTTCTTTTCACTGGCGTCCACCTATAGGCTAGTTTTCTGCCACACATCTTTATTAATCTAGCCAATAAAATTGATTCTGATAATCCTTTCCTCAGTTTAAAATTGGGTGTGTTCTGAGGTGATGGCCTTTAGCATCTTTCATTTTCAGATCTCTGTGGTTCCAGCTCTTGCTAGAAATGCCAAAGTATGATGGAAAGATACATTATCATTAGTATTTCATCTTGCTGAAGGATGTTTTCCATTGTTGTTATTATCATATAAATTACAACTTCGATGCCATGCAAGACTAATGATGCCATAAAAAATTTATTCTAGTACTCTTTAAAAATATTGATTTAAAAGAACAATAAAATCTGATTTTTGTCTGCTGCTTCAAAGCATTGTTTGGTTCTTTCTAAATATCAAGCAGCAGAAAGTTAAAAACCCTCATATAATGAATGAAGCAAAAGATACAAAGATATTGTCACAAAATTTTCCATCATAAAGAGAAATATCAGAGAAGAATATTGATTTACTGTTTGGTAGAGTTTGGTGAGGTTTTTTGTTTGTTTGTTTTTTATTTTAAATACTTGGAAAAGTCTTTAATTTTAACCTAATTTTAATAAGTTTCTAGAATGACAGTGGAACAAGGCTTTTATGAAAGGTTTTATGCTTATATAGGACCATAACCTAGGTAGTACACGGAGCTTTAGGACACTCTGTACCATGTCAGAAATTCTTTTTAGCTATAACTCTGCTCTGTCAAGAAATGAGGTTGCCTACTCACATTTCATTAAGAAATTGCTCTAGTAGGTTAATTTTGCACCAACATGATCTATGACAGATCAAATGTCACCTGTTGTCCTCACCTGCTTAACTTTATTCAAATTAGGCATCTTCTGTCCTTCCACAGCCAGCATAAAGCTGGCATAAAGTTTTAAGCCCACATAAGCTCTTGCTAATTTGGCAGCAATGTGACAGAAATTCAACACTGAATCTGGATCAAAAATTGTGCTGCTGAGCAATGCATTCATGCACATACCTGGCATCAACAATCAGAGACACATGGCTTAAGAAGAAGGCCAGCAGTGTGTGAACTAGATAGAGTCAAAAGGAAAAGAGATGTAAGCAGTTTCATACCCAAAAGGTGGCAGTACTGGAAAACAGGATGGGATGACAGTTACGGGATCATGCAGAGGCTGATGGGAAGAGGCATATGGCACATGATGTCAATCAGCAACATCATACAGGGATGTCTCCTTGTGTAGAGCACTACACAGACAGTGGTGTGGACAGAGAAAGTGGTGTTGCCCAAGAAGCCACCTGAGAATTTCCATAGAGGGTTGAATATAGTTTGGCAAACAATTCCCACAAATTCTTAGCTCCACATAGGCACCACTGGAGACCTCTGGTAAGGACCTTTCCTTTCAAATAAAAACAGGATGCTCTTGGGCAAAACAACTGGTAAAGTGATGTATTATGCACCAATTTGTCTCCTGCATTCAGGGGTGCTGAGACATGTGATGAAAAGACTTACTATGCTCCTTTTGCAAACCCTGAGAGCTTCACTGATCTGCACACATCACACAGAGCTGTTCTTGGCTACATGGAACTTTGCAAAGCCATGATAAAATGAGTAGATTAAGGCACAAAAAGATGTATCCCTCTTTACCATAGGACCTGAGCACTGATATCTAATATTTATCCTCACAGCACTCCTGGGATATAGCACCTGAGGCAGAGATGGGTAGAAGTTGTATGTTCAAAGGTACTTAAGAAACTGCCTAGCTCTTTAGGCTGGTCTTTTTTGAGGTCCTAGACCGAAAATTTAAATGCCACAGTCAGTGTAAAAACTTTCTTCTGGCAACTAGGGCTTCAGGTTAGATTACACAGTCTCAAATCTTCCCTCCGGCTACTTCTCAAAGACTTGTGATACTTTAAAAGCTGTGCAAGTTTTTCAAGTTGACACATACAAAACTGGCAAGATACTGAAGACAAAACATAGCTAATCATGAGCCATTTGGAGCTCTAGATCAGAACCTGGAGGATATCAAGGAAGATTTCCAGATTAGGCTTTTCTCCCTTTCAGAGATTTCTAAAGGTATGTGTGTTCTTTTTTTGCAGACTGGGACTTCAGAGGTGCATGAAATGGAGGCTGAAGGGATTAATGGTGAAATCTTTTACATTTCAGCTTCAAACTTGTGTGTTGTCTCTTCCAACCCTATCTATTCCATGGTTCTGTGATCACTGATCTAAGAAGCATAGAATGATTTGTGTTGGAAAGGACCTTTAAGATCATCTAGTCCAAAAAGTCAGATCGAATCTAATATTTCCAAGTATTTATTTGAAGACTCCTGAACAGAAGAAGTAAAAGGCAGCAACATGGTAATGTAGGAACTGTCAGACTGAACAGTTAAAAGTGTGTGCCAAATCAAGTAGAGCAGAATTCTGAAGATGTCTCATATGAACTTCTGTTAAGCACTGATCTTCAGTCAAATTAGCCTGTGTTGAGCCTTGTGTTGCCATGAGCAAGGCAACATGAATAGCCGTGAATAGCTTTCTTTCTAAAAGACAGCTCCATACTTTTCTGAAGAACCTTATTAGAGGTAACAGCCTTAGCATCAGCTGCACTGGCCTGCCTATGAGATCAGTGTGATGCTGTTCAGAAATGCCACTTCAATTATCCAAAGCTAGAGAGCCTCATTGAGTCAGTCTTGCATGCAGGATACCAAGCTCTGCTTCACTGCAGAAGAGTGCCGTGGTAATGCCGTGGCCCATTTGATCTGAGGGCACTTACAGTAATTCCTCCTTGTGTTCAGCAGTATGCACACACTGTATTGCAGTATAAATATGCCACCATGAGCTGGATAAATTACACAGTGTCAGAAAAGAACACTAAGATTTCTTAGTTCCAGGCTTTGCCACTCTCTCTGCTGCGCTGCTGTCCAGCATGTACAGGGGGGATGGACAGGCTTCAAACACAAACACAAACACACATCCTTGGAGCCATGTGGGGAGAATTTAGACACGAACATTGAAGCATGGCATGATCACAAGGGCAAGAGAAGTCACAGCAAAGTAAGGTCCTTTCAGTAGCCCCATTCCCCCCCTGCTGCAGTACCCAGATCTCAGCAGCAACTAAAGCCTGAACATGGCAGTGCAAAAGGAGCACATTTCTACAGAGGAAATAGAAAAGTAAAGCAACACCCTGACAGCTCATAAACCCAGTGCTCATGTATTTTACTGATTTGAAATAATTTTTATAGGCAGGGATGGTTATTCCTTGACACTTGTTCATACGTAAAGTTCTCATCTGCTGTTCTTTCTGATTTACTGTGCATGCATGACCTTCTCTCTAAGCTTGGCAGTAAATATTCTGTTTATTTTCTTGAATAAAAAGGAAGGACCAAGCCCAAGGCTGAAAAGTCAGTATAAGAGAGTCAAATTTATTCAGAGAGCGTGCACAAGGATGTAGTTGATAAAAACAATGCTTTAGGGTGAAAGCATATGAAACACAGCAGAGAGGAGAGGTTTTTTGTTGCTATTTTATATTCAGTCAGTTTTCCTGCTAGAAGCCAGCTAGTTACTGTCCCAGTCTTGCTCAGATGCTGCTCACATATGCAATCACTGGCAATCCCAACCCTAAGTGCTCCCATGAAAATACTGACAGATGCTTAAGCCTTTACCAACCTGCTAACCTACTGGCAAAATAAGCCCAGAAGCGTGTAATATGACATCTTATGGATTTTCAGGTGCTTTTGCCTTCATTTCTTAAGACTTTGGCAGAGAGGATGACACGGGAGCAACACTACCCTGCCCTGTTTGGGATGGAAAAAATGAGGTGAGGTTGCATTGCTGTGAAAGGGAGCAGTATTTTCGTGGCACCACTACACCTCTCCCGGCCGAGCAGCACTAGGTGGCACTGGTGGTATTCACACACGTTTTCATCTGCCTTTCGATTTCCAAAAGGAATCCATTGGTACCTTTAGACTTTCAGCAAGCAAGAATGCAGTGGAAAACAACTCAAGTATTTCTCTCACTGGTTTATGAGCCAAAGATTTTTTTAAAAAAACCCTTTTTTCATATTCATTGAGGCCGAAGAAGGACTAATGACACTCTCAGTGCTGCGTCTTTAGCTTGTTAACCTCGCTTACATGGTATTTAAAGATTACAAACTAACTGATAGAAATACTATGTTGCACATAATGTTGCATTTATAATAATTGATCACACTGCTGTATTACATGTGAGAAGTGCCAAAGGGCTTGATTCTGTGATGGCAAGCTATCAGTGCTGATTGATGGCATCAATACCCTTACTTTAAAGTGTATTTAGACTTATTTGAAAGTGCTTACACTATGCTGGGGTTAGCAGCATCACAAATTATCCTTTTTTAAACTGACCTTAGAAATTCCCTAAAGGTTGCTTGTCAGTATGTTTACTGGCTTACAAATTTAAGGAAACAAACACAGAATGAAGTAGCAATTAAAGAAAAAGGAAATGGTTTTTCTTGGAGATTATGCATTAAAGCAAATTGAGACACAGCTTAAGAACTGTACAAGAGAAATCCTTTGGGTGTGACCAGAGAAATCAAAACACCAGCAAGAAACTGCCATCAAGTAAGCAAGCTTTTTAATGGAGGTCAGAGCTCAACCATCTTGGTTTTATATTAACTTCTTGCTCTGAGTTCTGGGGGGAAAACCCAAAGCACAAGCAAGGGTAATTTGAAGAAAGAAGAGAGTTTACTTATCTAAAGAACATAAAGTAATTGAGCCTTTTTCTTTACAAAGGTAGTAAAAATTGCTCTTTCCAGTCAAAGCACTTGCACAGCAGTACTGGTTTCATCCTGTGAAATCTTTCTTAGCAATGGTAATTTGAGCACAGGGTTTATCTCTGCATGACTTACAACTACCTATCCTTGTGGTGTTCTGCTTCTACCCTGTAGAAACCACAGAGCTGTACCACAGTCCTTGCTCCCACTGCTGACAGCCTGGTGCTAGGAATTCCTAACCTCATTTTTGAGGGATGTGCAGGTAGAAGAGGTGCAGGGAAGGAAAACACCTTGAAGCACTTTTTGTAAATCCCTACTGGAATATTTAATTTCCTTTAACATGAAAACTGAATGAAAGGGACAGTTTAGTGACCCATCGAAAGGCCCTCCTCTTCCTTCTCCTGATGTGATCAGGCTGGAAGGTTCTCTAAGATACTGGCTCTCTAAACATGCAGGTGTGGAGTTGAACTTCTCATCCAACCTTTAAGTTGTCTTTTCTTCTTTTGCACATTTCTGCAAAATCCCAAACCACCCAAGGCTTAGGGAATTCAGACACTCTTCTCCCTTTAGAGAAAATATAAAAAAAATATATGAGATGGAGACTCTAATCTTCCAAAATCTATTCTGAGTCAAAATAAACAGAAAATGGACACAAAACATAGATTTACAGTTACTTCCCTAGCACATCTGCAAACCAAGATTCTTCATGTGAAAGATCATCTAATATCACGTCTTTCCAAGCTCTCTGTCTGCCAACAGTCAGTGACTCTGAAAATAAAGCTAGCCAGTTTGAAAATTTTACTCTTTGTAATTTCTAGGTTCACTGTCACCTCTTTTCAAGTCTTTTCCCTTGCCTGTCTTCAAGTTTCTGTGTTCTTGCTTAACAGGAGAGCATACAGAAATTGGAGCCACACTTTTATTGGAGGCATGTAGTGAAAAGAACATACTGGGACATGCTCTTTTTTCCACCATAAGGGAGTTCAAACTCTAGTTTTTAGTTGAAGCTCTAGTTCTTCAGCATAAGGGAGTTCAAACATCAGGACAGGTGCCTAGAGAAGTTTGGGAAGCTTGAAATTTGGAGATACTCAAAACTCAATTGATCAAGATATTGATCCTGTTCTAGCTGAGCTGGTTGGGGGCTGGACTAAATGACCAGTTGGGGGCTGGACTAAAGGACCTCCAGAGATCTTTAAGAGTCAAAATTTTCCCATTATTCTATATTTGAGTCACACTTGTTAATATAAGCTATATCATATGCTGCAGAAATATTTTAAATTTATGATTCTTCTGTATCTGTGTGTAGACACATTTTTCTGCCACATTCTGTTGTACTTAGCTAAGGATTATTTAGGAGAGCAGTAAAAAACTGGCTGACTTGATCTATTCTTTTCCTACTTCTTTCAGTAATAGCTAAAAAATTATATTCATGCTACCTAAGGGTATGCTCAGTTATAGGAGCAGAATTGATCAATATTTAAACTGAAAACTGCTGGGAAACTGCCTCAGTGTAAGATGCAGCACTTGTGCTTTTCCTTCAGCAGCAGGCCTGCAGTGCCAGAGACCAGTTCTTGACACTGGAGGAGGGGCAGCAGGAATAGTGCCTGTGTTTGTCTTGTTACCAGAGAACACCTCAAAGCTTCTTGAGTGCAAATGGTTTAATATTGGTGCCCTGGCCAAAGTTAAGCACAGGTTATTATTGCAGGTACTTCCCATCCTACCCTTACCTTCTGTCGGGTTTCAGGTAGCCAGAGCCTTCTTCCCCAAAGTGGAAAGACCTTAGATTTTCTCTTTAGACTTTGTATCTGAGCAGAAAAACCCCAAACCAAACCAACCAAAAAGCCAATCAGGAAATCCCTCTCCATGGTTCTTTTACAGGTGGCAGTCCCATGCAAGTCCTCTGGCAGAGGCAAGGGATCTGAAGGAGTGTGAACTCATGGCTGCACCTCAGCTGTTATCCATTCCCACCTCACCTTCTCCCTTGTGTCCCTTGTGTCTTGGACTGTTGGGGAAGCAGTGCAGTGTACATCTTGTGCAATGCACTGAAGTGACTCAGGGGAGCTGTGCTGGTCTTAAAGCTGCTTTTAGCAACCCATAAGGCCTGAAAAGGCCTGAGAACAACAATGCTTCAACCTTTAAATGAAAACCAAGTAAACCATTACAAAGATGTACTGCAGTACAGCTGAGAACCATTGTTCTTCAGAAAAGTGATGCAAAAAATCCTTCTCCCTTTAGTCTTGCTCTTCAAACACTTCTTTGTCCAGCATTGTGGTTTCTTTTGCTATATCTTACATGATATGACAGAAGCAGAGATGACAGCCCAGCCCTAGAAAGTGAAATCAGTTTCCTGAAGAACATGCCTCAACTGACTTATTATGATTACAAATCATGGAAATTCACTGATTGCTGCAAATGAGGAAAATACAGTAAGCTCCCACCGAAGGGATACAGTAGCTATAAACAGGCCAGCACAAGCAAATAAATGCACCCTGAGATAAGCGTTCTGAAAGCAATAGAGCCAGGAAGATATGAGAGGGACTAATCATTCACAGACAACAAACTATTTTATTTGGTCCATAATGAGGCATTTGAGAGTGTTTTAAAGTTTCAGATTGTCACTGAGTGAACTATTCTCCTATTAATCTGTTAGAGAATTGGTAAACAGCCACAAAAGGAGCAGCACATGCCTACAGCATTAGAGGGAAAATTGCCTGCAGATTATAGTAAAACTGTTTTCCAAAGGCTGGAAGAACACCCGAGAATACTACCTGTGCTGATAACACTATCTCTGCAAAGGAGAAAATGCTTAACAATTATCTACAACACTAAGAATGGCCATATTTTTCTGAGTGCTTCTATAAAATCAGCCAGGGACCAGGTTTATGAGGTACAAAGCATTCAGGTAGAGAATTACCAAAAGAAAAAACCCCAAATTATTAATTTTGCCTGAGGAATGTTTGGGATATGGAAAGAAATGGAAGCTTTCTACATTTTATGCAGGATTTTTTTTTATTTTATTTTGAACCTCATCCCTCCTCCATACCCTTGTCCATGTCCAGGCACTTAAGGGGTGTGCCTTTTCAGGCAGGAGGTAGATTGTCTGCTGTTATGTGGGTCAGTATGTCATACTACATCAGACAGGCTGTATTATCCACAAGGCATTTTAATGAGTCTGTATTTTGTTCTCTTTTCCTTGCACCATGTTGCAGAAGGTCTCTGCCAGCAAAAAAGCTGGGGGGGGCAGGGAAGGGTTCTCCTGAAAAACACTTTAAAAATATTGTCTCTGTCACACCAAGACTCACACAATTATTACAGACACACTGCATAGGGACTGCTCAAGGCCCAAGTAATGAGACTGGATTGTTGAAAGGGAAGCCTGTATGGATACATTACACTCGGGAGGGGGGGAACAGGAGGTTATTTTTTCCACAAAAAAATAATTGGTGTCTTTGGACTTTGAGCAGCCATCACTAAGACACTGTTTACCCAAAATATATTTTGGTTCATATCTTGTGCTTGAAGTATTTCAAAACAAAAGAGAATAAAATTTTGATGGCAAAAAAGGTGTTACAGTTAATATAGATAGATTATATTTTAAGATTGGAACAAACAACAGACAAACATAGAGAGATGGCAAAAACCTGATGTGCAGTTTAAAAGTCTCTGGATAGAAACACAAATGTAAAGAAATAACCCAGTTTTCCTTTAAGTGATTGAAGAGAGAATGCAGATAGATGCCCATGACTTACAGGTCAGTATATCTCCATCTGCACAGGAAGGAAGTATACAAAGATGTATGGGAATTGTGAATAGGGTGGGTGGAAGAGTCTATATCCTTACTAGCTGCTGAAACTGCTAATACAGAAAAAAAACAATGGCAATGTGAAGGAGTAGAAAAATATCAAAGAGTGGATACAGGCATACTCAAAAGAGCCGGAGAGAACATGGAAGAAATGGCTTTAAGTGAGCTGTCAGACCCTACTTTTACTTTAAGGTATATTAGTCATGGCAGGCAAGTCAAATGCATTCAGGACCTAATCTGTAAGTGATAAGAATGAGTAGAAAAAGAGTTTCCATTTGCATCTGTAGGCATGAAAATTCTTAAACACTTTGATATATAAGAGAAGTATAGATAACACAGATCACAAAGTTTTAGTGACATTTGTAAAAAAAGAAAAAGAAGACACACATTTCTAATATATGTTAACTACTTTTTTCAGGTGCTGTTCAATGGTTTCCACACTTGGAAAACATGCAATGATACCCAATGTTTTGTCTGTAGCTTTCAGGGTCAAGATTCACCAAAAAAAAGTAGTCTGATAATGTGTCAGAAAATATCTAAAGAGGCATCCAAAGATTGATTATACTCCTTTGTTTGTTCAAAAAACCAAAACACGCCACAAAATATTTTGGATTCGGGATGATAGCATGCTCTTTTAGGTACAAAGAAAGGCAACTAAAAGGCAACAATGGAGGAGTCAGAGAATCTGCTTTATGAGGGAAGACTGAAAAGATAGAAACTCTTCAATCTGAATTAAAAATTAAAAATGACAACAGGGTGAATAAGATTAAAGCTGATTAAATAATTGAGGTGGTGGATCCTGCAATACTAACTACTAACACACAGTAGAATCCTGAAGGCTGTATTGCCACTGTTGGAGGTAGAGTCTGGGCAGGAGGCGCCATAGGTCAGCCTCAGTGGGGCATCTCCTGTGGTGTTGAACTGGTTCTTCTAATAATAGATAGATGCAATTAGGAAACAACAAACACCCTTTATGTTTCTGTCTCTTTTTCTTCTCTTATTATTTCCTCTGCTGTTTGTATCAGCACTTATATTAAAGAGTTATCACTATAAACACTCCCAATGATTTCTTATTGTGATTATCAAATCAAATTCTTTGTAGTTATGAATTCATATCAGATCCACCTCTTCTTGTTCCCATTCTGCCCTGTGTGTATCCCATTGTTCAAAACTACATCCTCTCACATGGCAAAAGTGGCATGAAAGGATGCTAAACCAGAAAAATTTCCCACTGTTTTTTGTTTTTTTCTCTTTACCCAGAGACTTTCATTTCCAGAGAGATATTAGAGTGCAACTTCTCTCAGTCCAGAAGTGCAGCCAGCTCAAAGACAGACTGCTGCAAGTGTTTAATCGTTCCCAACAGCACTAATCAGTAGGTAAGGGCAGAAGGTTAAGAAGGATACTATGTTGGAATAAAATGAACAAACCCATTTCAAAGGTCTTGTATTTCTTCAAAGTAGTCATGGAGAAGACAAAAAAAATGGCAGACATATATAAAATGCAAGCATTGGAGAAGGCAATCAGAAAGGGTACCTCATGTGTGATAGAATTACAGAGGGGAAAGGTGAATGGATTGTTTGGCAGCCAACTTTGCTGAAAACAGGGAAACTTGGTGCTCTGGAACCCTTTAACTGGTGCTACCTGTGGTAACAGTTTGGTTTAAGGAAGATTTTATTCATAATTTAACAATTAATCCTTGATGAGACCCTGGCAAGGCAGATGGCTTTTTAAGCTGTGGTATAGAAAAAGCTGTTCTTCAGTAAGAGCAACAATCCAGGAAGCTATTACACATTTCCCAATCTACCCTATGTTAATTTTTAGCAAGACTGCTTTTTTGTGTAATTTTTGTTTTTATTTTGTGATTCTTTCTCCCTCTCTTTTTTTTTCCTCCAGCAAATTAATTTTTTTCAGTAAGACAGAATCAGAATAAAAGTTTCTAAACCCTTCTGTTCTCAAGGCAAGGAATTAGAAAATGTGTTTTCCTGGGAAAATCAGGGAAAAAAAGACTGGATTGTGGATTCTGTGGAAAGAAAAATCAGTACAAAATCATTTTTAAAAAGTGTTTAAAAGGCACAAATGCTTATTTCCTTAATACAGACATGTGCTATAAATAGAAATAACTAAGACACCAATCCCTCCTCTGGCCCAAGCCAGCTGTACCTATGTGTGCACTAAGGAGGTTCCTTCTTCCTTAACTTTCTTCTTTAGCTGTTATGGCCATATGCACATCCAACTGCTAAAATGCAAAGCTTTTTATTTTGTTGGAAGGACTGCTATTTTATAGTGCTATAATGTTTATTGTTATATTTCTGTGAGAAATTCCAGAGGCCTGGACTTATATAAAAGAACACGTCAGGACAGTTAGACATTGTGCTCAGCATCACTCTCATGAAGTCCAGTAGCTCTTAGTTGCATTTACTTTCTTGATCAGGATGTAAAAAAATTGTTAATGCCTGATAGGCAAAACAGTTCTACATGGAGCCAGTTCATGTTAAATGAACCACGGTAGAGTTTAGGGTTCCTGAAGCATTCCCTATATGGGAATTCCCTGATTAGTGGACAGAATATTCAAATAAAATAGAACCATTTAATACATTTTAGAAGAAATAAAAACATACTGTCCACTGATCATTGGTCAAGGACAGTTTCTAATGAGTCCAGTGGATAGGGCAAGCTGTCCCAAAATTTATACTAAGCAAATTAATTCCTGAAGCTGGCAAATACAGCAAGCTCTGTTGAGGAGTTGGGCTAATCTTCTTGGCACGTTGCCGTGCTAACCCATGTGATGTGATCCTGCATCCAGCCAGCAATCTCTGCCCTGCTTCACTCTGCACTGATACCAGCTTGCTCAGGCTGAGTCAAGACCCCTTCATCGTGCTCCATTACACAGCTGGAAAGATGCCTCCCATCTCTCCCATATAATGAGAAGTCATGCTGTGCCACTGGCTTTGTCAGAAGCTGAAAAGAAAGCCAGCTTCTGCATCATTTCCAGGCCTTTTGGAGCCCTGCTAACCAGTCCACTGGGAGTTTCAACAACCTTGGCAGCTTATGGACCAGTATGGATGAGTTGCTACTGAACAGGTATGTCTTGCTTAACTCTCTGATGGACCAGGGAGCAGCATACAAGATTTGTGCCCCGTGTCTCTTTAGCAAGAGAGACAAATACGCCTCTATATCTGTCTGTAACCCTGTCCAGGGGTTACAAGGAGGTCAGATGAATACAGATGGATACATGTAAGCTCATGAGTCACTCAGGTCTGATCTGTTCTTATCAGAGAAATAGAAGTTAGATAGTAAGCAGCACAGAATCCACTGGCAGATGGTTACCTCCCAGCTTTTCCCTTCCATCCACAGACACATCAGACCACTCAAACATCTGAAGAGCAATTTCCTCCTTGAGAAGTTTGCAATACATTGATTTGTTTCCATGCTGGTACAATCCCTAGGATCCAGCCTAAGGTTAGTATGTATAGATTCCTTTAAGATCTTTATTTATACTTTCACCCTCTTCTCTGTCCTTTACAGATTCCTGTTTCTGCCTGGCCCTGTGCAAGGCATGAACAAATGCACTGTTCAAGGTGAAGCAAGGGCCAGAGTAGGGCAGGGACAATCAGAGCTGCATTCCTGCCACAGCAAGGTGCGAGCCCTGCAGATGGAACCTGTCAGACTCCAAAAGGCTGCAGTGACAACAGATATATTTTCTTCAAAGAAAAGGCATGAAAAATATTTTACACTTTCAGTTACAACTAGGTGAAGTTAAATGCATGGGAGGGTGCTACTTGGAATCTGTATTTCTCCAGACTTCTACATTCTGATCCCCAGCTTGATTTGATCAGTCTTCAGATTCACCATTCAGATTACAGAAATGCTCAGTCAGGACTGCACCAGAAGCAGAAGATTCCAAGGGATTATATAATACAATTTATATTATACAATAATACTATTTTATAATGTCATTATTATTCACTACATTTAGAGAAGTTTGGAAAATTAGCAGCCTTTAGGTTTGTCTTCTACTTGCTATTGAACAGAAAGTGGTATCAAGAATGTAATTTTAGTTGCAGTTTTCCTTCTCACAATTCTAAGCAGAGACAAAACTTCAGAAATGCAAGGTTCATTACTTAGATTTCCTCAGCAAAATTAGAAAACATGATTCCTATAAGTTAACTTACATCATCCACAAATATTAATGGGAATTCACTTCTAGTATTATTCAGCTCCTCTATCTGTTTAGCCCTTGCTAAAATAATTTCTGTTCTTGGTCATGCAGAAAGAGTTTTCACCACTGGCATACAGGCATTTTCATAGCTTTTGGGATTTGGGGGTTGTGTTTGTCCTGAGTCTTTGGGCATTTTCTATAGTTTCTGTGAGTGAATGCTGAAATTATGTGTTTGAGTAATTTTTTTGTGGAGTAACAATTTTATAAGCCCTTTAAAAAGCTCCTTGTTTGTGATGCTTATACTTGTTTGGGCAGACAGACTATTAAAGAAGAAGAGTTACTGATCTCAGAAGAAATTTTTTCCTGTTAACTGTGCACTTCATTTTACCTTTTCCTCTCCAGCAGTCACTGCACCCCAAAGCAGTAGTTTGTCATCTTTATGTGGTTCATATGAGAATTGTTCTTTGGGGAGAAAGCAAAGCAAGGGGAAAGATAAAGAATTAATCCCAGATCAATCGCACTAATTTTGAAGGGGTTTGATATATGAGCCACAAACATTTCTGTTGGATGGGCTCCATGCTGATCCAGTTCCTCATGTCAGAACAAGCTGCAAACTTGCTGTGCTGGCTGCACCTTGAAGCTCCCAGAACAAGCACGGGAGAGCTGCAGGAATTTGCCACAAGTATCTTTCCTGTGCCAGTGGGAGTCACACAAGGCTTCTGCAGACAGCTTATACTGCACCGAGGGAAACCAGGAACAGCATATCAAAGGAAATAACACCAAATTCCTCTTACACTATTTCTTTCCTCTCTAGGAATGATATTTATGAAGGAACTATTATTTTTCTCCTGTTTCCTCTCTGCGTACTCTATGGTCTGCTCAACACATCTCCAGTCAAGGACTTGCTTTGTTTTTTGAGCAGGCGTTTGCTTAGTGACTTCTGCAATTCTCTTCAGTTTAGTTGAGATAGTACCTGCTACTCTAAAAGATCAATTAAAATACAATTGTGAAAAAAAAAATCCCAGCATCCCAGAATGAGGTGTGTTAGACTGTGGAATAGTCTCCTGGGGATGTGGTGGAAATGACTTTGCTTGGAACTTATAAAACCACTGAAACAAAACACTCAAAATGATAAAGTAAAGAGGAATTGAGGTTTTTTCCATGGACTAATTGGGATTTAGCAGACATGGTAGGTCAGTGCAGGCATTTTTGTTTCTTTTTTTTCCTTCCCTCCTGCCTATAACTATGCGTAAACAAGGAAGGAACAATTTATTTATTAAAAAATAAAAAGGTTAATCAAAAATCCACAGAAAATCACTTATTTTAGGGAATACATTTTTCCATGGTTTAATTGAAACTACTGTTCACTGCATTTCTGCAACATGTTCAAAGTCACCATATACTACCTTTGTTATGGATTAAGCCTTATTTGCTTTAAGGAAGCATCTTCTTTGAAGTGGATATTTTCCAGACTTTAAGTAACATAACTTGCTTTCATTGTGTTAAAGCACACATTCTTTTTCTGAGCTGGTAAGCATTAGCTCTTTGTTTGACTTACTTATTACTTGTCACTGTTTCCTCATCCACAAACTACATTAGATTTAAGTTTGCACTAGCAAAACCCATACTGCAATTTAATGCAACCCCATGGGACATGCCCTAATATCTGTCCATCCAAGAATGCTATGTCCTTCTACCTCTTCATATAAATCACAATGAAACAAGAATTATGGAATATACCTGTAAACTCAAATAGTCCTGTAAATATGAAGGAAGGGACTTTAATGCTACTTTAAACATGAAAGTAATGTTAGATGTCTACAGTACATCAGGAAAAGTCAGGCTTTAACAGTCTCTTTAATTTGCCCAGGTAAAATGTGATAAATCATATATACATAATTTGAAAGTAAAGCCAGAGTAAAATTCTATTTAAATGCAAGTGGATACTTATGGAAGGTATTGCATTTCTCTACCTCTCATTTATACTGTTATATAAGAGAAAAATCAAAGTGAATCTTGGGAGGGCCAAGTCCTTCCATGTATTTTTTTTTTCTATTGCAAGTACACTACAGTCCACTGAACACTGTGAAACTGTCACAGCTGCAGTGTCTGGCATTTACCTGTGGAAAAAATGGAAGTGTTAGATGAAGAAGAACATAGATCCAAGCCTAGAACCGTAGATACAGAGCTCATGTCTGTAACACAGTGAACTAACCCAAGAGTTTTCAAATACAGATGACAATGGCTAGCCGAATAAAATGATTTACATCTGATTTTATAGCTGATTTCAGACTGTGCTTGTCTTTAATCTCAGGTGGAAGGTTATTGGAGCCTCTGGGAAATAAAGTAAATAAATATGAGAGGGAGCAGATATTTAAGTGCTTAGCTCTGGGCCTGTAAATATGACAGGAATGGAACATCTGGGATACCTGGATTTGTTCTTTTAAGAGTTGGCTGAAAAGGAGATCTCTTTGCTCTTCCCATTGATTCAGTTTCAAGAACATATCATTGCATGAATTTATTTCTGGGTAATCAGTTAATATTTGATATGAATATCTGTCATGAATATCTGTGATGAACTTGCACATCCTTGAGATGAATTAAGGAGGCCTGGATCAGTCACAACAATGCAACAGTCATCTTTTAATAACTGATCCCCTGTACATGTGGAACTAACAAACCTGCACAAGCGGTAGGTCAAATTCCCTATTCCCCATCTAAGGATAATTTTAAGGTTTTTAATCACTCTTCTTAAGCCTGAGCTTCACATTTGGTTTGACTTCAAGCTCCCTACTGTATCTTGTCTTCTTGTGGGCTTTTGGTTTTTATTTTCATTTGGTTTCAACAGATGTTATTTACTGCTATTTCACTCTGCTTTGGAGAGGATTTATCATTGAGATGTATTTTCATTTTAGTGCACAAATACATTAAATCCAGGCATGAAGCCTGACCAAAATGGCTGGAAAGTGACATTGAAATTAAGGCTATAGTGCTGCTTCTCTAATCTGCTGAGCAGTTTATATAAATGCAGTTTAAATAAAATGAGTCTGCAAACAGAAAAGCTTAAAGGATATTAAATCCTGGCTTTATAAATCATAGTCAAGCTAGCAGGAAACACCCCATAGTGTGTAATCTTTCTCTTTCATGTAACAAGGATACCTCACAAACTTTCTGGAGTAAACTTAATTAAAGCCAGTGGAGAGAAAATGCAAAAGGGGAATGGTAATAGATTTTACTTCAGAAATCAAGTGTATTTACATATCTATCTATCTATCTATCTATCTATCTATCTATCTATCTATCTATCTATCTATCTATCTATCTATCTGTGGGCTAGAGGTATGTCTCCCTAGTCTCAGTGGGAGAAAGCTTAATTTATTTTTTTTTTCCCTGGAATATTTACACTCACACACACAATCATGGTGAGCAGAGAGAAGGTGGGGATGAGTAGACCCTTCCCTTTTCCTGGGAGAGAAAAGCTCACTGCATAATAAGGGTTTTTGAAAGGCCAGAATATGCTACACATGTTGGCAATGAGTTTGTCAGTGTTTCTTACATTTCTATACAGCTGTAATCCATGCATTTAATAAAATATTGATATCTATTTCCACAATTCTATCGTGCAGCAAAAAATCTTAATGGGATCTAAATTAAACACTTCTGCAATGGGTTGGAGACTGCATGTCATTTCTTGCCCTGGTGGAAAAGCTTTGTGCAATCCCATCTGCTGTTCCAAATGCCAGACTTCAGAAATATCACTATATGGGAGGGCTGTTGTAGAGAAGCACTTGCTATTTTATTTGAGATTCTGTTTAGCCTGGTAAAACATCCCCTATCTGTTTGTATCGCTGAGCTGCTGCTGAGCCACAGGCCCAAGTCTAATCTCAGATTGATGAAATGCATCCAACATGACATTTGACTCAAAACTGCTCATAAATAATAATAATACTACTTTACATTTATATAACCCTTTTCAGCAAGAGCTCTCCCAAAAGGCCTTTTTGACCTCTAATTTATCTATTGTGACTCTCAGTGAATTAGAGACAAGCATAATTTTCTCTACTCCACTACCACATACAACGTGGCAATAGCTGTGAGACAAATTACATTTGTGATGAGAATCCAGTCATTTTAGGTAGGTGATGCTCAATAATCCGTCCCAGCAGAGATCACCTGTAACATTATCAGTGTCTCAGTGGTTCAGACAGCTGTCAACTGTATAAAAAGCTCCCTGCTCAATAACTACTGCCCCCTTTCTTCCAAATCTGGCATCTCTAACCCTCAATTATCTACACAAACCTTAGCTTGACCGTATTTACTCCAGAAAAAAAAAAAAAAAGAGATACTTTTAAGTGCAAGAATGTACAATTCATTGTTTACCAAAACCAGAAGTTTCATGAATTTTAAAAAAGTAGGTTCCTGGAACTATTCTGAATTTAAGGTGTTTGTGCCTCACTCCTAACAAAAATATGTGGAAACATTCAAATATACCACCATGACACTGTCACATTAAAAAGGTTGTGTAGGTCATATCAAAACAGGGCTTTGTTCTGCTTGTAGTCAGGATTTTTTTCCACTTCACCTTCCGAGAATATATTTTCAAAGGCATCAAGGCATCAAACAATGCAGATAGGGATTTTCAGATTCATGTGCTGTGTCTATTGCAGCTTGAAGCTTAAATCCCATGAATAAAATTGCCTTGGATGAATCCTGAAGGCTGGCTTTAGCAATCTGCCAAAGCACAGCACCTATCTACATATCTTAAAAACTCACTGTGAGACATTTTCTCCCTGCTCATGCTGAGAGCAGAGGTACAGCTCCTATTGCCTTCCAAAGGAACAGAATTTAGCCAATGGGGCACTTTTACTTCTGTGTAAAACTTCCTTTTTTGATTAATAAAGAGTACAATGTTTTTTAAAATAATTTTCAATTACTTAGGTTATTTTAAAATATCTTTGAGGCTTAAAGACTATGCCAAAGACAGCTCATGACAAAGGTTACAATAACACATGCAATACATGGTAATGACCAACTTGGAACTTGAAACTCTTAGCAAGATACAAGAGATCCAAACATAAATTCCTGTTCTCACCTTGCAGTGGGAGCTCAAGTGTTTTAGCAATTTTCGTGTGATTTTTTATCATTTGGCTTTATTTTAAAATTTTAAAGATGCTTCTTATTAATTCATTTTAGCTCTATTCCCAAGGCAATTCCCACAAAACCATTATATATCACCTTGTTCTTGCAAAAAGGCTAATGTGATCAGCAATTATCAAAAGTAAACAGGATGCTGATTTTATCATACATTACACATTTAATCAATAGTGCAAGAAAAAAATCTAATGAACCAGTGAGTTTCTTTATATATTGTAACTGATCTTTATATATTGTTCTGTCCTTTTCTGTGTTTCTCACCTGGTAATACTCTTGTCCCCAAACCAAAACCATTTCCCAATTCTGTTTTGTGTCTGCACACCCCCACTGGAAAACTCAGATATGCATTTGCTATACAAGGACAGCAGTTTTGAAATCTGTATTTGAAACTAGACTAGAGAGAGGTAGAATTAAAAATCTTACAATGCTCCAGCTCTAAGAGGAGATAAACCATAAACTCACAGTCAAGTTAAATGCATTCTATCCACAGTCTTTGCAATCTGGCACCTGATAACCTTTAGGTTTTAGTTTGATAAGTCAATGACTGATCTTGTAACCTAAATGTGACCTACTCATTTCTACCTTCCTTACCTGTGAAGTAATCACAGAAAAATGTGATTGAGAGCAGCCCTTATGAGAAGGACTTGGTGGTGCTGGTGGGTGAAAAGATCAACATAACCCAGCAATGTGCACTCACAGCCCAGAAAGCCAAACATATCCTGGCCTGCATCCGAAGCAGGGGACAGCAGGCTGAGAGAGTTGGGGCTGTTCAAGCTGGAGAAGAGAAGACTCTGAGGAGACCTTAGAGCACCTTCCAGTACCTGAAGGGAACCTACAAGAGATCTGGAGTGGGACATTTTACAAGTGGGCATGAAATGAAAGGGCAAGACAGAGTGGCTTTAAACTGAGAGTAAATTGAGATTAGATATTAGAAAGAAATTCTTTACTGTAAGAGTGGTGAGACATTGTAACAAGCTACCCAGAGAAGCTACCCTGGAAGTGTCTGAGTCTGGTCTAGTGGAAGGTGTCCCTGCCCATGGCAGGTGAACTGCAAACTAGATGATCTTTAATGCCCTTTCCAACATAAACCATTCTATGGTTCTATGAAAAATAAAGCACTTTCTAATAAAAAAGTCTTCAGACCTCTGTTCAAGCCAGAAGGAATTTTGATAGTTGTGATTTTATGGACTGTAGACTAAGGTAGCAGAATTATGTTGATTTTCTTACAGGGGATAGAAATAAAGAGAAATGAAAGCAGATGGATCTGCCCTAGCAGTGAACCATTGGATACAATACTTTGCTTCAGTGAGTATCCAAATGATTTTCAGGTAGTTTGGCGCATAGGTAATTTATGTGCTTCCTTCTCTGCCTGCCATTTAGAAGCTGTTTCTCAAGAAGGGATTGTTCTCCGAACTGTTCATCTTTGCATGCACTATTTCATTCTTAACTCTTCTAATATTCTTCTTAAGGTTAACTTAGTGAAGTGAATTCAATATACTTTTTTGTTGCACTCAGAGACTCTGCCAGTGGCTGGGGTCAAACCCAAAACCTGCAAAGGAGCTCCTAGGTGATGGCTTGCTTGATGACTGCATGTATCACACTACAGAGGCTGTCCCAGCCATGAGACCTTTGCCATCACTAAGCAGAAGCAACAGTGTCCCTGCAAAGGCAATGGTGCCTTTTGATCATAAATTATAATTTTGACCAAATATAAAGATTCTTCCTTAGGCAAATACAAAAACTGGCTCTTAGATAAAGCACATTTTATTTAATATTTTGGAGTATAAACCAGAAGTCTGAAGCACAAATAACCATCTCAGACAAGCTGTATTTGAAGACTCTATGTTAAAACATGCAGCTTGAATACCCCATTTTCCTGACCCCACAAACAGATAGAAAAACAGCCCTGGTTTCTACAAAAATTCTTACTTTTGCAGTCCTCACTGAGACATTTTAAAAACTGTCAATACATATAACAGTTCTCCCTTTCCCTTGGTGAGGATATCTAGGATAGAGAAGCAATACTATTCTTATTGACAGATACAAAATCTTTAGAGGAGGCAGCTGGAAAAAAAAGATTCTACATCCACAAGAGGACTTTAGTACCCAGAAATCATAGTGTTGAACTAAATAACCAGGATCCCTATATAAAAATGTCTCAAACAATTAAGAATGGTGCAAAATACATGTGCTTCAGTGTCTACAACTATCCAAGGTTAAAAAACAAACAAAACCAAACAAACTAAATAAACCCCACCCTCAAATAGTTAAACGAGCCATTTTCTGTATGCACAGTTTCTCCTAATTCAGTACTTCATTAGTGTGTGGCCCACTTCCTACAGACTACTCTGCTGTGCCATTTCCTGAAGGATGAAATGAAGTCCAGCATCTCATCTCATGGATATTTGAATGACCTTTTCCAAAATTTGACATTTAAAGGATATTGGGAAATTGCTGTAGTGGATCGACTCCAGCTGAACACCAGGCACCGACCAAAGCCTCTCTGTCACTTCCCTCTGCAACTGGACAGGACAGAGAAGATGTAACAAAGGGCTCATGGGTTGAGATAAGAACTGGGAGAGATCACTCACCAAATACCATCGCAGGTGAAAGAGACTTAAATTAGAGATATTAATTGAATTTATTACTAACAAAATCAGAGCAGGATAATAAGAACCAAAAATAGACCTTAAAAACACCTTCCCTCCACCTTCCCTCCTTCCCAGCTCAACCTCCTACCCTCAACAGCACAGGGAGACAGGGAATGGGGGTTATGGTCAGTTTATCACATGTTTCTGCTGCTGCTGAGGGAGAGGAGTCCCTGCTCCACTGTGGGGTCCCTCCCAGGGGAGACAGTTCTCCATGAACTTCTCCAATGTGATTACATCCCATGGGCAACAGTCCTCCCCAAACTGCTGCTGCATGGGTCACTCTTCCATGGGTGCAATCCTTCAGGCACAGCCTGCTCCAGCTTGGGTCCCCCACTGGGCACAAGTCCTACCAGGAAACCTGCTCTAGTGTGGGTTCCTCTCTTCACAGGCCTGCAGGTACCTGCCAGGACCCTGTTCCCGCCTGGGTCTCCCACGGACCCACAGCCCTCTCTCAGGCATCCACTTGCTCTGGCCTGGGTCTCCTTCCCAAGCTGCAGGTGGATCTCTGCATCCCTGTGGATCCCCATGGGCTGCAGGGCACAGCTGCCTCACCATGGGCTGCACCAGGGGCTGCAGGGGAATCCCAGCTCCAGTGCCTGGAGCCCCTCCTGCCCCTCCTTCTGCACTGACCTTGGGGTCTGTTGTTCCTCTCACATATTCTCACTCTGCTCTTCCCTGGTCACAAGTACTTCTGTGCAGTAACTTTTTCTTCTTGCTCTCAAATCTTTTATCACAGAGGTGTTACCACTATTTCTAATTGGCCCAGCCCTGGCCAGGGGCACATCTGTCTCAGAGCCATCAGGGATTGGCTCTGCTGGACAGGGAGGAAGCTTCTGGCAGCTTCTCACAGGAGCCACCCCTGTAGCCCCCCTGCTACCAAAGCCTGTCCATGCAAACTCAATATGCTCTAATATTTGAAGAATTCTATAAATGCAGCTGGACATAGTTTTTCATGTTTTCATTGTGCAAAGACAACCTTGAAGACAAACAATGTACAGCTCCTGCAGTCTCCTAACTCTGCAGGTTTTAGAGTGTAACTAGAGCTCATGCAGACTTCCCCCCCCCATGGCTGATGCTAAGTGAGGCAGGTAGGACAGCCATTCTTATGCACTAGCATGTTTTAATATTCTCTGTTTAAGCAAATAAGTACTTAGAGGTTCTGACTTACAGCATGGTGACATTTGGAATGTACAAAGCAAGGAATGCAATACAGTCCCAATACTGGAGCTATTTATACTCTATAATTGATTGACAAATTCTATCACAGGTAATTTGTGTTTGTGAAATTGCATAATAGACCCAAGTGTTTTTTTAGATGTTAAGCCTATCTAGTGCAATCACACTGTAGTGAATGTATCTATTGTTAGCATTAGCACTGAGAATTTAAAACTGGAATGAATTTTTGGTACCTAGGGAAATTTACATATGCAAATTTAAGGAGCAAAAATCCCCAACCTATCAGTATTGAAGTTTTCTTGTTTTCTATGCTAAAACCTCCTTAAAATAATTCATCTTCTGTAGGGGCACAGTTTAGCAGATGTGCTATTTTGGAAATAGACCTTGAAGCTTTGTAAGCCTGTAAAATTTGCAAATAGATGAGAACAAACCCTTAGTAAATGAGATAAGGTAATAAAGTATGTACTCTTTAACTAATTGTAGACATAACGCCTAAAGATCTTGTGAAATAACTTCTGTTATGCCAGGTATTAATATAAATTAGCTCAGCTGTGAGCATGGTCTCTTCTTAAAAGCTGAATAGATTTGCCATGACATTACTTTAAAAACCTTTCGAGATACTCTGTGGATAATGATGAATATTGAATGAATTTCCATAACATTAAACTACATGGAAACATTTGATGCCTAGTTGAATTCCCTGTTTTGTCCCCACCAAATTTCCTTCATAACTCCTGTATCTTCAGCTGAAATACCAGTGCACACACCATAACCATCCTTTTCCTAAATAGTCGCTGGCTTATCAGAAGAGAGGACTGGACTCTGCAAGTGAAATTTTCCAAAATTTTAATTTCCAAAAATTTCCAAATTTACAAAATTTCCAAAAATAAACCCAAGTGAATCTGTGTGAATATGACACCTGTACTTTGTCCAAGGATTCATAAAAGCCTATTACCTCAAAACAAGAATGTGCAAGCAAGGAAGTCTAGAATTGGTAGATTTCCACATCTCCAATTCCAATGCACAGTGACAGCTGTTAGAAAGTTGACACCTTTCAGTATTTTCTACAAAGCTATTCTCTTCACAGTTTAAGAAAAACCTGGGCTATCTTGCATAGCACTGTGTAGAAGCACCTGACACTCTTGACTACAATACAGTCTTCACATACATGGAAGAAAATTTCATTTTT
Organism: Molothrus aeneus; assembly: GCF_037042795.1. Lineage (NCBI taxonomy): Eukaryota > Metazoa > Chordata > Aves > Passeriformes > Icteridae > Molothrus > Molothrus aeneus. Next base: position 18,497,958 of record NC_089647.1, on the reverse strand, counting down.
CTCCCAGAGGGTTTTCTGATCACAGCCATCAACATCATTTGATCTGACATCAGACAAACAAAAACTCTCTTCAGAACAAAATACTTTACCTACTGACAGCTATACCTGAGCCACGGATACCTGAGCTCACTTATGGTCTCTAGAGAAATGGAGAGTTGCATGCACAGAACCATGGTAAGCATAACAGTGCTGCACAAATACAGGAGGATAAAGGGTGATTCCAACCCTGTGCTTCTGTGTCTCACAATAATCTTACTCCAGTTCCTATTTCCCTTTACAGAAGGGACCTATGGAGCATCCAGAAACTAAGGAAGTGTGGGAAAGCAGGTCACATACAGGGTTCAAGGCCATGAATCCCACCTATGAGAAATCCCACAAAGCAAGACTGGAACTGGAAATAATAAATCTGCTTGTCAAAAAGGGTGCTGGCTGCTGTTGCCTGTAATTCTCAAAGCTGATGAAGAGATTTATGAGCTCCAGTGAGTTCCACAACCTGCGCAAGCTAACTTATCTCTGGCTGCAATTTAACCCAACATTAATAGCTCCCAGGCCCTCAATAACAGTTTGATCTGAACTGGAGCTTCTCAAGTGCTTTATTCTATCCCATGTTATAAAAGTTTTCTCCTTAAGGATATTTCCAGCACAAATCCTGCTTTTGTTTATCATGTCTGAACCTGTAGCAGCAGTAATAACAAATATGGATCAGGGAAGCTCTGGAAATGCATCTCTCAAGTTGTTTGGAGTTTGTCATCACCAGAATAAAACTAAGACAGGTTGCTGGCAACAATTTCTCTTTCAGGAAACCTATTACCTTAGCCCGTGTTAACAGGAACAGTAAGATTAGCAGGGAGCATTAATCAATCCCCACTAGTACTACATATGCTATTTCCTAAAAGGCAAGACATACCTTTTGGATAAGATTTTGCAAACACAGCTAGCATAGAGTACAGTGAGAGACAGGTACAAAAAGGCATAAAGATTTTGTCTCACTGCGAAATGAGCTTTACCTCAGCTACTTTGACTGGATATCAGTTAACAAGAACATCCTTTCCCCAAAGACATGTTTGGCTTTGTGGCTTTTATAATGGACTTGAGGTAATTGCCTACTTTGTATTTTTTATACCTTTTAAATCCTAATTATTTTTTACAGCGTCAATAGTCAAAATGCCCAGGGTTCAATACAAGTTGCTACAACATCCCATGGAGGGGCCACAGTGAGCAATGATTTTGCGAACTTCTCCTCTACCAATCTTCTCAATATAGATCATTGGAATTTTACCTGACTGCCTAAGTCATTCAAAGGGTCTTTAGACCAGTCATTTACCAGAAGGCATCCAAAATAAATTACATAAATTTTCTGCTTGGTGCTAGATCTAACTGGAAAGCAAAATTTGTTTCCAGTTTCTCATTGCTGAAAATAGCTACAATTAAAAGATAAACAGTCAGAGGGGTAAGAGAGGGTTAGTTTTGGTTGATTGATTTTTTAGGTTTTATTTTTAAACAGAAGGACAAAACTCCTAATAGTCTTCACAAATAATCCAGGAAAATTGAGAATGTCTACGCATAGAATGACACTTGAAAATAGTTTTCTTAGTGCATCTTTATAGGAGTGATTCAGAATATCAACTCATTTGAGATTCCTACATAGTTTTCTTTCTTAACTGCTAAAATCCAAGTCTTTACAAATGATGATTTCTTTAACATTTGTAGATACAAACCTATTAAGAGTAATCTTTAAACTAATATGTTAACCACATTGTCCTTTTACCTTCTGATATTCAATTATGCTCTCAACCTATCAGGAAAATCTCTTACAGCACAGAACTTGTTCCAGCAAGTACTAGAAACCATCTTTGACAAAATGAGTTTTCACTGTTATTCCTGTCAGTGCTAAACAAACAAACACTATCTGGGGTCAACAGGCTAACCTGTAAACCAGAGGATCTTGGCTTGTGGCATACAAACTACCCAGTATCTGCAAAACAGCAGAAAGTATTTAAAGGGGCAGAGGAGAAGGGGAGAGCACTTTAGAAGAAGAAATATTCCTACCCATTAAATGAAGGAAAGAATTTAAAAGAAGAGAAAATACAAGTATTGGATGACTATTTTAAATTTAGTCTAATTTTTATCTGACTGAATGTAAATGTGCCAAGCCATGTACACCACAGTCTACAAAAAGAACAGTTAATTATTCAATCTTGCATGAGTGCAAATGCAACCTTGACCTTCTGAGGTTTTTCTACAGGATTTATCTATTCAGGCAGCATAATCTTTATTATTGCTGAAGGGTTTAATATTTTCACATTGCTTTGATACCCAGTGGAGCGTAAAAACCCAGGTATTCCATGAAGATCTTTGTAGAATCACTTTCCAAACAGAATAACTCTAAGTAATCTTGGAAAGTTTTGGTTTTTTATTTAAGAGATCACAAAATTCTAAATATGCATTGGCACACACACACAGAAAAACCCAGGTAAGACTGGTGTTTGCTTTTAGCCTAGTTTGATGAAACTCAGTTGTGAGTATGTGTGTATTTTTATCTGCCTCTCTCATCCAACTAAGCAACTCCTAAGCCAATTTCAGCAACATTGAACAGAGAGTAAAGGTCTTTGAAGTAGGTCTCAATATTCTGGATGTCAAATTTTCCACAAAATTACTGGAAACAGGTAGCTAGGAAGAGATGAAAGGCCATCCCTTGCCTGAACTGAGTTACAGTGTGACCTCAATTCATACTAAGCCTAAGGGTATTTACAGAGGCTAGAGAATTGCTGAGTGTCCCAACATGAGAAAAGTTTCCATCTGCAGTCATATTTTTATTAAACGTGACACAAGAATGCTATCACAGGACTTCAAACCACTGAGAACCAGACCTTAGTACTGCCACTGGCCAAGAAAATACTTTTCACTTCAGAAGTGTTAGACATTCACATGAGTGATAAAATCTCCCCAAAGAGCCACAGAAAACCATTGTCTTATCACAATACAAACACTTTTTTGTCCCTGAATCCAAAATTTGAGAACTTCAGTAGGATGCCACATCTCATACAGGGAGGCTGAAAACCATGTAGATACTGGTATTCATGTTCATGTTCATGCATTGCCCTTTCAGCTGCTTGGCTCTTGTTATGACTCTGTGGAAAAGAGCTATGATGAACTTAACAGCTTTTCTTATTTTTATTTTTTCTCTCTAATTTTTTTTCTTTTAAAGACAGCTAAGATAGATTTTAAGCCCAGCACAGCTGCTCAAAATCATACCCAGCTACCAGTAGCACCAGCTGCAGTACAGACTTACAACCCTCCTTCTGCCAGGAATGCCCTCCACACCAAGATAGGAAAACATGAATTTGACTTTTTGACTTTAAGAATATTGACTTTAAGAAACCCAGGTAATTCAAAGTATTTAGGCAATTTCTTCTTACAGAAACAGAAGAAAAAGGTGCCTTGATCTTTTAAAAAGTGCAGGTTTTGAATTTTTTTTTTCTGTACTTCCTAATCTTCCTGGCTAGTTAAGTAAAATGCAGCACAAAATAGAGCTTGTAAAAAGACAGGAGATGTATGATGTTCCCAGATAGGGGAGTTGCATGCAGAGGATATTGGATGTTTGAAAAGAGAAAAGGGTTTTAGTAACTATTGTTTTTTATTTATCTCTGATTATACTTGCACTTTTTTTAGAACTTGCTCTGCCTTCTCCTGTTCTGCAGTTCAGATGCTGACATGAGTAAGGAAACTATGCAGAGCTAAACCAGTCATTTGTTGTCTAGCATTCCTTGGGATATAAAGGTCCCCTTCCTTTAGTCAGAATATAAGAATTACTACTTGAATGAACTACCTTAACAATGTTTCCAATCTTTTTTATTTTATCAGTAATTTACTAGTCTCCTGGAATATATTTTTTTGTTTAATACCTTATCAATGATTTCGATGAGTAGATTGAATGCACCCTCAGACATTTTGCAGCCAACAAGTTGGGCAGGATTTTTGATCTGCTTGAGGGTAGGAAGTCTCCCCAAAGGGATTTGGATTTGGAGCAGAGGTATGAGGTTCACAAAGTCAAAGTGCCAGGTCCTCCACTTGGGTCATTTCACCCTCATGTGATTCTTCAGGCTTCAGAAAGAACGGAAAGCAAGCCAATGGAAAAGGACCTGGGAGTTCTGGTTGACAGTTTCTGAACATGAGCCAGCATGTGCCTAGGTGGGAAAGAAGGCCAATGGCATCCTGGCCTGTATCAGAAATAATGTGGCTAGCAAGACTAGGGAAAAGTGTGGTAGGCCACATCTTGAATCCTGTGCCAGTTCTACAAGAAGGACATTGAGGTGCTGGAGCATTTCCTGAGAAGGGCAATGGAGCTATGGAAGGGTCTGGAGCACACGTCCTGTCAGAAGCAGCTGAGGGAGCTGGGGATGTTCAGCCTGGAGATTGAGGGGCAGCCCTTGTCACTGTCTATTCAAATCCTTGAAAGGAGGATGTAGCCGGTTGGGGGTTGGTCTCTTTGCTCAGGTAGGAAGTAATTGGACAAGGGGAAAGACATGCCTCAAGCTGAGCCACAAGGTTTAGAATGGATACTGGAAAAAGTCAAGCATTCAAACAGGCTGTCCAGGAAAGTGGTTGAATCACCATTCCCAGAGATATTCCAAAGATGGGTAGTCATGGTGCTTTGGGGCACGGTTTAGTGGTGAGCTTGGCAGTGCTGGCTTAACAGTTGGGCTTTATGGTCTTAAGGGTCTTTTCAAACCAAAATGCTTTTATGTATACCAGTAAAAGAGCCAGCCCAAATGACATCTCTATACAGGCCTGTAACATGAGAGCACCTTGAGTTTTTCTCTAAGTATAAAATTGCAAAATTGATCCTGCACCCTACTATGCTCCTTTGACCTGCACTCCATCCCCTGTTTTCCCCTATAGTCTTAGCATAAGAATCTACAAGGGAACTACAGGTCTGACTCCAGCTGTGCCCCGTGTAACAGAAGTGGTAATCCCATTATGCAACTATAATCACTGTCAGCCATGAGTGTCATTAGTCACTTTCATGACACTAAAGGAGGTAAAAAAATCTGAACAAATAATATCTCCATAACATTAAAAGGCACATGGTCTGCCCTACTGTCCTCACTTTGCCTTCCTAGCCTGGGGTCATTATGTAAAAGCAACAATATATTTTAACTAGCACTGAACAAGGCTCTTAGCATTATAAGTCTCTGAGCATCTTACCTGTGCTGGTTGCTGGCAAACCTTTTGCTGCTTGTACTTTCTCATCACTCTTATGCTGCCAGTGTTTAATAATGTTCAGTGAGATCCAGAGATTCCAGTCAGCAGTGCTCAACAGCACTGAGCATAATGAGTGATTAACTCAGGGCATAGATCTTTTGGTAATGGAAGCTGTGTAAAAACTTAGGTAATTTGTTTATGGAAAGATGTTGACTTGGCAGTATGTGATTAAAGTACTTGCTAGCCCACAAGTAGCATCAGAAAAGTAATTAAAAGAAAGAAAACAACTGATTCTATTTGGTCAAAATGGAGCTTTTGGGACATTACTGCAATAAAAATCAGGAAGCCAAACAATCAATAGCTCTAGGAAAATATTTTTGAAAACTTTTGTCTTTCTGAGTAAGACAGTTTTAATCCCTTCTCACTGGGCATCACTCTTGGGAAATTTAATTAGCTCTGGACAGCTGCCTAATGTTTACATGAAATTTAACCGTACTGGCTTCTACCACAATTTTTATCAGTGCTCCTTATTTCGCCTGTTTTTTAATGTAGACTCACAACTTACAGCCTTCTCCCTATTGTAGGAAAAATTTTCCTCCAAGGCCAATTCCCTTACTATTGCATTCCCACCTCAAATTCCTTGTGCTTTCCTTGACATCTATTGGTCACATGGACAGGACAAAGAAAAAGTAGGATGAAGGGTAACATTTGGAAACTGGTAATTAACAAGAAATTTATAACACAGTATAAAGTAATGTGTCATAATGCTACCTACCACTTTTAAAAACTTGCCTACAAATGGAAAGAACGATAATAAAAGGTGGGATTAGTGCTAAATGCTCATGTTCTGTGCACAGGGAAAGAAGGATTACATCACACTAGAATTAAAAAAAACCCAGAGAATTCAGCAGTTGGATTTGTTAATTCTGAAAGGTACTATCACAAAGAAGGGAAGTAAAAAGTACAGTTGAGGGTTGGTGTTTTGCCCTCTATTTAACAAATGGCCAAGATACTTCACATCAGCTTGCAAACCTATTTGGAGCAAAGTGAAGGATATACTCCAGTTTCACCATGACTTGGGAGGAGTCCAAAAGAAGGTTCGCTGGGAAAGTGAATCTTGAGTACGCATCCATCCTAAAACAAGTCAGGTGGACAATAACATTATCTTTTTTTTCACATCCTTAATACACTTCCTAATTAAAGACTCTTTAAGAATCTAACAGGCTAAATTAGAACATTGCAATTCCATTTTCTTAAAAAGTGCTTTAATTTAAATAATTGCATAGAAAAACAGAAGTCTCAACTCAAGGATAAGGCTGGTTGTGATTCGATCTCCCCTATTCTTTGCCAAGTTGTTGAAGTTTTACCCTATAGACAGAGGCAGAAAAGCCATCATCTCACTCCATATCCCTTGTTGGACATTACTAGAGCAGGTTTAATCTGGGACAGAAGTGTAGGAACAGGTTACCTGGCTGCAGAGGTACATAGAGAAAGAAAGGATCAACAGAGCTTCTGGCTTTTCAGATAAAAGGACCATAACCAGAGAGGGAAGCTTATGAAGGCTTATCTGTATTTCTAATCTGGAACTGATGGCTTCAATTTGGTTGTTGAGGTTGGGGAAATTGTGAGTTCAGGACAGAAAATTCTCTACATCTGTGCCCTGCTTCTGGTTTGGGAAACTGATTAGTGGGCTTGAAAGACAGCTAAGGCTATCACAGCTGCAGAATAAAAAATAAAGTAAGCTAGTTAGGAGCATTTATCTTCCAAAAAGGCAGGACAGATAATAGAGCTTCACCACACAACAGAAGGCCTTTCACAGTGAAATATTGTCAGCTCACTTCTGTGGCAGCATGAACACAAACTGCAGGGTGTGGAACAAGTTGCAGTAAGCTGGTGAAAAAGGCAATTAGTGGGAGCGGAAAACTCCAGGCTATTTCCCTTCTTCCCACACATTATTTTAAGAAAGCACCACTGCATGACACATAACTCCCCTTGCTACCTACTTTAATCTATACTCAAGGAACATTAAGCAGGTAAGGCAGGGTAATGCTGCTCACCCAGCAGAAACTAAGTAAAGATGGACAGGGAAGATCCATTCATTGTCTCTTCCAAAAAAGAACCAGAGGATGTCAAAAAAAACTTGACTAGGGTGTGAAGCTGTGGCTGTTTTTAAGGGGGGCCCGGCTGAAGGGATTTAGAGAGTCCAGCCACCTTCAGTTACACCGGCACTCCCCTGGCACGAAGCCAGTGGCATGTGCCGACCGTGGGTGGGGCGAGAGGAAACAGTCACCGATATTGAAGCAACCACGCCGCAGGAGTGAAGAAAAGAGACGGCCCTCCTCTGCTGGGTGAATTAACTTGGTTTAATCCAGGGTAGGGGAAGTACAGGGTGGCCACCCAAAGGTGGCGAGCGGAGGAGGAGCCCCGGGCCCCTCCGGGGACCGGGTTTTACAGGGAAGGGGTGGGTACACAAGAAACCAATCATAGAACGAAAATTTGCATACATTGAAGACTGATGGGTGGTGTGGATCAATGGGGATAGGTCAGGGGAGGAGCCCAGGCCTACCAGCCAATCACTCGACACCCTAGCTGGAAGATTCTGGAACTTGGGGCGGGGTGTCGGTGACTGGCAGAAGGCCTGGGGAGGGGATACAAGGACAAATAAGGGATAATGAGGGAAAATGAGGAGGGGAAAACCGTGATTGACATAACTGGGGGTTTGAGCCAGACCAACTTGCCAAGCTAGGAGAGGGGAGAACGGAACAAACCAAACACAAACCACAACAAGGGTGTCAAGTTCAAAACATGTATGTTATATAATGCCCAGGTAATCTTCCTGACATGGAATGCTACTGATATAGGATTACCTGTGTTCAAAAAGTAATATAGCCAAAAAAAAAAAAAAAAAAAAGAAAAAGACAGAAAATAAGATGATCCCCCATTTTTTTTCACATTAACGACACTTGGAAAACTCAGTTTTTTAGAGCTGAACTAAAAATTTCTAAATTACTATCTTAGCCAGAAAACACAGAAAAAAACATTGCAGAAATAATGTTGACAAGCCTGCAGAAAAAAAATACTAGATGCCTGTAAAATGAGTAGATGTTGGTTTTGTTCCTAAGACATGAAATGCAGTATTGCATACTGACTTGTCTTTTGTGTTGTTTTGGCTTTGTGATTAAACTGCTGAGACTTTACATGCGGTCATATATTTAGCAAATATAGTAAATTGGGTGAAGAGGTCAGCAGGTAGACAGCAAAAGGAGTCAATCATATATCCAAGGATAAATTCTCAATTATATATAAAACAACATGTGGTGAGATCCTTTCATCTGACTGAACTACAGTAACTACTCTGCTAATCCCATCAAATTCCATTTTATGTACTTCACTGCAAAACACTTGGCCTCAGACACAGTCTAAAACTCTGTTGGAGATACAGTGTCTCTCAATGGCCATGCTTACATGCCATATGTGCTTTTCTTCTCTAAAGACATTCACCACAACAATGTGGATGGGCTGGCTACAGAAACCTACCTAGGATCTGCTTATGTTCTATTTTCACTTTGTTGTTGATGCTGCGTTTGTGTTCAGTCAAGATACAATGAAGGAGTTAGCCTAATTTCCTGCAGAAGCAGCCACAGTGTTTCACCCTGGCAGAGTGTGTGCCTTGGCACCAAAATTATAGAACAAGGAGGAGGGTTTAAAGATGACCAGTTCCTACAGGTTTCTTACAAGACAGAGCAGAGAAGAAGGAAGATTGGGATTAGAATTTTTGGAAGTTCACTCTTTTTTTACCTTTTCAGGCAATCCCACAGCCAAACATGTCAACCCAGAGTTTGTCAATACTCTGCAGAAGAGAGCTAATAGGGAAAACAGAGGAAAATGTTCTTGGTTTTTACAGAGACAGCAGAATACCTTTGCATATTTCAGTCAAAAACCCCACACTTAATCAAGACACATAATTTATGAGATTTCTTCATCCAATCGCTTAGAGAATTTCTTGGTTTGTTTTCCACAGAAAATGAGTGGAGTGCTCTGTTTCTTCTCCTCCTGGTTCTCTTTTTTCCACTACAGTAATAATCTTAGCCAGCTCCTTCCTTTGCTTTTCCATTGGACAGTGAAGAGTTTGGCTTTCAGATGTATTTAGTATTCTGCTGAATGCCTTCTTCTCTACTGCATCCTAAACCTCTTCTTAAAACTTTGTCACCTTTTCTTCTAAGGTGAAGCACCACTGCATAAGATGAAGAACTTGGTATATTTTAAAATCAGTCAAGGATATTTTTGTGCTAGGTATTATTACAAATTGTATTTCTGCAGTATGATATTTCCTCATACATTTACTTCACTCACTCTCTAATGGCAATAAGATCACAAGTACAAACTTGAATTTCATCCACTTGTCTTACCTGGGCTCTTCTTTCCTTGCAGCTATCACTGTCTCTGACAAAACACTGGCTTGTACACCTGTGTACAGCTTAAAACTAATAAATGTTCCATTTACTTTCTGGGTAAGAGCTCATTTATCTTCTACTGAAATCTTGCCCATTGCTTTTGTGAAGGTTTGCCTTTCACAAATGGTGCTGGAGACGTCCTCTTACCCAAGTTTTTCATGGTTAGCCAGTGTTTGCAAATTTGTGGAAGTCAAGATAACACAGCAGAATGTTTGGATGCTTTTTGTTTGTGTATGGCTTTTTGTTCCTTGTCCCAGTCCAGACAGCTCTGCATGTTGTTTTTGTGAATTCAAGACTTGAAGCTTTAATTCCCTTTTTCCCCACATCTCCTTTCTTGGCTTTTGCAATGACCCCAATGTCAGAACATTGTTCTCCTCTCAGTTCTGCACTTGTGATTGCCATTCCCTGTCTGAAGGTTAATGCTGGTTTCCTGAAGTCTCTCTTTTGGCATTTTTCCTTAAAGCCAATCATAGGAACTGATCAGGATCTCATGCAGTCCCTTGCAAATTGACAAGTAGTCTCTTTAGCCTCAGAAGAGAAACATGCTTTTCTATAGGATCCCTTTCTTTGTCTACTCAGTTTAAAATCTGTCTCTCATATGGGTCACTTTTACCTTGAGTGCAGAACTCACTCCTCAAATTTCTGTGATGTGGAATATCCATTCGTCATCTCTGTCTGAGTTGACCATAAGATATTATAAATATGAGTTATCTGTTGTCATAAGGATGAGGCTATGTTCTGTTTGTTTTCCTTGCCATTGGCTCCTACAACTCTTAGTACTATTTGAGCGTATTCCCATCACCATTCACATTTCCAGGTGTTTCAGAGAGGCAGATTGCTAACAGTAGTTCCTTAGTTCAGTTCTATTAGTACTCAACAATCACTGAGAGCCAAATAATTTATCAGAGAGCCATTTATTTAATGGTGCAAGCTCTGACCTCTTAATTACAGACATCTTTACTCCAGGCAACTGCCTCTTTACCACCAAAACATCTTATAGGCATGATTATTACAGACATGGGAAAAACAAGGCAGTCCATGGAAGATTTGTGGGGAGAAAGAGGATTCATAAGGGACTACTTGAGAGAGAAGACATGAAAACAAAGTTAGGTCCAGAAGGGAGCAATAACCTGAAAAAGGAGAAGAAAAGTGTAAACAACAGGCTCACTTAGTTTTGCTTCACAGCCCCCAATGTACCATGGACCATTCAAGAAAAATGTCACAGAAAAGTCTAAGTATTTCCCCTGCAATATGCAGCAGTCTTAAAAGAGGATTTTTTTTTTTCCTTTAAAATCTAAGAAGCAGTATGAAGAGGCTCTTCACATCCCCTGGTCACCAGCATGAATTCCAGCTGATAAACTTAATTTGACCTAATGATGTGAAATAAAAGTAATACTTTCTGTTACAGCCCTTATACGTGCCAAAAATTAAGTCACTTGACTTATGTTCCCTACACTAGGTAATGCCAGTGCATTATTGGAAGAAAATTACTGAGACCATTAAAAGTGTGAGGATTTTAAGCCTCCTAAAAAAAGGACCTACATGATAATATGGACAGAGATTGCACTGAACTTTTGGTCTGGCTTTCAGATGTTATTTCTTGCTTTACCTCCTGTGTGTCTGATGGAGCATTGCCAGCTCTCCCAAATTTGTACAGCCAAGTGATTTGAACCCCTGGGGTAGGAACAATTCAGCTTCCTGACAATGTCAAGCATTTTTCTTTTCCTTGGTAGCTCCCATATGATGATTAATTTTATGTTCCCTGCTATTTCTCCAATAAACACAGCAATTAATTACATATATTTTAGTCTTAGGACCAAGCTTACTCTCTCTCCTCCCAGAATCATTCTACATGCACTAGCCAGTGTAATTTCCCTACTCAGTTTGGCACCTGTATTTAACAAACAATAAGCACAGGATGAGATGACCTTAAAACATGATTGAACTCAGCATGCAGCCCATAAGAAATATGGATGCATGTGTGTATTGAGGGATTTCAAAAGCCTTGAAGTAGTTCGTTTAGATGCGGGCAGCATAAACTCCTTGTTTTGAAAATACTTTTTTTCATTACTATTATCAATTCCAAGGAGCTCTTTGGTTTTCCACTTTTCAGTTGGAATCCTATTCATATTCACAATAATTTGATTTAAAGTTGACATAAAATGAAGGAAAAAGCTCAAACAGAATTCATATTCCCTTTATCCTTGCACCAAAAATAAGAAGGATGAAGTTGAGCAAACTATTTCCTTTTGGATCAAAATAATTTCTACTTTATTTCTCTCCAGCTGCCCTTCTCGGCTCCAGGGGTTTTGAGCAGGGCAGCACCAAATCAATGCCTCTCTTATTAATCCATCATTACCTGAGTGTGCCCCTACGTGGTTGCTTCCAGTTTCCTTTGCCAGCCTGCCAGAGTGAGTCCACTCTCCTTTCCCAGGACAGCTGCAGAATTCCTCTTGGACAAGATTTGTTGTGATGAAGGGGAAAGAGAGGGAATGAACAGGACCCATTTTTTTCCCAGCAAAATGAAAGCAGAGCTGCTTGCTTGAGCCTCCATTTGTCTGCCCATGTAAGTGCCTCCAATTCTGAGAGAACAGAGATGAACCTTCTGCTTGCTTCTTGCAAGAGTGCTTCATCAGATTGTCCTCTCCAGGACACAGAGAGAGAGAGAGAGAGAGAGGGGAGATTGCATGGGGTGATACAAGCTGAGACTTCTGGTTAGGGAGCAGTCAGCTCACAAACTGAAATTTTCAGCGCTGCACTTACAGAAGACAAAACAAGGATTTTTACTTGCCAGTGGTGCTTCACTCATCCAGCTGCTCTGTGGACCAGCGCAATCAGCCACCTAACAGAGATACCCTATAAAGGTCAAGCAAAATTTCAGTGCAAGACTTGGGGATACATTAAAGTGGTTGCTGATGGCAGAGTTTACTGAAGGATGAACTGTCATGGGTACAGATTTCATGATACGTGCTAAAAAAGCAACTTTTTAAATGCACCTTTCATCCAGAAAGGGAGTTCCTACAACCTGAATTTAGAGATGACCTACACCCAAAGACTTATGCTGAAAAACTGCTCAAATTCTTCTGCACCAAGAACATATCCATTTTCCAAACTGATTAATTGAGACAACAGCCAATTCCTTTGGATCAGCCAATTCAAGTTTTCACCAACTGGAGGTATTTAACTGTGCTCTCAATTTTTTAAAACTAGCATGTGGAAAAGCATATTAAAAACTAACTACTCCCAAAGTCACCATTATTGTCCAAAATATGTTTTGTTTAGGAAATTTAATCAGGCTTTGTTCACAGCAAATGGGAAAAAATCTGCTCTTTCTGCAGTGCTGAGAGCTCCTTTGTGCGTAAAGTGCAAAGAAGGAAGAATTGCACATCAAATTGCAACTAGATAAGGCATATCTTGTGATGAGAAAATGGGACAGAATTTGGTGGATTGTTGGATTTTAACATCACTACTTTTATGGAAAATGGCACGTGGGGCTTCCATAACCATGAAGATTCAATGCTCATTTGAGCAATCACACCTCTCACAGCATGCTTGTTCCCTGACATTTATGCTAGTAGCTGTCTCTCAGCAGCCCCCTCATTGCAAATCTCTAATGCCACTTCTTGTGTCATTTAATTTCCCTGTGAAGGTCTTCTACTCACTGCCTTGCCACACTATTTTGCTCACAGTTTCTGATGAAACCACAGCCAAGATAATATCAAACACAGCATAAAATGAAGAGGGGGAAAGCATTTAGTCCTTCAAAATTCATTGAAATTTGCTGACCCACAAAGAAGGACATTTTGATAAAGTACTTCCTCAGAAAAAAATATTTCTCCTCAAGTGAGTTGAGGTGTCGTACTTAGACAAATAAAAATCTTGACACTGTTTCTTGGAATACAAAATACTGTAATTCCCATTTCAGGATACAGAGGTTGAAAATATTCTGTAGATGAATACCAATCCTTGCTAATACTTGAGCCTTGGAGAGGTCATTAACTGGCAGTCTCTGAATGAAACCAGGAGGCTGTAAGCAGTTTTTGGCACAGAAGATAGAAAGGACAAGTTTCAGCTGTTGGCTACTTTTTTCCTCCTTTCCCCAAATGATACTGCAATTACAAGGAATTTTTTTGAGAATGTGGAACTAATCAAAAGAGGGAAACCATGAGGAGAATGGAAATGAGGAAGAACAATTTAGGAGCAGAAAATAGAAATCTCAAAGGGAATGCAAACAGATGGACTTCAGGGAAAAAAAATAATTAAATTATATTTTAGGAGTATTACTGATGCCTGATGAGGAAAAGGGTTAATTAGCAGATAAGGGAAGAATTTTGCAAAACTGCTTTGGCTGAAGAATAGAAAACTTCAACAGAAGCAATTGAGAGATAAACAGACCACATTCCCTGAGAAAGGTGAAACAGCAAAGCCTCCGGAGATGTCAGGCACTGAGAGGCTCTTACTGTAGAGCTGATACCAACAAACTGTCAGCTCAGGCAGCACGGCTTCTCTGCATGAAAAAGCAGCTTCTGTAAGATCTGTCTGAGGGATAAAAAGAACAGAGCTACTGCTGTAACAAACTCAGCACGTTGTTTGCATTTTCTGGTAAAATCCATTAGCAGACTTTAAAAGTCAGAAGCAAAGACCTCTCCATCCCCCCTAACAGTACACGCCTGGTGTGTCAGTAGATCAGTTTTGTTGGCAAGGTGATGCATCAGACAAATCGGTTCACTGACTAAGGGTGTTTCCATCCCAAAACACCTTGATGATATTCATGGGGCGGGTATTTGTGTTGGGGGCGACTGGGGCATAGGATCAACAAGTGAGAGGGATGCCACAGAACAATTTCTTGTGAACCATCGTGTCCCTTTAGCTACAAATAACTTTCTGTGTGAAAGCCCTCCAACATTCACCTTTACCTGCCCTGTAGGAGGGGAGAATCTAGAAGGAAAAAAGAACATATTGAAAACAAACAAAACCCGCCGCGCCCTCGCTCCCTGCCCGGAGCCTGCTGCTGATAAGAAATTCCCGAGGCAGGGCGCACAGGCTCTTGCCAGGGTCCAGGGCAGCAGTCATTACGAGCCTTGAGCAGCAGCACCGCGGGAGGTTCCCGACTCCCTGTTCCCTGCTCCCAGCTCCCTGTTCCCCTCCCCCGGCGGGAGCGGCCGGCGGGGGGCGCTCCGAGCCCGCGGCGCGCAGGGAAGCGGGGCGGAGGAAGGTCAGCAGCATCCCCCTCCTCCTCCAGCTTCTTGCAGGTCTGCTGTTCTTCCAACGGAAATACTAAGGTCCCCGATGAAACTGGCCGCAGGACCTAAACCTAGGAATTAATGCAGGAGGGAAAAACTAGAAAATATGACATCTAAATATTGCAGGGCTTGTTTCTTTTTGTTTTCAATAGAAAAGCAATAGCACAATATAATTTCATTAGCAACTGGATATCGGAGGCGTCCCGGCTTGTTTCCAAGTGCTTCTTGGCTGCCGAAATGAAACATTTACAGAATTTATTAGCCTACTATTAAGTCTTGAATTCTGCAACAAACCCTTATTCTCTCCACCCTCTATCCAAAACCTGCCAAGAAATCCTTGTGTACACATCCAATGAGGCCGCAGAAACAAGTCCTTCTATTTTCTGTGAGCTTAATCTTTTTGCACAATGTGAGAGGTTGAACATACTGCTTGCCAGGTGTTGTAGACAATTTCCTGTTGTGCCTCTATAAAACACCACACCGATTCTACTAAAGAGACTGCATCGCTTACAGTTTAACACCTTTCTTTTTCCTTTGTTAAACAGTATTTCCTGTTGCACAGTAATGTGGGTTCTCTCACAGAACTCATCACTCAATAATTAATCACTCAATACTGCATGAGCACATCATCTTTTCTCCTTCATCTTCTCCCTTGAAGAGGTTTTACCCTCCATGCCTCCTGTCCTGCCACTCACAACTCACAAACCTGACTCTACCTCAGGCCCCTTCCAGGCAACAAATCCTGCATTTGCATCACTGCCCCTCTTCCTGCTGCTGGCCCTTCTCCTGCTGCCTGACCTTTCCAGGCAGGCACAGCTGGTCACCCTGATTTATTATTCCTTAACTGTGCTCACTCGGGCATATGGGGTCCCACTACAGAGGGAGGCTGTGACACCAAACTTCAGCTGAAAAGGTGACATTTAGCAGAGGCCATGGGCCTCAAAGCATGGCACATCCTTCTGTTGCCACCTGCTGTTGCATCCCTGTCTGAGCTCCTGGTTTAGTGATGCTTTCCTTCATGCAACCAGGCACAGCATTCTCATTTCTCTGAGACACCATTAGACACTTCCTTGTTTTAACTAATAGAGTAACTAGTTTGTGAATAACTAAGGGGCTAAAAACTCTGCTTAATTACCTCAGGAACCCTTTTTTGCTTCCTCAGGCATGAACTTTGAACAGTTCCATTGAATGGAAGGAGATACTTAAGGCTACTGAACGTCTATTTGAATGCCTCATTGAACTGGAGATGTGAGCCTGCTCCTGTTGAGCAGGTGTTCCACATCAGAGCTGTGCTAATGGGCACTTTTGGTAGCATCCACCGAAAAATACTGAGGCTGACCTGGCCTGGATGTACTTTAGGGCTCCAGCTGCAGCATTTTCACATGGCAAATGAAGACATTCATTTAAACAGAAGCATCCATAGGGGTCAGAGACCACTTTTCTGACTAATTCTAAGATAATCTCTCCATTGTCTATTCAGTATCTCTTCCCACCTGAAGAGAGTCCTCCAGAGAACAGAAAACCAAACTCCAAACAAACTACAAAAGGTTCAAAAGACAAGATCTGCAAAGAAATATTTGATAAATTGGGTGGGTTTGATGTAGAGAAAACTAAAAGAAAACTTCCAACTGTGTACCTTCCTTGACAGCTTTCTTAAAAAAATTCCTAAGCAGCAGCTCAGACCACCACTCAGATAGGATTCAGACATGATGTTGATCATGTAGAGGACACCCTGATCCTCTGCCTTATTCCCAAACTCCTTTCCTCTTATGTCACATTAATACACAGAAACTTTGGATATTTTACAGGTGGTTCACTATTTTTCTCCTTGTCGACACTGTTACCGTACTATCTGCTCTCTCAGTTTTAAGCCTGTGTTCATCTTGCTTCAAAGGGGGAAAAAATAAGCTATTCTCCAGGTCCCTGGTGAATCAAAAAGAACCAAGTAAATTGCAGTAATGCAGATGTAGGATAGGCAGTCTGAAAACCTTACTAATACTTATGGGTAGGAAAACAGGAGAATAGTTCACCCAAGCAAACTATGGAGTCTCCCTCCTCTGACATGTTTCAAAGCAGGCTACAAAACAATCTGTCAGAACTGAGAGCTCTCGCACATTGCCTTAGGCTTGGGATGATGCCTAGGAAAATCACAAGTACCCTGTGTGCTGTGTCTGCTGAAAGGCAAGGAAGAAAACATGTTTGGCAAAAAGAAAGGGAAATACTGTGTAAATGGTGCTATAGTCACACTAAAGAGAAGAATTCAACTTACGTCACTGTCATTCTACTTATCAGAAACAGTTAGTGTACTTAAGCATACAATATCTAGCATAGTAATTCCCTAAATTTATAAATTAACTTGTTGAAATGCTATTGCTTTTACATCTGTGTCTGAAACTGATTTCCACCATGACTAGAGCTCTGTAGTAACTTTTCTTTTACCTTTGTTTGATTTTTTAATAGTGCATTCTTAAATAAAGGGAATATTGTATGCAATAATGAATTAAAAGAAGAAAAAAAGCTATTGTAAATCAGGACATCATGTCTCTTTTTAACCATAAGAGATGAAAAGAAGTGAGAGTGTAACAAACATCAAAAAATGAAAGCATGCAGTAAAAATGAAAAAATATCAATGAAACCTAAAATACATTTTTAAAATCTGTACAGCCCTGGTAATAATTTCAGTAATGATGTGACCTTTTGTTGCCTTCTAATAAACACAAAATTCTGGATTAAGGTGTGATAGAATAATATCAAGGATATAAAGGAGAGGCAGCATTTTACACCAAATAATGGTGAGTGTGTCTCTACTGAGAAGCAGAGAATTTTTGACCCTCTGTTTTGCTGCACCATGTGAAATTCAAACCAACCAGATGATCCCATCTGAACCTGGAACTAGTTTCTTCTAGATGACTATCTGTGCAAGTATCCAAATACGCCTCCAAAGTGCCTGAAGATAAAATACAAGTAATGGGAGGTGACTCTAAATTTCTTGGACTGAGAGTGAGCCAACTCTTCTTCAAAACTTATTTCCTGGAAGGATTCCAAACTTATTTTCAATTAAAACAAGAATGAAACAACTTTTGCTGTACTTGCTCTTCAGAGACTCCTCTTCCTCAAACTGCAGCTCTCGGGCATGTGACTTCATTTAAAAAAATGAAACACTTTTAGGCCATCTGCGTTTTTCTGCATAGCAAGCAGCCTTATGTAATCCTGTTCTGCTGACCTCTCTCCTGCTGCAAGGCCTGTCTGCAGAGCCATTGCATTAGGAGGAAATGGCGAGAGGCCTTTTGGAATACTCTCTCCCTGAGCACCCTCATAAATCAGCCCAACTCCTACACTTTTGGGCACTGCATCCATTGTTGTGTCTGACATAAGGCCACCCCCCTCCCCCCCCCCCCCCCAGGCCCTAAAGCACATGTCCTGATCTTGCCTTCTCAGCAGAGGATTTGTGGGAGGGGATGAGAAATTCCAAAATACGAATTCTTTCGGAAATCAGCGTCATCCAGTGTTGGTGATGTGTCCCCTTGGCTTATCGGATAAACAGCCCACAGCACGTCATCCTAAACTTCACCACAATTAGTCATGAAGTTAATCCAGGACTGGGAGAAGGGCAGTGGCTGCATTGTTGGAAGGACAGCTAAATGAGAACATATGTGCTACTGAGAAACAGCTACATCCTCACTCCTAACTACGTTGTGAAACAAGGCTGACACAGCCTCAAAACTATTAATTTCCTGTCTTGGTGATAAACTTCAGTACCCTGCTTTAGACTGAATTTCTCCATGCCTTCTAGACCCTCTTACCAGTTTTCTAAAAAAACATTTTCTGGTTTGTTTAAGCTAAAACTGAGAATATAGATGTAAATATATAAAAAGGTTCTATTACATTGTGCAGTGTATATTCATCCGTGCTACCACATTTCCTTGGATATTCTTCAACAATGCCTGTGATCCAAGCATGTGGCCATTTAATTTGCAGCAGCAAAGCCAGCAAAAAACCGGGGCAATTGCTTCTGTTCCTTAGTTTACCTAACTTTGAGACAGGCATATTAAAGGCCTTTCACCTGAAATTCATTGAAAATTGAAGACTGACCAGTGTTTGTTTCCATTTGGGAAGGATATTAGTTCTTCACAGAGGTGGAGACCTTACTCTTGTATGAGAGTTTGAACTACAGTCAAAAGGCAGATACTTCCTTACTGCTGTTTCTGATACATTTGTTCACTGATTTCTACCAGTGCACCTCTTTTCATCATATACGCTAACTCATGCAAGTATTGAAAAGCAGTGTTTTATTCTGTAAATAACTGTTTGCAGACTTGAACTATGTCTATAACACTTGGATGGAAAGCAACACCTGCTTGAAACATCAGCATCGATGTATTATGCCATCTTGACTGTGGTCTTATTCTTGTTATTATTATATGGATAAAAATAAAGGAAAAATAACATTTTTCTGTCAGTGTAAGCAGCTGATTTTAAGCAATAGCCTGTAGGACAACAGGCAAAACAGAGAAAGCCAGAGCTCCTTGTACAGGATGATGGGCAGGTTTCCCACCAGAAATAGCTTCTTTCTGGTACTGTTGAAAGGATTCTTAGGACTGCCCCAGCCAGGGCTCAAGGAGAACCAGCAGGATGGTGGGCTGTACACTAGATGGCCTCTATGCTAGAGTAGCCTCAGGTTCTGGTGACAGTGAGGTTATTTTCTGTCACTGTCTACCCTTTAAGATTACACTATTTCTATCCAGCTCCACCCCTTCGTTTCCAGCAGTTTGAAATTGCAACCAACAGGCCACTATTTAAACACCTGGCTACCCGATCATTCTTTGTCCCCAGTAGGACACTTCAGAGGGCAGCAGGAAGTATTTCCTTGCTGATTGATTACTCTGGAGGTAAAATGCTCTCTAGGTGAGGATTGGCAACAAATTCCCCTTCCCATGAGACTACTTAGAAGATGAAAAGAAGAGTAAAAGGTCCTAGAGAAAGAAGGATGGGGTTAATAAGTACCACAGGTAGCCCACACAGGTCATAGCTGCTCTTGCTTTACCTGCAGACTTACCAAAAAGTGGCATTTTGTGAGTTTTGCTTCACAGCAGTGGGAAGATGGAGACCCAAATGACCAGAGGCTAAAATTAATAGGAATTCTCAAAATGCCATCTCAGTGTTTCCATTTGCTGTCAGTAAACCCAAAAACCAGCACCATAGCCATTCTCTCTTTCTGTTTGCTAATCTTTGCCGTAGGAATACAAATAATATTTTTGAAATAAAAGCCATGAAACACTAGAATCATAAAGCAGGTTTTACACATTGTCTCTTAGGATGTACCTGCACAAAAAATACAAAGTACAGACTGCTGATCCAGCCTGTGTACCTGGAACAGTGAAGCTTTTCCCTGTTTCTTAGCCCATTCCAAATGGCATTTGCTATTTTTTCATTGCAAATCGCATGGCTACATCTAAGATAGAGGGTATTTAAGTACCACAATTACTTACTGTTGTTCTTCTATTATTTCTAGAGTCCCATATTGTTGTTATTAGATTTCTAAAGTCCATACCTCTTGGGTGTATTCCCATGGCCACAGATCTTCACAGCATGGACTCCTTCTTCTGCATGCTGTTCTCTCTCAGGTCAAGGCTCCTCCAAAGCTCTCCCTGACTGGATTACCTGCCCCCTTTTATCCCAGTCATCTTCATCGGTTACAGCTGCAGCCCAATTAAGGACATCACAGCTGCAGCCCATCGAGGGCAACCGGGACCTCTGGGGCAAAGCCTCTATACAGATATTTAAATACAATACATATCCTCTACTATAACTTACATAGGAATATGGCCATTTCTCCTTGGTGTGGAACCTTTCTATTGAATCAGGAGGCCTTCCTGATGATTCAGTGCATCTCCACTATAAAAACATGGGCTTTATAAAAGCAATTTTGAAAAAGAGTCGGTATTTTGTAAGAAGTCATGTTAGATAATAATAAAGATCATTTCAGAACATGAAATCTATTACTCTTCCTCAGGAGAATTATTGTGGATTGACAGCCTTATAATTAGGCAGAATTTCATTTTACAACTAAAATATCACATTATCAACCACACAAAAGGAGAAGAAACACTGAATTTTTAAGTTCACTCTTACCATCTCTATTTCTGACTTTTTAGTGTGCCTACCACCACATCACTAACAGGCAAAGCACTAATGGCATTAACAAAATTATCTGGAAAAAGAATGATTTTTTGCTGGTATATATTACATAGGCTTTTCCCTCAGAACAGGTTTTTGGACACATATTCTAGCATCTGTGATCTTTTAGGTAATCATAGGATGAAAGTGCTTATCTGAGAGATGAGGTTTCTTTCTTTGAACTCTTAGGCAGCTGAAATGAATAATACCTTAATCCTTTGGCTACTTCATTTGTAACTGCTTGGCAATTGTGAAAGGGTACATTCCTGCTAAAGGATTAATTTAGTTCCTGCATGAGAATTTTCAGCACATACCACATATGCATTAGCCCTTCTCAAAAGAAGGTGACTCAGTTTCATCTAACACATTAGGAATGTGAATCTTCCCTGCTTCTGATTAAATTCTGAGAACTGAGTACAAGCAAATAGCATTTCCACAGCCCTTGCTGATTTTAATAGTATCTCTCCTGAAACTGCAGGTGAGGGAATGTTCATTTTCAGACCACTGCCTATAATACCAAAGATGAATAAAATTGCAGGTTTGCAAAAAATGCCAGAGATAAATAAAATTATATGTTTACCTTAAAATAGGCCATCATTGCAGTTTTCCAGCCAAACCTCACCTGTGAAATCAGGTGAAAAATAGCTGGTTTCCCAACACATATTTTCATTGCCTTTTCTTTTCTGACCACTCAAAATCTATGAGGACATATATGAAAGAATAAAAGACTGTACAAATTGCTGACCCCCTTTATATTAGTCTGAAGGGAAGAGATACAAATAAACACCAGAAAAAGAGATAAGCAGTGACCATTTTTCAAGATGCCTGAGGCTAATGAATTCTGGAAAGATGCAAGGTCATGTCACCAGGCAGAGTATTGAACCAATTAGAAAATGACTCACCAAAATTTAATGGAAGCATCGTTCAAATCTCTACTGAAATTTAAATATATAGTGGAAAAGTCACATACTGCCATTCATTGTGCAATGATCTGTGTTTACAGAATCCTCCAGGGCTGGCATGTCTGAGCCATAAGTAACATATTCCTCCAGCTCTAGACTGTACTCCTGTCATCAGGATCTAAAGGCAGACAAATCTAGCAGAGTTCTGCTGAAAGTTGAAATAATTCTGTAAACTGAGTTTTTATCTGAGCTTCAGTTGTGATATTCTAGTTTCTGTGCATCTACCAGTGCTTGCCTGGCTCCTTGGAACTTTGAGGCAGTATATGTATTTATGAATAACATTTTGATGCATTTTTGAACTTAGCACCTCCATAATATAGCATTCAGTTACAAATGATAGTATAATAATTGACATTTTTATGATGTCAGCTAGTATTCAATTTCCATAAATCCTTGATTTCCGATACCAAGCTAATGCACTCATGAAATGCCTAAAATAAATTTTACTTATCTTAAACCCATGGTGGTTAGATACTGGAATTTGCTGTTGAATCATCATATTTTATTTGCATGTGCTGCATCAAAGGTTAATACTTTTTCATTTGAGTAGACATATTGGAGATGGGTGCCAATAATTCAAGGGTAACTGATGTGTCTGCCTGCAAATTCACAGATTTCATATAGATCTTGTCTGTTATAATGTGACTCATTCTTCTGCCCATGATCATTTGTATGCAGTGACATTTGTGATTTAATTTTACAAATCAAACTTAAAGCATCAATACAGTTCAGTTTTTTTGGCATGATAATTGGACAGTATATTATTGAACGTTAGGGTCCGTTCCCATTCCCCTTCAGATCCCACTCCCCTTCAGTTCTCAGCAATGCAATCTATATTTATATGATGCTAAAAGAATTGTTGATATCAACTGCCTCCATCTGTTGTACAATGAGATGCTGAGGAGGCAAACAAACTCATGGGTGATGCAGGGAGTGGAGCTCTTGGGACACAAGTTTGGATCTCAGCTCTTTCCTGTTCTGTTTAAATGGCTTATATTGTCTGTGTCTCAGATAACTACCTATAAAATAGTAGCTCTGTTTGTCTCATGTGTAAAGGCAGAGATAGGGACCACTCATCCTGCTGGTTTATACATACTGTCCAACACAGCAGGTCTCAATCTTATTTGGACCCTCCAAGCATGACTGGATATAAATACAGTGAAAGGCCATAGAGAATTCTGTATTGATTCACTCATTAAAACATTTCAAATGTTTGTAGCAAGAAGCCTCTTAACAGGGACCAGAAGTGTTATCCCAGATTCTGAAGTTCTTCCATATATTATTTTTTTTGCTATGGTATTTGCATCCTGCTTCCTGTTTGATGACAGTCTAGTCTCAAGAATTTCCTCTCCACAGACCTGTTTTCAAAACACAAGACTGCCCCATACTCTTGCTGTCCATTGTGTGACATGATACTGAATTCTGGGATCATCTTAGAGAGAGGAGCATTAAGGAAATTTCTCCTTCAGGAGAATTGTTTAGGTTGGTTTGGATTTTTTAGTTTGGGGTTTTGTATTTTGTTTGGTTAGTTTTGTTTGTTATTTACCTGAGATAATTTCCTTTTTTGCTCATGTTAGGGCTTGTTTAGGGTTGGAAATGCGAGGGACAAAATTAATAAACATACTTTTTAAGCTAAATTTATGAGTGAAGTGGGTAATCACTGCGAATGCAAATTTAATTCAAGGCCATAGAAGAATTTTTGAGTATATTAGTGTAAACTAGGGGATGAGTACAAACTTCACACGTTTCTGGACATTTTCTCACCTCTGAATTTTTAAGAGTATGTTTTACTATATTTTCCTTGAGGAATACTGTTTCTTTTGATTTCTCTCAGTCTGCATTCCATATGGTGACAGTAAATGATGCATCCTGATCTCAGCAGCTGCAAAGTTGATGGGTGTGAAAGGAACTTGCCACCTTCAGTCCTTGCTCCTCACTGTGCCAAAAAGAGCCCCACAGCTACTAGTTTTCAAGACAGCAGAGGTGGCATGAGCTGGACTATCTGATAACAGGTCTAGTCAGAGGCATTCTGGGTGTGAAGACTTTGGGTCAGAAGATGCTAAATAATATCTCAAGGAAAAATTTAAATTTTTGCAACAACACCAAAGAAATGCTGGCATCCTGAACGTGACAATGTTTTTCTTCAAACAGCAAACTCAAATACAGAGTCAAAAGTTTCATTTCCTCAGTGGGAGACTCTTTGTGTTGGGTACATATATCTTGAATCACTAAAATCCCTCAGCCTGTAATTAATTAGCTCAAGTAGCTTTGATGTTTACAGAGAGAGAAGCAGTGGAGATTGCCTGCAAGGCTCAAAACTCTCAGAAGCTTATAGGCCTCTTCTGGCAGGCAGGGGTTTAATAGCACTACACACTGCAAAACAGCTCAGCCAGGGTTGTATTTGATTATTGCTCGCCTGCTGTGGAAGGTGGAAGTTCTCTGAATGTGAGTGTCTGGGCCTCTGATCAACTTTTGTAAATGTGAGCATGGGGTGGGGAAGATTTGACATGGAGAACTTGTCGCTTTTTGGGGAGGGCTTGAGTCAGAACTTCCTGTGCTCGTGGGACTGCTTCCACTTTGGTGTGTGAATGTTCCAGGTATTGCAGATTACAAACAGTAGCTGCTGAGATGAAAAGAAAACTATTGATTGAAGGGAGAGTGAGAGCAGATGGAGGGCTCCTTCCTCAATAGAAAGAATTAAGAGAGAAAAAAATAAGGAGTAGGGGCAAAGAGAGGAAAAAAAAATTGACAGAGCAGTATATCAGACATGTCCCACAGAAAAGAGATTCCGTGTACTCCAAGGTTAGCAATGTCTGACTCTGCACTTCAGATCAGTTTTACTCAAACCATGTGTGCTGTTGGGCGTGTATTTTACGTGTGTTCAATTACAGGGGTTGTCAGTTCTCTGCAGGGGTTATCAATAGGGGTTATCCAATCCTTCAGGTTAATTCTTCACTTAGTCATCTACTGATACAGAGCAAATGCCAAATGCTTTAAAGGAAATGGCAATAGTAGGAATTAGCTCATATCGTTCCTATTGTGCACTAGAATTGTTTTTTTTATAGTTGTTGCTGTGTAAATGTTTCCAAATTGGCTTGTGGCCCAGAGACAAGAGAAACACAAAACATTTTCTCTGGTATCTTTGTCATGTTTATTTCCTTCCCTTATTTAAATGGGGATGTTCTTTTTGCCCTAAGGTTACAAAGTAGCAGATGCTTTTCAAGCTCTCCAAGACTATAGTAAAAATCACACAACTTTTTAAAATAGAAAAATGCTATAAAAGCTAAATATTTCTAGGGTTTGCATAAGAAATCATAGTCTAAATCAGATAACTCAGGAAAAACAGAATCACAAAACACTTAAAGCTTAAAAAGATATCCTTGAAATACATAGTAAGGAGATGTGATTTATCAAATAAATTTGAGAAAACTGTTCTGTTTCCCAGTGTTCCACAAAACTAGGAAAATGCTAGGTTTATTTATCTAGTAAATAACTTGGTAAAAATACTCACTTAGCTCTTGCAATTGTACCCAATATCCGTTCAACTCAAGCTCTGATTCTAGATATGTTTCTCTTAATTATATTTTTTAGTTACATCTCCAGATGCTTAGTGACTGGATCCTTTTCCCAGTGGCTACAACTGCATCAGATGCCAACAACCAAGAGAATATTTTTCCTACAATGCTCAATGCCCTGAGGTTCAAACCCATATCATTAAAAATGGTGGGAATTTTGCCAATGATTCCAAGTGGTGCAGAAGTACATCTACCATTGAAATCTGCATAAATGTTCCACCTCTAGTCAAAATATTCAATAACTTCACAGAGCTTTTGGTGAAGTTTCCTGTAAACAGTTCTCTAAATTACAGCTTCTGGGGCTTTGTTGAACCAAACTGAAAGGAAAAACATTCAACAGAAGCAGGGCAGCTAGAAAAATGCACAAACCATAGCAATGTTTTTTGGCTCTGTTGCATTATGCACATAAATTTGCAGACATACATATACCAGTTAATCAATCACCTCCAGTCAAAAATGTCAGGGTATCATAAATGATATTGTACCATCAGCCTGTGTTCAGGCAATTTCTTTTCACTCTATTATAACTTTTCATCTTGAGCCAATATTAAATTCCATTTGTCACAATAGGTGTCAGTAGCTATACCATTTTCAATGTCTCTCTGCAGCACCATTAGCAGTATTGACTGCTCTATTTTCTCTCAATAGAAAGCCCCTCACAGATACCTTATTGTGGAAAAGGCATCCTCAGCGGGGCCAAACATCATTTGAGTGATATTTGAAGGAGAAGAGATTAAATACTTAGTAAGAGCTATGAACAAGGCTCAATGCCATTTTCATTTAGGGACTTGGATCATTAAAGGGACGTGCTTTTCCTTGTTGGTGATGTTTTATTGTCATTTAAGTGGGCTCCTGCCATGCAAAGGGATGGAAAGTTATTAATACTTTGGCTAAAAACCCCTCCAACAATTTGTCATTCAACTCTGAACAACAGAACCACTGACAGAAGCAGTGAGGTGATAGAAGATATTGGGAGAGGACAGCTGACTTTCTGTCATTTATCTTGTCTCCTTTTGAGAAGCCATGCTGGGACACAGGGTATGCAGTTGGTGCCCAAGGGATTATCTCAGACCATCATTTTGAGATAATGAAGGAATGCTCTTGTTCTTCTGCTGTAAATATAAGGAACATTTGCAAGTGCCAGGGAGTACAGTCTGGCTGTTAAAGCAAAAGACAAGGGGCAGCTGCTCTTTGCTTTACAGCTGCTTGTATTATTATCTCAGCTGAGTCATATTAAAGAAGGTAGGAGTAGAATGGTAGGCAGAGGTGGAGATCAGAACATCTATTTGTTCTTAATTAAGTATCTTCTTATTCTCCCTCCCAGTCTGCCAGTAACATTAAGGGAAAATAATGGCATTTGATACCTCACTGGAGAATTACCTGAACATTTTTGCTCTTGGAAGTCACTGCATACTGCTATTAGTGGGTCTTTTTGGATAAATTACTCAGCTCCTGAGTAGAGTATGTGACAGAAAATTATTTTCTAGTACCTTCCACTATGATGATTTTAGTCGTGGAAAGGTTCTGTTGCCCTGAAAGAACATTTGTATTGCTGCAATCAGGGAGAGAAAATTCATATGATATATCCTGACCTCAATGTCCAGGCAGCTTACAAGCAGAGCTTGCTTTCTGACCTCTGGGAGTAAAACTTCCTTAACAGAAAAAAACATAAACTGATTTCAAAACAGACAGTGACAGAAATTTGGATGGCAAGGGGAAACTGAAGAGGATTTTTTTAGCTATTATGAAGTCACTATTCCTGACTTCCACTGCCAAAATGTGGAGGTTTGGGACCACATCTCTTCCAGTTTTTGATCAATTTGTGGCCAGATAACTCACTCATGTTGTTATGGCATTTTCACATGCAGATAAAACCAAGAAGCTTGGGCAAATAAGTTATTCAATTTAAGCGCTGCAAATGGTTTGCTTACTTTCAGAATTGTATAGTATTGCTTCTTCATAAAAACAGATTAATCTCTCTCTATATAATAAATTACTAAACTACCATCCTCTCAAGTGAGGCTAATCTCTGATTTAAGGGAATGCTTCTTCCCTTACAAACAGGTGTATTTCACAAATATTCCACAAAAAGTGGAAGTAACAAAAATGTTACATGGGAGCAGAGGGGAGCAGACCCATCTGGACCCATGTGGGGGAGTCCTAAAAAGAAGCACAGTGGAAGAACAATTTTGAAGTTCTTTTGTTAATGATCTCGTGAGCTAAGTTCTATTCATCAAACAGCTGCATGCTACAACCAGGTACAATGTAACATGCATGTGACTCTTAGCAGATATGCTAACAGTAATTTTCCAAGGTATGTAAATTTAGATATGAGCACTGAATGAGTCCCACTGGCAGTTGTCACTAAAAACAGAGCTCTGCCAGAGTTTTCTTACCCTTCCCTGCCACTATTTCCAACTTTTGATTTATATTTCTCCTGACTTCGTGGAAAATTGACTGTATTGGGTGCAAGAAAAATTGCAAAACTATTCTCTAAGAATACACAGAGATCATTTTTACTCTATTCATATGATGACTCATGTCCTTTTTGAAGATTGATGTTTAATGACTACAGCATGACTATAGGAGTTATCTCCAGCAGCTAGATATGACATTTTTTTGTGACACGTGTTTGATATTTGCCTTATGGACACATTTGCTTTCAGTGAGACAAATCTTCAGATCAGGCAGAACTGTATCAACTCACAGACTAACCTAGGACAAAACTCCCTTGCTGTGCTTCACAGCCACCTGTAGAATTGCAGCACTGTGCAGTTAAGGATACGTGTTCCTGAGGCTTGTGGAACTTTGTCTATGCTTAGATTCAAGCACCACATTTAAAGCACTTGTCCGCCATCTCTGCCAATGTTATTTTGCATGTGAAATGACCTTAGAGACACCTGCAAAGCTTGTTCTCTCAGCAGCTAGTTTATAACCTTAGCTGAGCCTGAAAATTCCTCATTAGCCCCTGCTTTGCCTTCTGCCTCTCAAAAATAAATAGTAAGTATTGAAGGGCAAGAAAGACACATACCATGTGTGCTCCTCTTGTGTTTGCTCTGGGTTTCCCTCCAGGTCCCCTTCTTCCTGTCTTCTTTCATCCTCTCCTCATGTTCTCTGAAACTATATGACTAGAAAGGTCAAATGTTATCAACTTCCTCAATTTGTTGGAAGCTGTTTAAAAAGTTCCTTTCCAAAGCTCTGTAAAAATTCAGCCCCTTTCACATTATTTTTCTTATTTCTCACAAAACCCAGATGACACTCAGGAAAGGAAGAAAGTACACTGAATTTAAAAGTGTGCTGCTAATATTTCTTGCTCTGTGGAAAGGCAATCTCCCTCAGCACACTGGAAAATGTCCAAACTAATAACTGTAATTAATAGCTAGAGTAATCACATCCCATGCAGTGGCAGCATGTGACCCCTCGTAAGCATGAATATATTTTCCTTCTGGCACCTACCAAGAGAAAGAAATATTATTGTGCTGGCACAGGAAGCTCAGAGAGACTGAGCCACTGGACTTCAGGCCCTGAGGACAACCACAGCAGCACCAGGATCTGCTGCTGGCCTTGTGACACACTGGGTTATGTCACCCCATGGCAGCCAAAGCCCTGATCTACCCAGCTTGCAGCTTACTGGGAAGTACACCAGGTCAAGGGGTAATGGTTTTAAATTGAATGAGGGTCAATTTAGATTCGATACAAGAAGGTTTTCTACAGTGAAGGTGGTAAAGCACTGGAACTCATTGCCCAGAGAAGTGGTAGATGCCTCATCCTTGCAGACATTCTGGACAAGGCTCTGAGCACCCTGGTCTAGTTGAAGATGTCCCTGCTCATTGCAGGGGGATTGGACTGGAAGGCCCTTAAATGTCCATTTAAATTCAAACCCTCACCCCCCCTTCTTGCAAGAGCAACACACAGCACTGCAAGGTCTCTGTGCTTCCATAATTCAGAGTAATTGGGACCATATCCACATGCAGTCCTTCCTCAGGGCATCTCCTGCCCCAGGGGTATGAACTATGGTACAGCTGCTGATGTTAGACCAAGGACATGGATCACAAGGACCCAAAGATAGTGAAGATTAAAAGAAAATTAGTTTTGTCCCTAAGAAGCAGACACTTTTGTTGGTTCCTGACCACACAGTGCGCATTTTATGCACCAGTGCAATAGCACAAGTCCAGTTGTGGAAAATAGCCTCAGGGAGGGTCCCTGAAGAACAGGAGAAATTCAAAAACAAAGCAAACTATTCATTTATAGCAGTTAAAAAGGCTGTGAAATTATGCTTTATCCTTCTTATACATTTCACTTAATAGAAAAACAGTCAGTCCAGACAAAGTCCAGCCTTATAAACACAAGGACACACAGGGTTCAGTTGTGTAAACAAGTAATCCAAGCTTGATACTGCTCCCAGTTAAGCGACTTGAGGGGTGAGAAACCAAACAAACAGAGCACCCAACTCAGAATGCAGAGCAGTAGCTGGTGCCCAGTCCTGTGCCTAATGCTCTCATCATGCAAAACAAAATGCAGTTACATGGGATGCCATTAAATGAGACATCCTTTTGACCTGCTTTTTGTGAACGAGAATACATAAGCTTTATACTTGAAAAAAAAGAATGGTGGTGTCATCTAGGTAGCTTGTTGACCTTTATGCATGATCTGTTTATGACATGTCTGTACTTTCCAATCCTCCCTTGACTTTCTTTCTTCTATCACTGTGAAAAGTTTTTGTTCATTTATTTATTTGCTTTCAACCATTTTTGGTATATATTGTTTTTCAGAAGTACACTGAAAAATAAAAGCTAAGAAAAAAATTGTATCTACAACCCTCTTATGCAAAAGGTAGACTTCAAGGATTTGCTTCCATACAGCCTTTTAGTTTTGTCTGAAGGTCTCTTTTCCATTTATTCATGCCAGTAATCTATGAAGAAAAATTCATTGCCTGATTTCTATTTCTAAAACCATGCATATTCTGGTCTAATGCTGAAGATTAAATAGAGTGGGGACAGATCTAAATTGTTGCTGTAATCTGTTGATTGACATCATGACAAATCACCTTGCAGATATTGAACTATGAGCTGATATACATGTGTGCATGTGGAGTGTGGCAAGAATTTGCACTGTTTTAATGGAGTTAATGGATGGATTTACTACAAGTTTTGCACCTTTAATTCCACAGGGCAATTTTTTTTTCTAATGTTTTATGTATTTTTCTGTATGAAGTGTTTCCTATTTCTGGATGCGAGCTCAAGGTCATCAAATCTCCAGAGGTAGCAATGGAGCAAAAAGCAAACACAAAGCTCTTTGCCATTCTTAAACCCACTTCTTTCTAGTACAGGAAACACAAGTTTAATTGTTCACACTCAACCTATTTTAGGACAACAGGAATTATCTGTGTGCTGCTTCTGCCTGTATATAGTGGAAAGATATTCAAGTACTGGGAACAGATTTCTGGGAAGCTGCAGATTCAACTTTGCTGTATCCTGATGGAAAAAAAACACCTTTCAGATAAAGGGGCTTGAGATAACATCTTCATTTCCAATCTGGATTTTCCCAGCTCTTCTGTATTGCATCCACACAAAACTAAACTGCTGGGGCATTCTTGAGGCAGGATGGTATCCTCTAAGAAAACTGGTATTACAGTCTATGGCAGCTTCAAATCTGCAACCTGTAAGCCTCTTTATTTTACCAGAGTTATGAAACCTGCTCCTCTGGGATGTTTCGTACCCCTTCACTTGTGCCAAAAGAAAAGGGGTTAATACTCTTTCCTTCAAACTTAGCATTGACTCAGTTGAAAGAGTAATCTCTGAACAGAAATTGTGCTTGCAGCCTCTCTCGCATGGGGAAAACTTCAAATGAATAAAAACATATGAAATGAGAGGTTTTGAGAAAATCTATAACCAGAGGAACATCTCTAATAACCTGTTTTGGCTCCTAAGGTATCTCTGGAGAGCTGGTTTAGACCAAGACCTTTGGAAATACAAGGAAACTATTTCCCACAGGAAAAAGTAATGAAGAGAAATACAGTTGCTATTCCATTCTTTAGCTTGCAGAATAAAAAGTTTCAGATAAACAGACTTTTTCACATCCCCAAGGAAAGAAGAAGTCACAGATGCAGGCATGATGAGGTTTGTACTTTACTCGTAAAAGCAAAAAATTTCAACTTGGTAACATTCTGAGCAACAGGCTTATGCAGTCATGTGCTTGAGCACATTAACATGCAGAAAGCATTGAAGAAAATATAAGCCTGTTTCCTCTGCTGACATATATACAAGTGTAAAAGGGTGCAATGCACAATCTTCACAAGATACATGCCCTGTTTCTCAGAGCTTAGCCAAGAACACAGATCAAGCATAGACTCAGAATGATAAATGGTGGCAAAAGGTGAATATAATTTTATTCCTTAGAAATGAAAACCAGTGATTTACAGTGTTATGCTTTGGATATGGAGCCAGGACATCTCCTATCAATCATTCAGACTAAAACTATCACTTTGATGTGGCTGGAGACAGACAGATCTGCTGGAAACATTGGCAAAGTTTCCTACATGAGAAGTTAGAAATTCAGGAGCACTGAAAGCCCTGAGCCTATACAGCAGAATGACTGGTAATGAAGCCACCAGACAAACATTTGGCACCCAGAGGTCAAAATTTTTCTCCAGTGTACTAGAGGAGCTACACTGATTAGGTCCTCAGCTACTCAATAAAATCCATTTTTTGATAATACAAAAATTGCGTAGTATCTTTTTATGTTTATTTACTTTCCAACATGATGTTACAAAATTTTAAACAGTGTAGAAACAATATGGGCCAAAATAATTTACTAGGATAGCTTCAAGTTTATAAGTTCATAAATTTTCCAAAAACTACATCAAATGAACCTAAATCACAACATTTTAATACTTGAATTTTAACGTAGTTTGAAAAATTTGCTGACTGCTTCACTTCCTACTTTCAATCCCTTAACTAGGTGCTGTTGATGAACGCTATGTAATACAAACAGAGGTGTAGAGCTGTGAAAAGCTGAACTTATTTAACCAAATACAAGGCCAATATTATATACTTGAAGTGCATAGAAGAGTTACAGCAAGAAAAGCTAGTCTGATGAGATGCTGAGCTGAGCTTGGGAAGGAAGTTGCACTGAGGGATCCCCTTACTGAATGAAAAATTCAAGGTATTCCAAGGCAGCTTACTCCTCACTGAAGGAGAGATAAATAATGACTTAACAACAATCCTACAGGCTTTGATTCCTCTAAAGCTGCTCCACCTCAAGACAGCTTTAAGGAGAGGAAAAAACAGGGCTTAGAAAGCATTTAAGTCACCTTCCTGCCAGGGACCCACAACTCCATCAGCTTCCATGCTAGCCAAGGATGAGGCTTACTTGGGAGTATACAATATGCACTTGTATACTTGGGAGTATACAAGATGCACTACCCACACCTTCCCTTCTGCCTCATAAGATGCGATAGGCTAGCCATAAATAGATATGCTTTATCCAAATGTGTGCACAGCTTTGAAGTGTAAACTACATTTCATTTTGGGGGTGGGGGTAGGAGAAGCATCAAATATGTTAGCTTGCCAACTGTAAATTAAAACAAAAGAAAAAAAACCATCAGTTGCCCTCATGCACTTTTCCCAGAACTGTGAGATTTAGTACACCAAGATTTTAACATCTCAGTTAGAAAAATGAGAAAGATACAGCAGAACATATGGCATGAAGAAGGTTTTAAACGGCAGAATTTGAAAATGGTTTGCAAGATGCTCCATAAATATTCTAACCCCAAACACAAGCTGTTTTGCAGCAGACTCTTGATGGAAGTTTATGCACACAATAAAGTGCTACTTTTCTTAGCTCACAAATGGCCTGCTCTGGTGACATTGAATGGCATGATGCAGAGTTAACCTGCCTGCAGGTGAAGCTCAGAATCAGGCAGGTTTGGCCAGGCAGTGTCATTGTTGTTGTTCCTACTGGAAATAGGGGACAATATTCAGTGGACAATATTCAGTGACAACAAGGATTCTCATTGCATCTATCAGCCCTAAGGATAAGCTCTCAGGAAGAAAAAAATCAATGCATTTTACAGCCTATATTTCTTCAGCATTCAGAGATGCACTGCTGTCCATACAATTCTGGCCCTATTTCAGCAGAAGCCACAACACATATTTTCAAATTAAGTCAACAAGAGACAGATGAAAATCAACCTCCAAGACTTCTACTTGGGGTAGCAAATTATTTGTGTGTAGCTACATTTGACATCAGTGAACTGGAGTTTCCTACTAGGTATTTTACTAATATATTCACAAACACTTAACAACAACAAGAAGGAGACAGGAATTCACATAAAATCTAGGACCATTCAAGCTCTTAGTGCTGAATGTCACTGAGAAGGTTTGCTGATATATGAAGTACTGCAGAATACTACCACCAAAGGAAACTTAGAGTCCTTTGGGGCACACTTTAAATTTTCATGCGAGTTGTCACAAATGCACCTACTATTAACAAATGAGATTTTCAATACATTTTCAATTGATCCAAACCCAATCCACTTTCTTTGAATGAATTGAAAATGTAAGTGTGTGGCTGAAAGAATGACAAACTGAAATCTCAAAACCAGATTTTTCAGTCAAGCCAGGATTGTGATCCAAGAGATCATTTTCTCTCTGAGTTCCCTCGTTTGGATCTGCTTTTGGGTGGTACTCAACACACAGCTCATAAAATTCAACACAGTAGGTAGCATACTGTTTTATTGTGAATGTTTTGTTTCACCTGCAAGGCATCTCTTAAATGCTAGTCTGTGAGGGACTCATTTGCTTTCATCTGCACAAGCCTCCAGCTGGTAGCCCTGCAGTAAAGCCACAACCTTCCTATTTCATGATCCTTACTTCAAATCTGTTTGTGCATTGGAGAGATGCTGGCAGGAAAAAAGAGTTGGACAAAGGTGTCTTGACAAGGACTCAGACAACCAAGGCTGTGATGTGCCTCTGAACTGCTTCTCTTCAAGGCCCTGTAAAGCATGGATGCTTCTTCCTAGGGAAAAATAATACAGTACACAGGGATCATCTCTTTTAAGCTGCTGATATAACTTAGGTGTAAAATATATAACATAGACTCTTACTTCTTTTAAAAGAGAGGATGCCAATGCCTTTACAGATGACCATCCTGCCTAGAGGCAATGGGCCATATTTACTATTATTCACTTGCAATATTGTAAAGGTAGTTGGAAACCCTAGAGAAAATAAACCATTTGTGGGGGCTGGGAGGAAAATGAATTAATGTATATGGCAGAACAGGTAAAATGGAGGAAGAGGGGAAGTGGAGAGCAATTGTGGACAAAGATGCAGTCAAAAATTACTTTCAAAAAACCAAATGCTTATGCATAAATACTCATATTGCAGAGTGCTGTCTCTGCCAACAAACACAATGCCTTACAGGAAGTGGGGGTGCTGCAGGATAAATGTAGAGCCCACCAGGTCCTCCTTGCATAATCAGAATCACCCGTCTTCCAGAGGGTTCAACTGGTAAGTTGCATCAGGGTTGTGGACCAATATGAAGGTGGACAGCCATGGAGGCACACTGCCCTGGGTTTCAGACTCCAATCCTTCTCTGTACCAGCATCCCAACACAAAATCTTTCCACAAGCCACCTGAGACCTATCTAGAGATCAGGTGGAAACTTTACATCTGCCATTACTATTGAAAGACTGTTTAAGGACTTGCTACACTGAGGGTTAGATAACTCCACTTTTAACCTTAATGCAATTACACATGATTTATACATCCTTCTTCTCCCCCTCTCATGCAGTGCTGTACTTACTTAGGGTAATCAATCTCCTCTCATCCTTCATTAGATTAGCCAAGTCAATACTTATAGATTTCCATTCCCCATATTATTCAGGTAGCTTCCACTTGGTCAAGGTTTATTTAATCTTACCTGGCCATGCAGAGCACTGCACACAATATTCTAGATGATGCGTCAGCTGAGTCTCACACAATTTAATACATTTTTACCCTCTGTTGACAGTATCTTGAAATTGCCCCTGCTTTCACCCTTTTTTCTGCTCTCTCATGCTTGTGGTACATAGTCATCCTGTGATCGAGCAGGCTTGTTTCTCCCTCATCATGCTGGTTTGAACTCAGCTGAAGGCAACCCTGTTGACAGCTGAGGGTTTTGTTCTGAATCTAAATGTGTCTAACCTTACACACTATCCTGGACTGAGTATTCATCTTCATTCTATTTCTTCTCTTGTCCTCAAGGTCATCCAGTTCTCAGAGTATAGCACTCCAATCCTACATTTCATTGATGGCCCCTCCTTGGGCTGTGTCATCTCTGCAGTCTATTTGCTCCTTCCTCATTTTGTGACAGGTTTATTGGTGAAAATACAAAGTAGCATTGGTTTAGAAACCTATCTTTAAAAAACCCTACTAATAGCATCCTTCCAGCTTAAATGTTTCCCTTAATAAACTGTGTAATCTCCCCACTAGAGCAGATACTTTAGCAGTGTACAATTCTTAGAAAAATCCATATCTTCCTCACCGGAATACTTAATTTCATGTTCTGTAATCTGTCAAATTCTCTCCTATGGGTTAAGTAATACTCTCTGAAAATCCTTTGCCTAAAATTCAGGCGCATTACTGTAAAAAAAAACCAAACCAAAACAAAACATAAACATATGTTATTAGTCTGTGTTTGTCCTTTAATGTATTTGGGTTGCATTTGATACTGTTTTCCTTTATGTGTACATACTCTATTATTCTTCCCTTCAAAACGAGTACAAAGCCGATATATACAAATGCACTTAGACAGGTCTGCAAGTTTTTAGATTGCTTTTTCCTTTTATGTCAATCCCTAATACTGGCAACACTTTTGCTGTTCTCTCTTTATAGAAGCCCACTATGACTTTGTTCCACTGTAGAAGATCCTTGTGCTGGATATCCATTTTTCATATGCCAGTGCCTTCTAAGGTGAAAGGTCCCTGTGATCTGGAGTGAACTAAGACCACAAAATTAGGTTTTCATATCTTAGTTGTGGACATTTCCATTTCTTTCTTTCCATTAGCCATCTTCTCAATCATTCATTCTCTTTCCCCAAAATTCAACTTCAAAGGAAATGAAGAAAAATATTTAACATGGGAAGTTATATCCTCTTTAATTCTATCCCCATCCTCATTTCACAGTGCTTCCATTTTTTTCATGTTCTTTTTATTTTCATGGTTGAAAAAACTTTCACAATTTGCTTAAATTTCCTGTCTCAGCTTGACTTTTGGCAGTTATCATTTTACCCCTGCTCTTTCTGACCTCTCAAATGCAGCTTTAGCACTAGTTCTGACATATGTTCTCACTATGCTCTTACATATGGGTGATTTCTCTCTTCATCTAAATTCCTTACTTAATAAACACTAAAACTGATTGAATTCTAAAACTGCAGAAAAGTCATGAATATTTTCATAAATAAACCCACCACATTACTATTTATGAAATTGTGGTATTTGATAGTGAGAAACATATGCTGATCAATAAATAAGAGTGGCAGTCTTTCTTAAAAGATCAAGAAATACAAATATTTGGAATGAGAAATTATATAAACCTTTTTCTTCCCTGAAAATTAAAACTCTATTTTCCAAAGTATGGTTACAATACCTTAAAGTAAATTAAAAACCCAAAAAACCAAAAAACCAACAAAAAAACCCCAACACACAGCTGCATCTAATAAAGACTTTCAATCATGCATTGCACAGTCAGTTTTAAAAAGCAAAGCTTCCAAATTTGAAGACAGGAAATGGAGCATATCTGAACTACTTACAAAATAGATAGTTGAATTAAACCCTTAAATGATAAAATGGGTGAGGAAAGAGTATAAATAAATTTTTAAAAATATATTAGTGAGCATGCTGAGTAGATTAGGCAAAGGATTAATATGGTAACCTATGACATTTTCTATTATGTTTTCTTCAGAAAGTGGTACAGTGTCTGGTCTATGAAGTTTTTCTCATTGTCACCTTTTTTATCATTGTCACTTTTTCTCATTGTCACCATCTACGCTTCAAAAAGAGTCAGGGGAATGAGCCATGACCAACCTTATTCTTTTTTTCTTCTACATGGCAACTGTACCTTCAGGTTGCTTTCCGGTGAGTGAGTGGCAGTCGTTCCTGTGCAAGGCAGGGGCTGGTGGTGTGCAGACACTGATGGCCTGGAACCAGGGCTACAAATCACAGAATCTCTGCCTCAGACCTGCACCTTGGCTTCTCACTGAGCAACGTGATCCAACAGTTAGATGGAAGCTGGAAAATAGATTTTGGCAAGGGGTTGTGCTTATCATGAAACATGGTAAGAGTGCAACAACAGCTTAGGGGATTAATTTGAAACAGAAGCTTTTCCCTTCAATGAGGGAATGATTTAGCATTAAACAAACAGTTGCCTTAGTAACTAATGTATTTCCCTTTCCCTCCTTTCACTTTGAACATAATCATCTCTGAACTCAGTTTTTCATCACCTTTTTTGTTTGCTTAACCGGTCTTCTTCAAGTGTCAGACAGCCAATTAGCTTGCAGTGAAATATAAGTCTATTTCCTTTTTATGAACTGCCCTAAAATGGAAAACATATTCCAAGATCTTCTCCTCAGTTTACCAGGCTTTGAGTACTAAAGAGCGATATTTTATATCTAAGCTGACAAGTCTATTTCTGATAGAAACAGGAATACTGGATGCCATATATTCATCAGAACTACATGTCTCCAGTAGTCTTTCTGAATATTACTTTTTAAGAAATGTGTCATCCAGGATGAATAAACTCTAGTGTTTCTCTTGATGTTTACCTGTTCCTATATAGAGGGTCAAACATACCACCAATGAGAACCAAACAACTTTAAAAAGAAGGAAGAAGGGACTCACTGTACATGTTTAAAGTCTGTATTGTCTATCTGACTTCTGTAGCAGAGTTTGATGCACAGTTGAGGAAAATAAAGGGATTAATCTGTCTCTTAAATCTTGACATAAATTTTAGATTGAGCTAGAACAATGATATTTAATCAGAGTCAAGGATTCCTGTATATCCAGGTTTAGATATAACCAGAGAGAATAAA
Organism: Molothrus aeneus; assembly: GCF_037042795.1. Classification (NCBI taxonomy): domain Eukaryota; kingdom Metazoa; phylum Chordata; class Aves; order Passeriformes; family Icteridae; genus Molothrus; species Molothrus aeneus. The sequence goes on along the minus strand of NC_089647.1, from coordinate 18,459,274 downwards.
CTTGCAAGTATCTCCAGAGTTAGTCCAGCCTCTTCTGGAGATGGCATCATAAAGCAAAAATCTATAAAGTAACCATTACATAAATAATGTATCTATTTACTTATAAGTTCCAGGAGGAAATAATATCCATACTTTTCCAAAACTGATCCATCTTCTGTAGGATGTATAGAATTTAGGTGTAGTTTATATGGTTTTCTGAGGTCTTGGAAAAACAAAAAATGTGGATATCATTGTTCTGAGTACCCCAAAATCCCAACACACATTTTTTGCCTTGACTTTCATGAAGCAAGCTAAGAGCAGCTGAGCATTGAGCTTCTCCCCACATGGAGTGCTGTCACTAGTGATGATCATGAGACTCAAGCTTCAGGTTCAGCCACACGAGAAATCCAGAACAGGCAAAACGCTACCTGGTATCCAACCTGTGGTCCTTGCTCCCATTTCCCATAGCAATGAGTCTTTCTTTTTCTGAATGAAATTTAAGCCTGAATTTGCCTGGAATTATGCACTGAGGAATCCCATGAGACCTGTCTATTCTGTCCCAATTACGATCTTACGAATTTATACAGAAAGCAGGTGCACATTTTCTGGGGTCTATTAGGCTTTTCTGCAGCCTTGGCACATGCACCATCCCTAATACAAAGAGATATAGTGTGAAATATCAAAACAAACCCTTCTATTTCCATGATTTTAACTGCTGTTACTGTAGTCAGTGAAATATGCCCAGTGACATGGAGCAAAAAGATAGAAAGCTGAAAGAAAAAACTCACTATTTCAGAAAAGAAACTCTCCCCATGCCTAGATACAAGGGATAGTTGATGCCTTGGGTTGGAGGAGAAGGAGGCCAGGTCAGGTATCTGAGTGAGAAGTAGGGCACTGAAGTTACAATCCAATGATCTTTTCCATGTGGAAAATCCAGTGCTGTTAAATTGATGTTCTATGGACAGAAATTGATTCATTAGATTTTTCTGATGTTTCAGTAAGACTATACTCATCAATCTTTTAAACCATTTATAACCCCAGAGATATACAGTCAAATTTATCATGTTCTGGCATAGGAGACGCTTGTGTACAAGCTGCAACCTTTAAGAGGAGAAATTACCATTAAGAAATTGCTCCATCTAAAACTGCCAATATTTTTACTATAACCAGTGGTGATGGAAAAGCAGAACAAGCAGATCTGTGTCAGATTCTGTAGAAGGAGAATGAGAGATTTAAAATTAGTCTGCATCTGATTTTCTTACCTTTTTCCCCCCACTGTAGTCTCAATGTGCTTGATACACTTTAATGTTAGACCCTTATTTGGGAAAAAGAATACAAACAGGAAATAATTCACTGATTACACTCTGACATAAGGGTAAAATGACACTGAACACTACACAGTCATTGTGGAGAGGTTAAGACTCAATTATTTAAGCAGAGAGCTAGTAAAAAGACTTAACTACTGAAAAATGCCTTTTTACTTCTTACATAAATTGAGATTAATTATAATGCCCAGCTGACAGAATATTAGAATGAGTTGAAAAAAAAGATCAGATTCATTTCTTGTGTGTTGAAGCTATTAGCTTAAAATAGTCTGTAATTGATTTTGGTCTGATGGTGAAAGCAGGTTGCCATTTTTTTAAATGGATTGTGTAAATTTGGCCAGACAGTATTAAGATGAGACCAGACTCTGAGAGGGTCAATCAAGGTAAGTTTCTCTGCTAGACAGTTACTCAGCCATTTTGGACAGCTTCATGCATGGAATTCCATCCCTCAATTATCTAAAATCTATTACAGTTAAAACTGTGATCATGAGAAACAAAATCAGAACGGTTGCAGCTTGACATAAAATCAGTACTGGAAAAGAAGACTGCTCCAATACTAGTAAATGGGCTTGGTGGCTTTCAACTAATGTGTCTTACAAAGAAGGGTATGTAACAGTTCCACCCATCATGAAAATAATTTTTCCTACGTGGCTGGTGGGTAAGTTTCATATTATGAATCAGTGGCATTTTACCCATCTGTTTGTACTTAATGAGAACGTGACATCTTGGATTTCATGTGAGCTCACTGAAATTAAGGCAGTATAGCTTTAACTGAACCCACAGGATCAGGATTTATTAACAAGAAGAGATTTTGAGGGGATTTTTCATGAAAGATTTTGCTATTTTGTTACCTCGCTGCTTCCAGGACAGGAATGAAGATCAACTATTTCAAAATTCTCAAAGGAAAATGTTCAATGACTAAAATATTTAGAGTCAATTTATTTCTAGATTATTATACTGTAGTATGATACAGAAATAAAATACAAATTAATTTCTGGGGAAAATCTAAACAGAGATTCTATTATAAGACTACATTACAGTGATGTGTACCCAACTCAACAAATTTATTCATTTTCATTAGAAGTTGCATGATGGAATTGTGTCCCAGTGGCTTTTTTGAGCCAACTTTTGTTATATCATATTTACAGAGAGACAACAAATGAAGATTGAATATTTTTTGAGTGTTGAAATGCCAGTGATTTTGACAGATATGCAAGCACTGGAAGAGATATTTGGAACAGCTATTAATATATGATTAACAAATAACTAGAATTGACAGCTGAGCTAATATGAATGCATATTTAGATGTATTTATTTTTACACATTCATGGGATATATTTGTGCAAGAGACAGAACAACAGCAAGTTACAAGTTATTGATAGAAACAGACTGTAAGCAAAGTAAGAGGCACTGCAGAGTAACCCTCCCCATCATGAGAAGGAGGATAAGAAGAAACAACTTTTATTCCCTGTCACTCATAATGATTAAAGCTCTTTTCTCTAAAGCAGGCAATGCTGGCTGCCCTCATACAGAGTCCTGGAATGAGAACAGCTGCTGTGAATAAGACAGGGTAAGATTTTTAGACCCTGAGGGAGGCATGTGCTTGGAAGCAGCAGTATTATACAGGGTGTATAAATATAAATGAAAAAGCTCTGGTAGGGTGGAGTTCTGCCAACAAGCAGGAGCAAGAAAGAAATTACTGGCAGTGGGGTGGGGCAGGAACCCAGGCTATCAATAGAAATGGGAATGAGATATTAGAGGCCTGGAGAACTGGCTGGAGTTTCTCCAGACCTAACCCAGCATACTTCACTGTCCTTACATCTTCTGTAGGTGCTGGGGCAGTAAACATGCCAGATGGAAAGGCAGAAAGGACTGGAGTCAAACAAAGATATTGACTTAAAGGAGGTTTTATAGCCATTTTCTTGGATAGCAGCTGTTCAGCTACCTTCCTGTGTCATTTGAGAAAGCTTGCAGAGTCAGTCCCTGAGACAGCAAACTATGCTTCTGCTTTGGTTTGTGTTGAAAAAAAAAACACGGCCGCATCCTCTGCTTGCAATGTTTAGGAGAACAACAGCTGTGCACTTACACAGCTCTTTGAAAGGATGAGTCTTTCCAGTGTGCTGTTATTGGTTCTTTTCATTCATCAAATATAAGTACAGCTTTCAGGGAGTGCCTGTATTTTGCATACAAAATAATGTCAAGTGTAACCTACTAATATAACCACCAAAACTCTCCTATTCGTGCAATTTCTGCTTTGAACAGTCTAAGGAGATAAAGAAAAGTGAGGCTTCACAAGACTCATCATTTAACCAATGCTCCATCTCTTTATTTCATCTTATCTCTTTCCTATTTAAAAATGAAGTTCACATGTTCTGTCTAAACACAACAAAAGGAGGTTAGAATTCCTAATTATCAGTAATGATACACAATCTAAAATAAGACCTGTAGCTCTGATATGCTCTGTAAGGTGAATGCAGGTAACTGAACAATAAAAGGGAAAGAGGGATAAAGAAGTCTAAGGAGAAAAAAGAACAAAAACCAGTAGTGCCAGCATAACTTTATATTCAGTTCCAAGCCAGGATCATATAAGAAGCAATTCTTTTCACTACACTCAAAATCCTCACGTTGAAGATTACTTCAGTACAGGCTACAGAGTATTTAATAAAGAAAGGCTTGAAAGCCCACAGGGTATAAAAGCTTTTGTATGATTTGAAGAGACATGACAAACATGCTCATCAGGATTATTTTCTCAAAAACCGAATTTTTTAAGCATATATGATATGCCAATAAAAGCCTCTAATATCTTCCACCTTTCTTAGAAAATCTGGCTGATGTTCATGTCCTCTGTATATTCATTAATCCAGAGCTTTAGGACAGGAGGCAAAGGATATTGTAGCCATCTTCAAAGCTACAAGTCTGTGTAGTTGTAATAGATGGCAGAGTTAGAGCTCAGACCTGCTCAAACATGATAAGCAGAACAACCAAAATACTGAACATAGCAAACAATTGTGCCTCTGTTGACTGAAGACTATTGACTGTTTTTATCATTTTGTAAATTAGGCTTCTTAAACATATAAATCTGGACAAAAATAAATTTTATTACCAGCAACTATAGACATGACATCACATATACCAATTTTTAAATGCAAGCCCTTTGATTCTCAGGAAGGGTCCTTCTACAGCTTGATTTAAGCTTCAGATTGTAACTCTACCCCACTCACACAGCCTTGAGAGAGCAAACTGAAAGATACTATGCCAGGTAGAACAGAGCCTCCCTGTTGAGGGGCAGTCATGAATTCTATCTCCTGGTATCAAAAACAAGGCAAAAGCTCGAGGTCAGACAAGATGGGCCAGGCTGGGGCACACCAGGAGAAACGTGGTGCCATTCAGTACAGCTGGGTTTCCCTGTGCCATCAGCTGGCTCCTCAGATATGAATTCCTACTGTTTTCTTGAGAGCTTGGGCTTGCTCTACACAGGTGGCCAGAGAAAGTGCTTCAGCCCTATGTGGGCCTGGCAAAAATTAAAGAGGCTTGTAAATAACAGGTGTTTTGAGATATATCAGACTGCCCAATACACCTCTCTGCTGTCACATGGGACCAAACACACCTATGCCAGTCCTGAAAGTTATTGTTCCAACAGGAGAACCCATACTGGACATTGAACACAGGCATCCAATGCAGGGACAAACAACCTCCCCTCCTGTCAGAAGTCTTACTCTGGCAGCTTTTCTTGTTGTAGGGCAAAATTTGTTAGCAGCTGGCTTCTGTGGATGAGCACTACAGAGAAATTGATTGTTATGATGCTTTTTCATAACATTCAGCATATCCAAGATATTTTTTAAATGGTGGGGATGCATTTTATTGTGTTTCCAGCCTTTCCTCTGCTGCCATGAGGGTCAGAAACTGCTTGCACTTTCTAAAAGCAAGCAGACTGAAATTTAGTATATTTGCAAGAGTACCTGCTCATGTGCTTCCCTCTCCTGTATTTTGCCTTTTACAAGTTGTATATTACTTCAGTACAAGACAAAACCAAATCAGACATCATTTCAACATATGCCAGCAGTATATTAAACTATATAGAAGCAAAGAACATTACTGCTGTTTCAATAAGAAATTAATGAAGGCCCTCAGTTATTTTTGTGAAAACTAGGCACCAGAAAAATAATTGCCAGAGCTGTTTCCCTTCTTTAAAACAAATGAAATATACTATTATTTCCTGAATATCCTGCCAGCTTCTTGGTCAGGAAAAAAAATCCAGTCCCACAGAAATTAGGCAGCATTTCATACTGTGAGAGAAGAACAAGTGAATTAATCACTGAATGCGAACCAGCTTGTGTATATAATCACTTCTGGTCTGCCTGTACAGCTTTGAATGATGATCTTGCTACTTAGCCCCATTCAGGTGCTGGTCTCTCCTGTGCAAGCTACGAGCCAGTCACTGCTGAGATAAAAACAGTCCTGTGGATTTTGAACTGAAACATACACAATAGAGATAGCAAAATGAGTTCTTAAACTGAGGAAGCCACTGCTTGCATGATCAGGTAAAAACCTAGGTGTGGTTTAACAACCTGCGTGTGCCTTTCCTGCCAGGAGCAGGAAACATTGCTAATGCAAAAGGAAAACATGGAAGATGGCAGGTTCTGGAAAATCCTCCGTCTGCCTTTTCAAGTGGTTCCAGCTTCTCATTAATATTAAACATAATTCTGAGTTGTGTTTCAAAAGCATTTTTTAAACAAATTGTCTTAGGGAGTAGACATCCACTTTCCCAACCTCGGTTTGATGCCCTGCAGAGAAAATAGTGCAGCGCTACTGCCAGTTCAGAAGAAGCAATGCCATAAAGGAAATAATGCACACTTTTAATCTCCCAAACATCCTATTTTTCTGCAACTATTTAAAATTTTAATATAAACTGCCGAAAATGCCCTGAATGTGTGGCTTGCTTTCCTGTGATCTCACCAGGTCCCTCTCATTATAATCACAGAAAAAGCAGTTTAACTGCATTCAGTGAATTTCAGTTTCTCAGCTCCCACAGCGGAATCTATATTAATATGCAGCAGCAAAAATGGCAAAGCACAGAATTCTATTTATCCTGGGGTGTTTGGCTGGAAGAAGGAACTAAGTTTGATAATGAACTCCTGAGCCTGGTTCTTTACAGGGTGCACACTACATGCCAGGCTCAATACATGACTAAAACTGAACTGAAAAATTCAGTCCATTTGCCCTCTGTACTGCAACCATGACTAACAACATCATTGAATGAAAAATGCAGTGCTGATTCAGTCACAGCTGGAAAACTGTGGCCCTGTGATGAGCACAGACTGGTGGGTAGTCAGGAGAAAGGGAAAAGATCATTAAAGAGATGGCACAATTGTCTTAAAAAGACTGGAAAAGCTAAGTGGCACTTGGTTAGGTTAGCATGGAACAGGGGCAAGTTTATTGAAAGCCCTCACTTGAACTCTCCATTGTAAAAGGCCTTTGCTGGGAGGGTGTCTCAGGGCAACAATGCTCCAGAGGCAGTTCCAGTCAGAGTATGTGTGGATCTTATTTCACAGATCTTATTTCACCAGCAGATTTACCAGCAACAGTGTAAACTGATTTCTTCAGTAGTACTGTGAGAAAGAAAAAGTACCTAAGGAAAATGTTGAGGGTCTGAAATTTAATGATATCTTTAAATTATCCAGGTCCAATTGATGAAATCTGGAAGAGCTCACTCAAACATCCGAGACATTGTTTGCTGGTGTGACTGAAACACTTACGGAAAAATGAAATTCACTTTCATGGATCTTCCAATGCCCAAAAGTAAATAGTATTGGAGTTACTCAAAATTTTTCATGCTTCTGAAGAAGCTGCTATTTGCTGTTTTGCACAGAAGGGAATATGACAGATGTCATCCAGTACAAATGCTGTAGCCAAATACTGGAGTATTTAGGAAAAAAGGGGAACAATTTACAAGTAACTGACAGAAGTTCAACACCAACTTTCTTGTGGTAACAAGTACAAAGGAGAAGAGATCAATTCTACATAAGGAAAGTATAGAGGCTAATTTATAACAGTAATTAGGTCTGAGAACAAATGCAATACGCCTGAACTCCAAACAAGGAGCAGCCCTACCCAAGATACCTTCAGGTAAGGTTTCACTGAATGCTGAACTGTGAGGGAGAGGTGCCAAGTTCATATTCCAGTCAGTCTCTAGAAGACTCAGCCTGGCTTTGACCACATCATTTAAAAAAAAACCAAACCAAAACCATGGGTTCAGCTGGACATCCATCTGAGCATCACCTTGTTTCTGAGGTGTAGCAACAGGGTTGGCCTGTACCAGAATTTAATAATTGCCTTTTTCTTTCAGCATCTAGTCACAAGCATAAATGTCTAAAACAATTCAGGAACAAAATTTCTCTTAACAAGGCAGTATTTATCCCTTCAGTACCATAATTAAAAACAAAGTACATAGCATGCAGAGCTCAAAGTAGGCATAGTTGCCAAAATAGAAAAAACTCATGGGGAAGGGGCTTTACCCTGGCTTTTACACAATCCTTATCTGTCAGACCACATGATCTGATGCTAGTGGTATGTCTGCTACATTAATCAATATAGATACCATTCTGTAAGGGCCAGCTGTCATCATGGGGCAGGTACACTGGATGCATAACATCCTGAGGCAGGATCTGAGGCAGGGTTCGTGGCACTGTGCAAGAGACTGGCTACTACCCTCCCTTCAAAATCTGAGACAAAATGACTTTTCAAAGGTTACATGTGGCAAGACAGCACTTGTGTTTAAGGACTGTCTTTCTGATCACATTTGGATTTATTTCCCCCTCCTTCTATCTCTACACATTCACAAGTTCTCTCACCTGGTAGTTCTTCCAAGTGCAATAAATGAGGCTTCCTTGCATGCTTTTTTTTGTGTGCCACTCAGCTCTGATTAGTAGATATCATTTCCCATACTTTTTGCCAACTTCATATCCCTCTTTCTCAGTTATGGTACACAATACACATTTATACACAATGTCCTCTTTGTAAGTTTTCATCTTCAACGTCTCACCAGAAGACAAAGAAATTTCTCACTTAATTTCTATTTTGACAGTTCTTTCCCATCTTTCACTACAAGATCTTCACCTTTATCGCTGTTGCAATTCCTATTTGTTTGCCACTGGAAAGATTCCTGCATTCAGTCAGTTAATATTGAATGACATCTGCAGAGCAGATAATCTTTATTTTTGAAGCGTGTATATATTATGCATAACTCATTCCACATAATTATACAGAGTGCTCTCATTTCTGGAAATGACTGCTCTTTGTGTTCTGTGTGGAAGTAATAAGATACATTACAACAGGTTTGACTGACTGCAGAAACAGCATCGTATACAATGTACTGATAAACTTACAAGAAATCCTTCTCAAACAATTTCTCATTTAAGTTACTGGGAAACAAGTTATGCAGACAGAAGAGGCTGTTTCAGCACTGTTCCCACTGATGTTGCTCCATTAAGAATGGAGGATTTTGCACTGTCTAGATCTCTCATGTGCTTTTTCCTATATTTCATAACCTGCCCTCTCCAGCTGCCTGTCCAGCTTTGACCATTCAGTCACCTTACTCTTATCTCATATACCATTTTCCATGTTCCCTATATAAGGGAACAACCTCTAAAATCCATGTTCCCTATATAAGGGAACAACCTCTAAAACGTGATCCATAAGAATATTCCCTAGTCTTTCTCTGGTAAAAAAAGTCCCCAAGAAGAATTACATTAGAAATTAGTCAGCTGGTAAGCTATTGTTTTCCTTTGATGTTTTTAAAAAATAAATAGCAGAATTAAAATGAGCTGTGAGTTATGTCCTCCACAGGCAGGCTGCCTGCCAGAGGAAGGTTCAGCAGAAAGGTGTTGCAGCATCCTCGTTTTGTGGGCTCAGGGGCAGACCTGGAGGTTGTGCACACCCACACCCAGCTGGCACAGGCACAGCAGGAGCCATGTGGCTGTAGATGTGTTCATGCCATGCTGACATGTCCCCAGGCCTTCTCATGTCACTGGGGCAGCTCACAGCTCCAAGCTTCTGGCTGGTTGCACGCCTGGCTCTCAGCTTGGACACCCTCTGCTAACAGCCTTGCCTTTCTCTTCCAGAGGAAAGTACTGGGATGCCTCAATTCCCCAACAGTAATGCTACTGTCCAGAGGGGACGATGTTGATGATCTGAAATTGTGACAGCTCCATTCCCTCTCACTGCTGAAATTGTTTTGATCCTGCATCTATCTGGGGCTCTTATTGACAGCACACTTATCCTGCCAGACATTTTGCGGTGTCCAACAAGCCTGAAGTCCAGAAGCATTACTAAGCAAATTCCACAAAACATGGAAATCCTTCCTTTCACCACATGCCAGGAGCTTTCTTCTGGCTGACCCCAGCTTTGCACCAGATAACCCAAAGATTAGTTCACAGAGACATCCAAATGATTTTTATTATGAATCTCTAGGCTGCTTTGGGACTACAACTGCTGTAAATCCTCAAACCTAACTCAGCAGTAAGAGTATATTTTCACTCATTACTTCTATTCTTTTGCAGCCTTGACCTGCAAATATGACGATATAATCTTTTCCTCTAATGCCACTGCCATCCCTAAAGTGCTCATGGCTCCTCACTCTTTACGCATGCAGCCCAGGCATATTTACAAACAAATCAAATACAAAAGTGCTTTGTTTTGAAAGCTGTTTCTGCAAACTGTAGTTTTTCAAGTGAGCACACCATAGAGTTCAGCCTCTGTCAGAATCAAGACTCATAATGCCTCAGCACAAAACACAACATCATTGCTGTTGCAACCTGATGCAACACCTTATTCAGCCAAGAAATTACATGGAAAAGTTTGAAAAAGTCTTTGCTGAAGACAACTCAGTTGACATCCATGTCTTAATGAAACAAATTCACCAAATTGCAGTTAAATACATCCTCAATCTTTCTGCTCTCCTCAGCAATTCCACAATTTATTACCTATGACAATTTACCTTAACCTACTCTTAACTTTATGACCCCAAGGTGATGTAAATACCATGTTTCATATACATTTTTACTTGAGCAAGGTTTGGCCCCTCATCTCTCCATCAATTTCTCTAGATCTGACCAACATAAAAATAAAGGAAATGCATAGCAGAGAACCCTCTACAAAGCATTCTGCAGAGGAGGCACGAAAGTGTCAAAAGAAAGACTAACACATTTGCCTAGAACACCATTTAGGGAATGACATATTGATGTATTTCGATAGCAATGAATATCACACTCCATATAACTTCATCCTTACTATTCCCAGGAAACGAACAGATTTTCTGCAGTATTTGTACTGGTATAAAATAAACCATTTTTCATGTAGTAATCAAAGATCTGATAGGAGAAGGAGTGTGAAGACAAAGATCTCCAAGAACTGACTTGTACCTGAAACCACCAGTAGAAACTATGAGAGTTACTCAATAAGCCTCTTGGTTAAACAAGACTTATCTTTCAAAGTATCTTCTAAGCATTGCTTTGATCATTCTTACTCGGCACAGATACCACAGATCCCTAATAAGCAGCAGAAACAAATCAGAAATCTTTCAGGTTTTTTTTTCTTTTCTTTAGAAAGGTCCCACCCCAGCCAGCTGTGTCCTCTTCCACAGAACAGCTCCTTTGCTCCCATTTCTCTCCAGAGACCTACATGGACTCAAGCCAAAGCACAGATCCTCCTGCTACTTTCTCCTCCCCCCCCACAGAGAAAGCTAATCGATATTTTCAGCCTTGTTTCTCTTTCTGCTCCACTGCCATACCAGAATGCATTGGCTATTAGCCCATTTCCTGTTAGCCACAGCTTTATCTAGTGAACCGAACCTGCTCTGTTTGAATGCTTCAGGCATCCATTTACTGTGAGACCTTGGGACATCCCTTCAGTCCAGACTCCAACTGCTACACACTGCCTCCGAGTTAGTAGTGGCTGAAATGTGCCATTTGTAGCTCTAAACTACATCGGCATGAAGCGCAGTGCTAAATTGTAGCCCTAAATGAACATGGCGTCCAGTCACAGGTTTTGGGGCTAAATATCAGAGATTATGTTATTTGATCACCTCCTGCAAAGTGATGCATCTCTGCTAGATGTGTCCACTCCAAGCAAGAAGGACTGGAAATTCATCACTTTTTACATGGGAATCTCCACTCATTCAGTGAGAGGAGGGTTGGTTGGTCCAGAAGTTATGGTGCTGGCTGTCAGGGTGTTAGGAATCACCCTAAGAAGCCCTGGGTAAGTCAGTGGTCTGAACATGTCTGATATCCCTGACTCTAAATGGGGTAGGATGCCTTTCTCACAGCTGGGACATGACTTGGAGCTGGGTTCATTCCCTTCAATTTACTAATCAAAAAGTGCAAGAAATAACAGCTTAGCTGTGATCTATAAATATCCTGATATTTACACTGGGTGCTCAGAATTTTTTGTATTAAAAAATTCACATGTACCTAGTACCAGAGGGGAGGAATTAATTCATGTTCTGTGTTTACACAATGCTTAACACACTCACCAAAACCTAAATGCAAATAAATTAAATGGATGAATCAAAACTAATACTCTAGAGTAAGATAAAAAACTTAGATAGTTTCAGGCCACAGGAGACCACTGAGGACCTTTCCCTAATGACCTCCTTCCCAGAGATGATAATTCTGTTAATTTTTTTATAAAAAGACAAAAGAAACAGAGAGAGAAGAAATCAAATCTAAATAGAGCAGAACTCTTTGCAAGTCACACATATTTGGCTATTTCCTCCAATAAGAAGCATCTCAAATTTCTCTTTAAATAGGTCAGGAATGTGTTGGCTGCACCTGAAAGTTTCAGTGACTATGAAGGCTTTAAAATCTGTTGTTAATCCTTAAAGAGAACTCATGCAAAGTTAATTTGTACTCTTGAATCCTTGCGTCTAAATTATTACTTAGTATTAAATATTTGAAGTGAAAGATTTTCAAGGACTGTTGCAACTTTGGAGGAGTATTAGGCTGAATTCACTTGAAACCTTGCTGGGAACAAATAATCTGCTTTCTGATTATGAACAAAGTATTCTTTTTTTTTTTTTTTTTTCTGTCAGCAGTTTTGTATTTTGCTGTTATCTCCAGTTAGGCACACACAATTACCCACACATGGAACAACACTGAAATTAAGGAAGGGAAGTTAACTCAAGTATGTCTGACAAACCCAAACACAATAGATCAGTGTACAAAAAAGTATAAAATTAAGCTATCTTTACAAGTCTGAATAAGTGTAATTTAATGAAATTTACAGGAAGCCAAGAAAACAGTGTTTTCCAACAGTCAATGTAAAACCATAACAAAGCCAGTTTCAGATGAACACAACATTCCTTTTGGGCTCTACCAATAATCTATTTTTCATATGAACATTATCAAAGGCTGAACAGATAAGGGCAAATACATTTATTACTAAATCAAAGAAGAAACAACCTTCCAGGATTTATTTTATTAAATGCAGGAGAATGCATTTAAAGGCTGAAAAGATTCTAACCAATATCCCTACTTTTCCTGAATTTTCTATTTATTTAAAGATACAGTATTAAAAAAATCTATGTAGTGTTTTACACTTGTCACACATGAAGTTCTTCATTTTCTGCAAGAAAATATTTATTCTAGAAGCCCTTTCAATGAGATGTTACACACAGTTGCTGTTCTCATTCTGGTAAACTTGAATTTCAGAAATAATTGAAATCTGAAATGGGTCCTTGAAATAAAAGGTGTTTGTATAAATATAAGGATGCAATTACTGAGATAACTAGAAATGCAAGAAATTTATGTACAGAATGAATCTCCTGAAGGAAACATGATTTTCTTCTTCTTTCTCTCCCCAGCTCCACAGCACTGAAATGCACAATTCTTTTTGCAAAAGAGACTCTCCCTAGTTCAAGTTTTAAGAGAATTTAAAGGTCTAAGGAGAAAGCTAAGAATGGTAAAGTTATTTCCCAAGGTGTTCCACCATAGCTAGCAGTTTGTCAGGCAGTCACTCATCTACAGGTGTTCCTGACTAGAATCATGTAGACCACCCTACTTTAATATAATGGGCTTGAGATCAATAGACCCACAAATTACCTAGAAAACAGGTAAAAATAACTTGCCTACAGGCACCTCTCTAGGAAGAATTCTTGAAGGGGTAGTATGAGCTTTCCCTGAAGTGCTGCACTGAAGTCCGTGAAGGAGCACACCATCTTTTGTAAAGGGATTTAAGTAACACTGCTAACAGTGCCCAAAAGGTTTAGTGTTTCTCTGAGACCTAGGGATTAAAACAAGTTAAGACATGATTTCAAGTTCACAGCTTGTTGTTTGCTATCTCCTGTGCCTTCTCTGTATCAGCTCATTTCCATTCAAGTAGTACGTCAGAACATCCCTTTGTTATTTTGACAAAATACACAGGGCAGGTACAGGAGAGGCTGCTGCTGTCAGGGCAAATTGCTAAGCAGCTCATCTCATCAGTGGCACTGAACTTGCCTACAAGGCAATGTTGCTCCTCGCCCATGGCATTATTGTAGGTGCCTCAGGTACTGCTGGTTATCATTTTCCCTTGACATTCCTTGCCTCATCATCAGATAAAGGACTCTCCTTCTTTGACTAAGCCTTTCGTCAATTCTGCTTTCTCAGGTTGACTCCACCTTCCTTCACTTGTGCTAGAAGTGACTGTGAGTTGCACTCAGGCAGTTCCTCGTGCTTGGTGCAGAAGGTCACCCTTGGCACGTGGTCTGCTTAAGAAATTGGCAGTACAGAGATACAGACAGCTGGCACTGCTTTTCTGCACAGTAGCTGAATTTCACTTGGGCAGAAGCCATTCTCTTCCTTTGCAAAAGCCTGTTTGAGGGCTTTAAACGAATATTTCCAGTTTGCATGCCCAGAGGTTGTAATAACTATGCTCTTCATAATTATGGAAAATGAGCTTTCTCTGTTGGAGAACCATGCTCTTTATGAAGGTCAGAACCTACCTGGATGGCAAAAAAGGACGTCATAAGCATTCACGAGAGAGCAGCAATAGCAATGCAGAAGCTGCTCTTTTATCCTAGGTGGTAATATGTTATTTCAGAAGGCATTATTACCTCACAATAACTCTACTTTCATTGTGTATAATGACTAATGGTAATTGCTTTTGTACTTCAGTATTTTTCAGAGACCACTTTGGCTTCCAATGAATACATTAGTACCTCATTGCTGTAAACACCCTCCTCACAACTTGGCCTATAACACAGAATTAGATTACAAAGCAGTCAAGATGGATATTTTTTCCGTGTTTTGATTTTTCTGGGAGATAAGTTTTTTGCTCTGATGTGAAGAAGAAAATTGTTCAAGAGCTTCCACTTTAATCTAGCCATGAGTGGCATTCTGAGTCTTCCTAATGCGTCTACAATTCTAATTCTCTGTTAGATTGGCTTAGTGTTAGGACCATGATCAAAGAATACATTTTCTTCTGCATTCCTAGGCTTTTCCAGTAATGTAAAATGCCAGTTTGTGGGATGGAAAAATAAGAAAGATGCCTTTTCTGGTTTTCACAGGAACTATTTTATCCCCAGATACTACATCATCTCACTTCCTCAAATATCCTTTATGGGATGACCTGCATTAAAAATTCTTGCTTTTAGAAACTTCAGTTGGAGGGGCTTATAACTCACTCTTACTCTCTCTTTTGCTTCCTCAATGCTCCTTTATTTTTAAATACTCTCTTACCCCCACTGTAAACTTAGTGTAAGGATAGGGAATTACAGCAAAAGATTGCCTAGGGAGATTTTGGGGTCTCCCTCATTAGGGTTCTTTAAAAAGAGATTAGACAGTATCTGTCAGAAATAATTTCTGTATTGCTTATCCTGCCTTAAGGCAGAAGGACACATGTTGTTATGACTGTCAACAGGATTTCTGTACCAACACCACCTAAGGATTTATGAAAAGAGCAATCTCATATTTCTTTAGGTAAAGGAATTATGTTTTTGGTCTCCAAGACATTGCAGCAGTTCACATTACCATGCTACAGATAGCACTAAAATCTTGGATAAAACAGTAAAGCAATTATTTTTAAGAATTAACTTTGATAGCACCAACTACATAAGTTTGAAATGCTCCTATGCTCAAAGGAAGTGTTCAAAGTTAATGAACTATTCTAGTCTTATTTAAGACCATCTCAGACTTTATTTAAGGTTCTACTAAAGGATGAAAATGGGATTATATGGGTCTCAAGGTCTTCCTTTGATGATGTGGTTTCCTTCTGTGTTAGCAGCCCACCAAGCCTCCTTCAAAATACTACCATGGGTCTGATGGCATATAACTGGTGTGGTGATCATGTGCAAAGTAAGAATTTCATATGAAACACACTGGAGAATAATTACTACTCTATAATGTCAGCTTGATACTATAGCATAGACACAATTTGTGTCAAATTAAATCCTAATCGTTCCATAGCAACCATATTATCAGAACCAGTTCTTGCTATTAAAAAATATTGACCCCATGGTCCTTGATAAACAAAACCAGTCTTAAATTCAGGAGTGAAAAGCTGAGTTTCCATCTTCAAATTTCCTACTTACTTCAAATCAAGACATTAACTGAGGGATGTGACTCAGTGAAGCTGTTGGCTCATTGCACAAGAAGTTATCTTTTGCTGCTGCTTTACCAAGAACAAGTCACACTGTAAAACTTGATGCAAAGCAAGTAAATAGACCTTGGTTTAGATAGCAAAATTCCTTACCTGAAATTTCTACTGAAGGCAGCAATAGACTCAGGCATTAATGCTACACACACATGCACTTTTACAGAAGGGATCTACAGTTTGGGCCTCTAAGAACTACTACTAAAGGGTTGGAGTTTTCCACAACCCTGTGGAAAGCTTCTCTGTAACTCTCTCTGCAGATGGAAAAACATCCCCATACAGCAAAGAAACAAGACCCTAACAATGGCATTTCAATCATAACGCCTGAAGTTATTCAGAGACTGAGATCTTGAAATTCTCAATATCATGTGAGGTTGCTAGTAATAATTTATGCATTTACTTACTATTATTCTGATGATAGTAATTTTCTGAAACAGAGACTCAGAATTAGGCACAAGTGATTTGCAATAATGATATCTTCAAAGCTTGTCTGGACTTTCAGTGGAAACTGAAAATTGAAATCGGAGATTTGTGCTGCTTTCTCCAACATCACCGAAATGATATCCAATTGTTCTGTACTAACCCATGTTTCTTAATCTTCAACTTTCACATATTTCTTCTCTCTTGTCATTACTTTTCATGTAAATAAATTCAGAAGGTCTCCCTTTGATTCTGTCTCAGGAGGCAAAGAGCAACAACATTAACATTTTTTGTGAAAAAGAATTCTTCTTCTCATGAACTCAAGGCAATTTCAGAGTTAAATTTAGGACGATAGTAATGAATATTCCCCAGTACTTCCATTCATCCATGCATTTTCAATACCCACTTTCATTTTATTTTTTCAGATCCAAAGCTAGATAGAGTGTATGGAATCCAATGTATCATGTTTGAAAGGTTGAAGGGCAGATGGGATTTATTCCACAGCAGCTAATTGGGATCTCTGCTTTTGGACTTCACCTGCATCCTTCTGCCAATATAATTCTTTATGTCATACTGGTAAAGTCATCTGAATGTCAGGAGACAATAATTTGCTTCCCCGAGATTAAAGCAGTGAACACATCAATTTAATCCAGAATTTTGGGAGACAGTCTACTAATCATCAACAAGGAAAAAGAGTTATGCACTAATAAGAGTTTTCTAATTGCTAAGCAAAAGATGGGGGGGAAAAAGACTATTCCAGTTTGGCAGGTTTGCAAATAACTCCTGGTAAGAACAAACAAAATGTTTCTGCTGCTCCTATTATTGCTTCACTTCAACACATCAACCTTACATTGTCAACAGGAATAATTCAGCTGAGCCTTAGAAATGGGACTCTGAATCCATACAACTACCAGGAAACCCTCTCCTTGTGCTTTATTACAGTAACCACATTGCTCTGGTGTTTTATCAGGGAAATATATGTGGTATCAGAGCCTTGAACTTTGAATCAAACAGGTTTTTAGTGCTGTCTACCCTGGAGCTGATGGCATCTTGCATTAGCATGGCTGGTTGGGATATACAAGCTGCCAGGTCTGGTGGCTCACAGGAATTCCTCTGACTGTTCCTCACTGCTGTTTTGTAGGAATAACAAATGGCCTACAATACAGGAATGCTCAGTATTGTAACGGATTGATCTGTGTAGTAGGGGAGTGATTCTCAGAATTTTGGAAGTTCCAATGAGACTTTTTTTATCACTCTGTACTGCTAAGATTACACTTCCTTTCCTTATTAATATTGCTCACAGAAATCCTTACCTCCTTCAGCCTCACTTCACTCTTTCACCCCACTGGCAGATCTGTGGAGTAGAGTAAAAACCACTCTCTCTGCACAATAACATGCTAATGCCTGACACATCCTCTTTCTTCTCACTCACAGCATAGTCTTCACAACAGCCTGAGTAGCCTTTGATGAGAAAAAAAATAGACTGGCCTTCGATTGTTTTCTGAGCCATTGTGTATTCCAAATTATTTATTGACAGACATTTTCATACCTGAGGATCCCATATTACTTAGCTTATTCAACCATAAATTACACCAAATTTTTTTTTTCCCTTGAAGGGCTTCCTTGATGTAGCAGAAGAGAGGACTTTTAGAATTAGGAGCCAGCCTAGCACTCATGAAAGTTACAGATCAATGGAGGTGGTGTGAAACAGCCTGGCACTGTACAAAAGCACCAGCCTGCTCTGCTGCTGCATCTCAATTATGCTACGTGACACACCTGCTGTCCTAGCCCTGCTTTTCCCTTGAGGCAAGCCTGCTAATGTGCTGATTTATATGGTGTGTAACAGGGGATTTGGAACAGAGGCCTAAGAGACTCCTTTTCACCTGGTGCCTTATTATGGATTTGAGCCCACTTTGCTAGAGATGAAAAGCCAGTGGGCATAAGGCATTTGTGTCATTTAATTCTCAATAGGCAGTCAGTTAGTGAATAATGGTCTTGCAATGACTTTGTTCAGGTCATTTCCTTTAACAGATGTTCCTTTGTGAAGCTGCTATCCCATAACAGTTTTTGTGTGTTTTGTTTGTGCATTAACTATACACATTAGGAGCTATTTATTCCTTTGTCATTAAACAAAATCAAATTAATTACATGTTAATAATAAGAAGGCAACAAGTACATATTTTGCATTTCTACAATATTTCTGTGGATTTAACGTTCTCCTAGTTTCAGAAGTAAACTGTCTGCAGAAGAGAGAGCTCTTACTGTTTTGTTAATGATAAGAGAGACAAAGAAAGGTTTGGCTGCAATTCTGAAAACTCCTAAACCTCCCCACAATTACAGACTCACAGAACAGCTGAAGCTGGCAGGCACCTAAAGAGATTGTCTAGTCTAACTCTCCTGCTGAAAAAAGGGTAAGGTGGAAAATGTCATTCAGGACCATTTCCGCATGAGTTTTGACTATCTCCAAGAATGGAGACTCCACAAACTCTCTGGAGAATTTGTTCTAGTGTACAATACCAATGGAAAAGCCTTTTTCTAATGCTTAAATGAAATTTCTCGTATTTCAATTTATGGCCATTGCTTTTTTGCCCTTTCACTGAGCACCACTGAGAAGAGTTTAGTTCTGATTTCTTTTTTCCCCTTCCGAACAGGCATTTAAGCACATTGATTAAAATAAACACAAGGTTAAATAATCTCAACTTTTACAGGTTCTCCTCACATAAAAGGTACTGCAGTCCCCAAATCATCTTAGAGGACCTTCAGTGAACTCACCTCCAGTATCTCTGTTGTACAGGGCAACCCAGAAACAGACACAGCAGTGCAGATGGGGTCTCACCAAGGCTGGGTAGGGGGAAAACATCACCTCCTTCAACCTGCTTGTGACACTCTTCCTCATGCAGACCACACTGCTGGCTCACATTCACCTTGGTGCTCACCAGGCCCTCCGTGTCTTTTTCTGCAAAGCTTCTTTAACACATCTCCAGCACACACACACGTGATTGTTACACTGACACATGGGGGTATTACTCCCAAGGTGCAAAACTGAACATCCTTTGCTTGAACTCTATGAGGTTCCTCTCTGCCCATTTCCCCAGCTTGTCGGGTCCATCTGAATGGGAGACAATTATCTCATGTACCAACACCTCCTCCTGGTTTTGTATTGTCAGCAGACTTGCTGAGCTTACACTCTGCCCCATTATCCAGGTGGTTAACGAAGTCCTTGAGAAGCACCGGTCCCTGAGGCACAGCACTAGTGATTGGTCTCTGGCTGTACTTCAAGCCAGAGACCAATACTCACAACCCTTTGAACCTCATATTTCAACTAGATTTAGGAAGGATGGTCAGACATCACTCCCCACTTCATATATCTGACAACTCCAAACACCTCTAATCTTTTTATGTTTGGAAATGGTTTCCAGGACTATTTGCTACCTTATTATAGACTTTCAGGGACAGAGATGAGGCTGGATCCTCATTCTTGTAATTCATGAAGACTCAAAGGATATCTGCATTCTTCAACCTTCAGGAATCTCACCAAATTGCCATGACTTTTCAAAGACTTTTGAAAGAGTAAGTGTGGCCTCACAATGACATTGGACCACACTCTCAGCATTCACAGGCACATTCTCTCAGCTTCTATGGGCTTATGTATGTCCAAATTGTTTAAATGTTCCCTATCCTGATCCTCCTTTAGCAGATAGTAATCTTCCTTGCTCCAGACTTCCTTAATGATTTCAACAACTTGGGATTTCTGAAGGCAAGACAAACAAAATATTGAGCACCTCAGTCTTTTCATATTCTTTGTCAAAAGGCCCTTACCCATTTAACACTGGGACTGTATTTTCTCTATTTTTTATTTCACTGCTGATCTACTGGTAGAAGTCTTTCTTGTTGCCCTTCCTGTCCTTCATCATATTCAATTCTGGGTGGACTTTAACATTCCTTATCCAAGTCCTGCATATTTGGACATTGTCTCTGTATTGTTCTCAAGTCCTCTTGTCCCTGCTTATACTTTATATACTCTGAAGTGCTGCATATCATCATATCTTAAGGAATGTTGATAAGAACTAAAGGTATTCAGACAACTTCATTGGACAGTTTCCTTAGCCACTTGGGATGGGATTTACTCCATCCAGTTTTAATGACCAGAAAGACACATCCAGTCTTAAGTAATTGACCCCTGATTAAACTTCAAGTGATGAATAATCTCCTGGAGGTGACCATCTCTCTCAACTGAGTATACAAGCCCTGACTATTTATATAAAATTTAGACTATGTGTCTAATTTTCAGATGACTAAAACAAATTCCATGCCTCAAACTCTACCATTCCTTATTGAGCAGTCAGTAAAACAATAAGTAGGTGCATATTTATATTTAAGTGTGTGTGCACTAACATGTACAAGAGCTGGAAAACCAAATTCCAAGGTCCTTATTTCTATAAACTTTGGAAAAGTAAGACTGCAACCACAGTATACTGCTGCACTAGAGATGGAGCCATATACGGAGTTATTCTGTTTCTTCTTAAACAGAAGTCTTAAACAGAAAAACAGAAAAACATGACATTTCATAAAACTGCAACCTTCCACTGTACAGGAGTCATTTTTGCTTAGTAGTGGTGAAGAATACAGAATATTGAAGCCAGTGAAGACAACAATGCCAGACAGGCATGCTGTCAATGCATTATATGGACTTAGATTTTTCAAACTTCTTGGAAGTAAGGTTGCTACATCTGCAGCAGTCACCTGGCTCAACATTTAATATTCTTGCAACATAAAAAACGTGAGTGCTGTGTCTGTAGTTTTATTTGCCCTTCATTTGCAACCTACTTTCCTAGGTCAAGAAAATCTCTGATAGAAATGCAGCTACACAGTTACATAAGAATGTTGCAGGCAAAGCTGGTTTAACTCTGGGAACAGGTGTAGGAGTCTTTAGCAAGCATGTTATTGGAATAGGCAGAATTTGCTGACAGCTCCATGGCTTTCAGAAGCTGTGCCACAGTGACTTCAGAAGGTCGTGTGCTGAATCAGATGTAGAGCTCACACTATCCTATTGGGGTTTCAGCATCCACACCCCTCTGCTTCACCTCTGGCACAGACAAATACTTTGCTTGTATCAGAAGGCCAGGGAACCGCTTTTCACAGGGCTTCATGAGTAAGATTTAAATATTTTCAGATTTAGCTATGTAAAAGTCAGCAAGAGACTGGGAAAAAGCCCCATCACTGGACAGTGCACAGGACTGGAAGAGCTCAACATTTTGAGTCCAATATTATACCGTTAAAGATTTGCTTAATAGCTCCTCCAGGGATAAGGCATTTTTTATTGTTAAAAGAAATTGTCATGTTTCTTTCTTTGATATAAAATTTGAATAACATGTAGTTGAAACAAAAATTTTATCAGTAGTGATTAAGTTATAATGAAAACACAGTGAATAAAACATTTAAGTTATTCAGAATTCAAATGTGTCTGTCAGGATGTGAGAGGTAATATGCTTTCAAAATACCAAGGCTTTGCATGAGTACAAGCGATCTGCATAGAAAACAAAGTATTTTCATTAGCTATTGATTTTTGTTCTCTAAGGGCCGTTAATGCTGTACATTTGGACAGTACAGGATGGTGCCTATAGTTTAAGCAACCCAAGAACTTTCCTGAATAATCTCAATTTATCCAATTTGCTCTCTCTTGGTTTGAACCCTGGGTATAACAACAGGCTTCAAAGCCCGCTGTTAAGTGCTAACATAAAGCCTTGAAACTTGAGATTGTCTCTTCCAGATATTTCAAATGTGTGAGCTTGACAAAGATCTTAATGAAGCTGGGATTTTGCATTTGCCACATTCTCCTGTCTGGGAAGGCAGATAACACAGAAGTACAGCTCGAGCACCAGGCAGGGGCACAGCCGATTTCAGAGGAAATTGTAATAAAAGATGGCTTTGGCTTATCATTCCCCACAGGCTGTTGTGCTTAGCTACTGCTCTTCAAGTCTCAAGGTCTGTGAAAGCATGACACTGCTGTGGTGACAGCCCATCATCTTGGTGCCTGTCATCATGGTGCGGGTGTTGGGCAGCCTCAGAACCTCACACCTGCTGTGGTGATGCTTCTCCTGAGCTGAACCCAGGGCCCAGAGCAGCAGCTGCAGCCTAGTGCTGCTCTCAGCCCCCCATCAGGCAGGCCTGGGCTGGGCACAGGCTGGCAGCTGCCCCAGGACAGAGCTGTGATGTCAGCTCAGTGACCAGCCCTGCCACAAGGCCGTGCCACCCTCACTTCAGGCCCTGGGGAACAGAATGCTGGGATCCAGCTTAGGCCCTAAAGTGAAGTGACCATCCTCCCCAGCCTTCTGTGCCATGAGAGGAGGGAGGCAGGCTCCTGTGGGAGAGCTGTGGCAGGAGCATAACAGAGTGCCCAAGGAGAAGCCTTTCTCTCCTCACTCACATCACAGCACTAACACAGACTGGATTGCTGGCACAGCACCTTGCCTTGGTGAGTACAGTTAAGCTCACACCCCATTCAAGGCCTTGGGCAGGTCTGCAGAGCAATTCATTCACCCAGTCAAGTTTCAGAAAAGCATTTGGAAACTTCTGTTTTCCTATATTTTAGCAAGATAAGAAAGAAGAGTTGAATTTTCAGGGATTTTGCATAAAAATACAAAGAACTGAGGCACTGAAAGTGATATTTAGATAAAATGCCAAGCAGGCATGTAACCCTGAGAGCTTCTTTTCTTCATCTCTAACTGGGTGTTAATGCTCAAATGCACA
This sequence comes from Molothrus aeneus, assembly GCF_037042795.1. Taxonomy (NCBI): domain Eukaryota; kingdom Metazoa; phylum Chordata; class Aves; order Passeriformes; family Icteridae; genus Molothrus; species Molothrus aeneus. The sequence continues at coordinate 18,436,175 of NC_089647.1, read as the reverse complement.
TTTGTGTTTTACAGACACTGTTTCATGCAATTACTCTTTTTACATAGGATCACAGATTGAAAGGTGGAGCACTTCAGTACCCCCACATTTCTGTACACTGCATATCTGCAACTGGCTTTCAAACCAGCAGTAGTTTTGGATCTGATCTGGGGGCTTTGCTGCTCCCAAGGGAGGTAGCAGGGCTTGACCCGCAATTGGGAATTTTATGCCCACAGCTTGGCCTCTGAAAATTAAAGACCACAAAGCTGAGCTCCTCCCATCTCCTTTTACAAACTCTCTCTTTTCAATTCCCACTCAGTGAGCTCACCACTTTCTGAAAACTAAGATGTGATAAATATCCTGCAGCACAAAAGTCGAATTTTTAAATATCAGGCTGTCCAGATACTTGGGAGCAAATCCTATGTATAAAATATATTATTCCTATATATAAATTATGTATATATATACATAATCCTATATATAAAATACATTAATTGTGGTGCTAGGTAACACCTTTTAGTGATCCCAGAGCATCTACCTATCACTATGCCTATGCTTATAGCAGTTCAAGGAGGCCATTTAATAGGTCAGACAGATCATGTGTACTGACAGATCATATGTTCTCTGGAATACAACAGTAAAAAAATATGTAGGCACACAAGTTTATACCCAAAAAGGCAGGGACATAAAAAAATGACAGCTAAAAGCAGTAAGATAAAACTGTCACTCATGTACATAGTACCTACTGTTTTACACTGTCCTGCTCACTACTTGTAATTTCGGCCTTTTTTATTTCACACCATGAAAATTATGGCTCCTTACACTAGACTTCTAATGATTTAAAGTGGGATCCAGATTATAAGCAATATCTAATACACATTGGTGCTGAAGTTGACCTCCACAGTCCTGGCAATCTCTTAATACTTTACCCCTAGTGTAACTTAAATCTGCTCTAAATTAAGCTGGCTGGGGGAGTTTGGGAAAAAAGTAATTCCCTACAGTAGACAAAACCAAAACATTGCTGCTGGCCAAACCACCCACATACCCTTTTTTCAAAGAAATTGTTTGCCCTGATGTCTTCTCCGAGACACGAAGCAACAATTTACTTAAATTTCCTAACCGTGTTTCCTTTGGGAGCATCATGGTGTCTTATGTTGTACATAAGCACCTTCTGCACTAGGATATAATTCAGCCCATGCATTCTCCCCACTTCTCTCATCCATGCTGCAGGGCATTCATGGTGCTGGGACACAGCTTTGGCAGATGGCATTGCACCTCTGAGCTCTGCAAGCTGAGGTCACAGAATTCACAGTTACTAGGTTGGAAGAGACATTAAAGATCATGGAGTCCAACCCTAACACCTCAACGAAACCACTGAGTGCCACATCCAGTCTTTTCACCATCCAGGGATGGTGACTCCACCACCTCCCCGGGTGGTGTAAGGTCCCTTCCTTTCACTTGCCCACAGTTACATTTCCATTTGTGCTGACATGTACATCTGCAATTGAAGAAAGGGAAAGCTTTTCATTCTTGAGTTTTGCTGCATATCTGCCTTAAAGTGATCTAAAGGAGTGGACATCATATCCTTTATAAGAATTAAAATAAAGTTACATTCTTCTACTTGTTGCTTTTTTCTTTTTTCCCCCTGTTTGATAATCCAGGAGTATCAGTACTTATCTTCTTTATGCTGCCACAGTTCCCCTTAGATTGTCAGTTCCTCCATCATTGCATTAAAGGTCAGGATGGAAATCACTTTCTCTAAGGTATTTCTTCTTAGAGAGGTAAATTAAACAGAATGATGGGCCAGATACTCCACTGCCTTCTGTTTTGCACAGTCATTTGGAGACATGGATCCATTCACAACTCAGGCAGGGATTCACAGCTCCAGTGTGGACCACCAGGCTATATAAATATATGGGGCAGGACAGAGGAGACAACTACTGAAGCAATGTCTAAATACTTAAAAATCGCCTGTAGTTGCCTGACTGACACAAAGGCATTGGCAGGCAGCCTGATCACTGAAACAGCTCAGAGGAGGAGGGCATATGAGCTCAGCAGGGATTTCAGCTTTTGGGATTCTTAGCTCTTGTAAATTCATTTCAGTGAGGAAGGGGACCATGACTTTAAAATGTTCCGCCGCAAAGACACAACCTACTTCTTCTAAATCTGCCCCTCAGATTATTAGGTAGAGCAAGAAAACACTACCAGCTCAGAATCCCTGCCTCATTTGATATCAGTACTAGCATATCATGAAATTTTAAATGGCCATACAGTTCATTGGAGATGGAGAATCAAAATAAAATCAATTTTACCACTCATATTAATTTGGTTTCACTTGCATGCTTTCTCTGTCATCCTTCCACTTCTCCAGTCATCCATAAATTTTCAGGTGAAACAAGACCTGAATTTTAAGTGCAAGGTTCATGTAGGAAAAAAAACCAAAACAAAGTGAAATAGCAAACCACTGTTTTAAAGAAGGAACATAAAGGAAGCATGGGCCTGGGCTGAACAACATTTTCCAAAAAGTGTCTTTGTTAGGAAAGCTGTTTTTCACCTAACTTAAATATTTCTACAGTCAAGACCTTAAAGTCAAAATATTTTTCTTTAAAAATGTTTTCTGATATATCAACCATATTGTAGTTATTAGTTCATATCCTCATTTTTCTGAATTACCTGTACACTCTAATTCTCATCATTACTAATGTGAAAATCACCCTGGAAGCTGTAGACTGGCCAGGCAATCTAGTTTAGAGAAGGCAAAGGAAGAGGAAGTACCCAGGGATACAGCACCCAAGGTGTTCTGACACCTTTTTCAAATAGCAATATAGAAAAATCAATCAAACCACGAAGGTCTAGGATATGAGTGTTCCCTTTCTCCTGTGGGTTTCTGTTTCTCCGATTGCCTCCAGAGGCACTCTCTGTTCCTCAGCAGTGCTCTGTAGAAAGCTCTTTAGAAATCCTACTGATTTAGCAGAAGCTGCAATCACTAATGGCACATTTTTCTATCTTTATGGATGAGCAGTGGGCAGCAGTAGAAGTGGGGATGTGATTCCATTCCCGGTGTTGTTCTCACTGGCTCATCACTTTACACCTGCCAGAAAGCTCAGTGAATTTCTCAAAGGGGTAATGCAAGGATTGGTTATTTTTATAAACTGCTTTATGACCACCATTACCTAGATGCTACAGAAACTGCTCATAAAAGAGCTCAACCTTGAATGAGAGGTGAGGTAAAAGGAAAAAATAAGAGTGCTACAAGAGGAAAAGCTATTAATAGAATGAATCTGATAATCACACCTGTCGCCACACCCTTATTCATATTCTTCATTTCTCTGGGTGAGATTCTGTATCTCTTACTTCTGTGGGACAGCAAACACAGCTACACTGGGAAGCATAACTTCCTGAGAAAGCTGCAGCTCTCTGTGAGGGTATCAAGAGTCAGTCCCCAACAAGAGGATTGTTATGATGAAAGAGTACCTTTTTTTCTGTGAGGGCAAGATGCATTCTAGAGTGGAGTAGAAGCCTAACCCTGAGTAAACATAACCAGACTTCAGCAAAATATGGTGCCAAGAGCACTCTCCAGAACAGGAGCAAAGAAAATATGAAAAATAAAATGCAATCACTAATACCACCTCACTCTTTATTATTTAAAAACTTTCAGCACCTGCAAGAAAAGAGAAAAAATGGCAACGTTGCCACTCTTACTGTTCCCAAGGAATTACAGAACCATGGTTTCCAGGTAAAAATTACTTTTTGTGAAGTCTGATATATTTTAAAACACTTTGTAACAATTCATTGCATAATTCAAATGGCCCCTACACTACAAACAGCCAACATATTTATGCTAGCAGGACTGTCAGTGCATTTTTGTTATAAGAAGCTTGGAGGTCTGCTACAAATAATCTCCAAAGAGTAATTCTAATTAGCGGCTAAAGTTGGCATATTTCCTGCTATCTGAAATTAGATCAGAGAGTTAGGCTGAGATGAAAAAGCCCTATTAACTCCCTAGGCTTCCAGTTTCTGTTTATTGGTGGAAATTAATGTTTTGAACTTTATCAACCATTATCTAAAGAAGTCTGGAGTCAGTGGTAACAGAGTGATTCAGGAGAGACTTTACTGCCAGCTTCTATTGAAGTACCATAGGCACTCTACATAAATATCCACATGAAAACTTGATTTAATGGTTACATGAAGCTGAACAATAGTCAGGAAAGATGGTCGAGTGGCCAGCATGCCAGGCTGGCAATTATAAGGAGTGGGAGACATTCCTTGCTCCAAGGTACTATTTAATCATTTCTGCATGACCTAGAAAAATTCCCTTTGGGGGAGGGTGAAAATAGGGGAGATTAACAGAAGGTTGACAACAGTTAAGCAAATCTTTGTTTTTCCTACAGCTTGTGGAAACAGAGAGGCTCCTTCAGACAAAGCAACCCAGCTTTTTGGTGTTCAGTGACTGAAGCTAGCCTTTGAAGAGATCCATTTGTCATCTGTAAAACAGGAATAGCACTGCCCCACCTCGTGGGGACATTAGACAAATGGATACTTTCCTCTGCTTCCCAGAGACCTCAGCCCGCCCTGGACAGGCACATCAGAAGCAAACACCATAACTCTCTCCACATGGCTCTGCAACTTCCCTGGGGCCTTTGGTGCTGAGACAGGGCTTTGCAATTCACTTTGCCTTCCACACAACTTCAGCAACTCTAAGGTTTGCCACGGCTACATGTTCCTCTCCTGCACAGCTTGGAAAATATTAAAATGTATAAGCTCCTTTTAAACACTGGGACAGGGAAGGGACAGGTACAAAGACAGCAGAAAGGAAGGCACAAGGAATCATCCTCTTGGAAGTATATTTGAACCTCAGTTCTTAGAACTTCTAAACAAGCAAGATATTTTTCAAATTGTATTTTGCTCTGCCAAACACATGGGAAAGGAAGCAATTTTTACATCCTGAGGCTAAGCACCAAAAGCCAATGTCATTCTAGAGTTAATATGTAGACAAAGGAGGAAATATTATTAGGTCAGGCTACTTTTGTTCAGACAGAGAAATAGAGAACTTAGGCTATCTCTTATTTCTGGTAATCAGCCTGAGCAGAGAAATCAATGTCTTAAGCTCTTAATAGCGACAGAAACAAATACTAAAGTTAGGCTTATGTTTCAAAAGAAAGTTGTGGTTTAAAGCAATCCATTATCCTACCCAGTATGTGGAATTTTTCTGCAAAATCCAACAAAAATTTACAATTTAAAATCTGCAGTGAAACGGAATCTTCACAGACAGATTTCTGAGGGTACCTTCACCCCCTCCTCCACACCACAAAGTGTACCACCCAAACCCTTGCATTTACAAGTTGAGATTACCCTTCTCCATCTTTGCTTTCTAGTATGAGTGGTTTTTTACACTCTTTGAAGTGTAAAAAGAGGATATTTTCCTCCTAAATGAACAGACAGGATTTGTCTAAAACCATTTTAAGGGAAACAGGAAGAATCTACCTCCTTAGGCCCGTGTTCGCAGCAAAACCAACATAAGTGAACTGCTGTCTGAGGAATGGATCCTATCCAAACAAAGAGCCCTTTGCTTAAAGCCTGACAATGGTCAAAAGCCAAGTTGGTGGCAGCCAAGAAGCCAGGTGTCAAAATTCAGCTGAGTGCAATTTATTCTCCTGGCCACCCAAATACCATACTGGAGGGAGCGCAGGCAAAATCCTGTTGCATACAACCAGAGTTGCAGTACTCCTCCAAAGGTTCATTCCCAGGAAATTTAAGCAATTTCAGAAAATTTCCCTCAGTCCCTTCCAGCAAACAGCAGTGCATCACAGCAGGGGAAGCAGCAGGTGCATCTCTAAAGTCTTGTGATTGAATAGAGATATGTGCAGGGTGAACAAGGCAACAGGGCTGAGTTCCAAGGCAGAAGTCTGCAGAAGCAGGCTCACTTCTTTCACCATAACATTATGAAACTAAAGCAGAGCTACTTTATACTGCCAGCAGAGCAATGAGTGAATCAAATGAGCCTCCAGCAACTAACTGCCATAGGAATTTTACTTGCAGCGTGCAGTACTTTGGAGAAAAGAGTTTATACAGTTGCTATGAATTTCACATGTCTCAGTGGATGCTATCTGTATGCTGTATTTATGGGGAACTAAGTAATCCATTGGGTAGGAAGACCTAGACACTGGCAGGGTTGCCCAGAAATGTGAGATCAAGC